>NC_046382.1:3057135-3427097 GCF_011125445.2 Fundulus heteroclitus | reverse complement strand
GCAGGTGTATAGCACTCTGTATCCAGGTGTGTGCACTCTGTATCCAGGTGTGTGTACTCCGTATCCAGGTGTGTGTACTCTGTATGCAGGTGTATAGCACTCTGTATCCAGGTGTGTGTACTCTTTATGCAGGTGTGTGCACTCTGTATCCAGGTGTGTGTACTCTGTATCCAGGTGTGTGTACTCTGTATGCAGGTGTATAGCACTCTGTATCCAGGTGTGTGCACTCTGTATCCAGGTGTGTGTACTCCGTATCCAGGTGTGTGTACTCTGTATGCAGGTGTATAGCACTCTGTATCCAGGTGTGTGCACTCTGTATCCAGGTGTGTGTACTCTTTATGCAGGTGTGTGTACTCTTTATGCAGGTGTGTGTACTCTATATCCAGGTGTGTGTACTCTTTATGCAGGTGTGTGTACTCTGTATGCAGGTGTGTGTACTCTTTATGCAGGTGTGTGTACTCTGTATCCAGGTGTGTGTACTCTGTATCCAGGTGTGTGTACTCTGTATGCAGGTGTATAGCACTCTGTATCCAGGTGTGTGCACTCTGTATGCAGGTGTGTGTACTCTTTATGCAGGTGTGTGTACTCTTTATGCAGGTGTGTGTACTCTGTATCCAGGTGTGTGTACTCTGTATCCAGATGTGTGTACTCTGTATCCAGGTGTATAGCACTCTGTATCCAGGTGTGTGCGCTCTGTATGCAGGTGTGTGTACTCTGTATCCAGGTGTGTGCACTCTATATCCAGGTGTGTGTACTCTGTATCCAGGTGTGTGTACTCTGTATCCAGGTGTGTGCACTCTGTATCCAGGTGTGTGCACTCTGTATGCAGGTGTGTGTACTCTTTATGCAGGTGTGTGTACTCTTTATGCAGGTGTGTGTACTCTGTATCCAGGCGTGTGTACTCTGTATCCAGGTGTGTGTACTCTGTATCCAGGCGTGTGTACTCTGTATCCAGGTGTGTGTACTCTGTATCCAGGTGTGTGCACTCTATATCCAGGTGTGTGTACTCTATATCCAGGTGTGTGTACTCTGTATCCAGGTGTGTGTACTCTGTATCCAGATGTGTGCACTCTGTATCCAGGTGTGTGTACTCTGTATGCAGGTGTATAGCACTCTGTATCCAGATGTGTGCACTCTGTATGCAGGTGTGTGTACTCTGTATCCAGGTGTGTGTACTCTTTTTGCAGGTGTGTGTACTCTGTATCCAGGTGTGTGTACTCTTTATACAGGTGTGTGTACTCTGTATCCAGATGTGTGCACTCTGTATGCAGGTGTGTGTACTCTGTATCCAGGTGTGTGTACTCTTTATGCAGGTGTGTGTACTCTGTATCCAGGTGTGTGTACTCTTTATACAGGTGTGTGTACTCTGTATCCAGATGTGTGCACTCTGTATGCAGGTGTGTGTACTCTGTATCCAGGTGTGTGTACTCTGTATCCAGGTGTGTGTACTCTGTATGCAGCTGTATGTAGTCTGTATGCAGGTGTATAGCACTCTGTATCCAGGTGTGTGCACTCTGTATCCAGATGTGTGTACTCTGTAAGCAGCTGTATGTAGTCTGTATCCAGGTGTGTGCACTCTGTATCCAGGTGTGTGTACTCTGTATCCAGGTGTGTGTACTCTTTATGCAGGTGTGTGTACTCTGTATCCAGGTGTGTGTACTCTGTATCCAGATGTGTGCACTCTGTATCCAGGTGTATAGCACTCTGTATCCAGATGTGTGCACTCTGTATCCAGGTGTATAGCACTCTGTATCCAGGTGTGTGTACTCTTTATGCAGGTGTGTGTACTCTGTATCCAGGTGTGTGTACTCTTTATGCAGGTGTATAGCACTCTGTATCCAGATGTGTGTACTCTGTATCCAGGTGTATAGCACTCTATATCCAGGTGTGTGTACTCTTTATGCAGGTGTGTGTACTCTGTATCCAGGTGTGTGTACTCTGTATCCAGGTGTATAGCACTCTATATCCAGGTGTGTGTACTCTTTATGCAGGTGTATAGCACTCTGTATCCAGGTGTGTGTACTCTTTATGCAGGTGTGTGTACTCTGTATCCAGGTGTGTGTACTCTTTATGCAGGTGTATAGCACTCTGTATCCAGATGTGTGTACTCTGTATCCAGGTGTATAGCACTCTATATCCAGGTGTGTGCACTCTGTATCCAGATGTATAGCACTCTGTATCCAGGTGTGTGTACTTTATATCCATGTGTGTGTACTTTTTATGCAGGTGTGTGTACTCTTTATGCAGGTACCCGTGGTACGTTCTTTGTGTACTGTAAATGCTGCTCTTCCATCCAGTCGGGGAAACTTCGTGTTCGCTGTAGGAGTTGCAGACAGATGACGCTGACACTCAGCAGGGTGAGAGCAGTACTGTAGTACCTCCTGTGTACTATTACACTCTTAGTACTTGTGGTGTTGTTATCCTCCAGCCTGTCTCTTTCAGGGTCCGTCCTGCTGGGACGACGTTCTTCTCCCCGGACGAATCCATGGCGTCTGTCAGTCTAACGGCTGTCAGGGCCATGAGGCGGTAAGGGGCGGGGTCTGAATGTTTAAGCAGGAAGTTGATGATCAGGTGACCCTGACTGCTGTTTGATGGCAGGAGTTCTACATGAAATGTGCGTCTCACCCGACATCAGAGGACGACATCTCTGTGGCTCTGGACCTCATCCTGTCCAACACCAGGAGCGTGCCCTGCATCGGCTGCACCGACGTCACGTAATGCCCAAACCCCTCCACACCTCCTCCACCTTCTCCTTGGGCGCTAACCCCCCCCCCCACCCTGATATTAATCGGGCTGGTCTCCGTCTCTCAGGGACGTGGTTCTGGTCTTCCAGTGTTTGGACCGTCATGTGATCTGCCTTGACTGTTTCCATCGGTACTGCCAGACTCGGCTGAATGAGCGACAGTTTGTGTACGACCCAGTGATTGGATACTCACTGCCATGTGCAGGTGAGGGCGGAGCCTCCAGGGTAAGGGCCCGGCAGGTGTGTGAACAGGTGTGTGATAATTCTGCTGTTTTTCTCTCCAGCTGGCTGCCAAAACTCACTGATCAAAGAGGTGCATCACTTTAGGATCCTGGGAGATGATCAGGTGAGTCCGTCTCCACAACCTTTGGTCTGTAATATTCTCTACTAACGGTTTGAGAGTGAGTTGTAGCAGTGTGAGAGTGAGACGTAATGGCGAGTTGTAGTGGCGTGAGGGCGAGTTGTGGTGGCGTGAGGGCGAGTTGTGGTGGCGTGAGGGTGAGTTGTAGTGGCGTGAGGGCGAGTTGTGGCGGCGTTAGAGTGAGTTGTAGCGGCGTGAGGGCGAGTTTTAGTGGCGTGAGGGCGAGTTGTGGTGACATGGCGAGTTGTAGCGGCGTTAGAGTGAGTTGTAGCGGCGTGAGGGCGAGTTGTGGTGGCGTGGGGGCGAGTTGTAGCGGCGTGAGGGCGAGTTGTGGCGGCGTGGCGAGTTGTGGCGGCGAGAGGGCGAGTTGTGGTGGAGTGAGGGCGAGTTGTGGTGGCGTGGGGGCGAGTTGTAGCGGCGTGAGGGCGAGTTGTGGCGGCGTGGCGAGTTGTAGCGGCGTGAGGGCGAGTTGTAGTGGCGTGGCGAGTTGTGGCGGCGAGAGGGCGAGTTGTGGTGGCGTGAGGGCGAGTTGTGGTGGCGTGAGGGCGAGTTGTAGAAGCGCGAGGGCGAGTTGTGGTGGCGTGAGGGTGAGTTGTTGCGGCGTTAGAGTGAGTTGTAGTGGCGTGAGGGCGAGTTGTGGCGGCGTGGCGAGTTGTGGTGGCGTGAGGGTGAGTTGTTGCGGCGTTAGAGTGAGTTGTAGTGGCGTGAGGGCGAGTTGTGGCGGCGTGGCGAGTTGTAGTGGCGTGAGGGCAGGTTTTAGCGGCGTGAGGGCGAGTTGTGGTGGTGTGGCGAGTTGTAGTGGCGTGAGGGCGAGTTGTGGTGGTGTGGCGAGTTGTAGTGGCGTGAGGGCGAGTTGTAGCGGCGTTAGAGTAAGTTGTAGAAGCGTGAGGGTGAGTTGTAGCGGCGTTAGAGTGAGTTGTAGCGGCGTGAGGGTGAGTTGTAGCGGCGTTAGAGTGAGTTGTAGAAGCGTGAGGGCGAGTTGTAGTGGCGTGAGGGCGAGTTGTAGTGGCGTTAGAGTGAGTTGTGGCGGCGTGAGGGCAAGTTGTAGTGGCGTGAGGGCAGGTTTTAGCGGCGTGAGGGCGAGTTGTGGTGGCGTGGCGAGTTGTAGCGGCGTTAGAGTGAGTTGTAGAAGCGTGAGGGCGAGTTGTAGTGGCGTGAGGGCGAGTTGTAGAAGCGTGAGGGCGAGTTGTAGAAGCGTGAGGGCGAGTTGTAGCGGCGTGAGGGCGAGTTGTAGTGGCGTGAGGGCGAGTTGTAGTGGCGTGAGGGCGAGTTGTAGCGGCGTGAGGGCGAGTTGTAGTGGCGTGAGGGCGAGTTGTAGCGGCGTGAGGGCGAGTTGTGGTGGCGTGAGGGTGAGTTGTAGTGGCGTGAGGGCGAGTTGTGGTGGCGTGAGGGCGAGTTGTGGCGGCGTGAGGGCGAGTTGTGGCGGCGTGAGGGCGAGTTGTGGTGGCGTGAGGGCGAGTTGTAGCGGCGTGAGGGCGAGTTGTAGTGGCGTGAGGGTGAGTTGTAGTGGCGTGAGGGCGAGTTGTGGTGGCGTGAGGGCGAGTTGTGGCGGCGTGAGGGCGAGTTGTGGTGGCGTGAGGGCGAGTTGTAGCGGCGTGAGGGTGAGTTGTAGTGGCGTGAGGGTGAGTTGTGGTGGCGTGAGGGCGAGTTGTAGCGGCGTGAGGGCGAGTTGTGGTGGCGTGAGGGCGAGTTGTAGTGGCGTGAGGGCGAGTTGTGGCGGCGTGAGGGCAAGTTGTAGTGGCGTGAGGGCAGGTTTTAGCGGCGTGAGGGCGAGTTGTGGTGGCGTGGCGAGTTGTAGCGGCGTTAGAGTGAGTTGTAGAAGCGTGAGGGCGAGTTGTAGTGGCGTGAGGGCGAGTTGTAGAAGCGTGAGGGCGAGTTGTGAAGCGTGAGGGCGAGTTGTAGCGGCGTGAGGGCGAGTTGTAGGTGGCGTGAGGGCGAGTTGTGCGTGAGGGGACGAGTTGTAGCGGCGTGAGGAGCGAGTTGTAGTGGCGTGAGTGGCGAGTTGTAGCGGCGTGAGGGGCGAGTTGTGGTGGCGTGAGGGTGAGTTGTAGTGGCGTGAGGGGCGAGTTGTGGTGGCGTGAGGGCGAGTTGTGGCGGCGTGAGGGGCGATTGTGGCGGCGTGAGGGCGAGTTGTGGTGGCGTGAGGGCGAGTTGTAGCGGCGTGAGGGCGAGTTGTAGTGGCGTGAGGGTGAGTTGTAGTGGCGTGAGGGCGAGTTGTGGTGGCGTGAGGGCGAGTTGTGGCGGCGTGACGGGCGAGTTGTGGTGGCGTGAGGGCGAGTTGTAGCGGCGTGAGGGTGAGTTGTAGTGGCGTGAGGGTGAGTTGTGGTGGCGTGAGGGCGAGTTGTAGCGGCGTGAGGGCGAGTTGTGTGGCGTGAGGGGGCGAGTTTGTAGTGGCGTGAGGGCGAGTTGTGTGGCGTGAGGGCGAGTTGTAGCATCGTGAGGGCGAGTTGTAGCATCGTGGAGGGCGAGTTGTGGTGGCGTGAGGGCGAGTTTGTAGCGGCGTGAGGGCGAGTTGTAGTGGCGTGAGGGCGAGTTGTAGTGGCGTGGCGAGTTTGTGGTGCGTGAGGGGCGAGTTGTGGTGGCGTGAGGGCGAGTTGTAGAAGCGTGAGGGGCGAGTTGTAGCGGCGTGGCGAGTTGTGGTGGCGTGAGGGCGAGTTTGTTGCGGCGTTAGAGTGAGTTGTAGTGGCGTGAGGGCAGGGTTTTAGCGGCGTGAGGGGCGAGTTGTGGTGGCGTGAGGGTGAGTTGTTGCGGCGTTAGAGTGAGTTGTAGTGGCGTGAGGGCGAGTTGTGGTGGTGTGGCGAGTTGTAGTGGCGTGAGGGCGAGTTGTGGTGGCGTGAGGGCGAGTTGTAGCGGCGTTAGAGTGAGTTGTAGCGGCGTGAGGGCGAGTTGTGGCGGCGTGGCGAGTTGTAGTGGCGTGAGGGCAGGTTTTAGCGGCGTGAGGGCGAGTTGTGGTGGTGTGGCGAGTTGTAGTGGCGTGAGGGCGAGTTGTGGTGGCGTGAGGGCGAGTTGTGGTGGCGTGAGGGCGAGTTGTAGTGGCGTGAGGGCAGGTTTTAGCGGCGTGAGGGCGAGTTGTGGTGGTGTGGCGAGTTGTAGTGGCGTGAGGGCGAGTTGTGGTGGCGTGAGGGCGAGTTGTAGTGGGCGTGAGGGCGAGTTGTGGTGGCGTGAGGGCGAGTTGTGGTGGCGTGAGGGCGAGTTGTAGAAGCGTGAGGGCGAGTTGTAGCGGCGTGGCGAGTTGTGGTGGCGTGAGGGCGAGTTGTTGCGGCGTTAGAGTGAGTTGTGTAGTGGCGTGAGGGCAGGTTTAGCGGCGTGAGGGCGAGTTGTGGTGGCGTGAGGGGTGAGTTGTTGCGGCGTTAGAGTGAGTTGTAGTGGCGTGAGGGGCGAGTTGTGGTGGTGTGGCGAGTTGTAGTGGCGTGAGGGGCGAGTTTGTGGTGGCGTGAGGGCGAGTTGTGGTGGCGTGAGGGCGAGTTGTAGTGGCGTGAGGGCGAGTTTGTGGTGGCGTGAGGGCGAGTTGTGGTGGCGTGAGGGCGAGTTGTAGTGGCGTGAGGGCAGGTTTTAGCGGCGTGAGGGCGAGTTGTGGTGGCGTGAGGGCGAGTTGTAGTGGCGTGAGGGCGAGTTGTAGCGGCGTGAGAGTAAGTTGTAGAAGCGTGAGGGTGAGTTGTAGCGGTGTGAGGGTGAGTTGTAGCGGTGTGAGGGTGAGTTGTAGCGGTGTGAGGGTGAGTTGTAGAAGCGTGAGGGGCGAGTTGTAGTGGTGTGAGGGCGAGTTGTAGTGGCGTTAGAGTGAGTTGTGGCGGCGTGAGGGCAAGTTGTAGTGGCGTGAGGGCAGGTTTTAGCGGCGTGAGGGCGAGTTGTGGTGGCGTGGCGAGTTGTAGCGGCGTTAGAGTGAGTTGTAGAAGCGTGAGGGCGAGTTGTAGTGGCGTGAGGGCGAGTTGTAGAAGCGTGAGGGCGAGTTGTAGAGCGTGAGGGCGAGTTGTAGCGGCGTGAGGGCGAGTTGTAGTGGCGTGAGGGCGAGTTGTAGTGGCGTGAGGGCGAGTTGTAGCGGCGTGAGGGCGAGTTGTAGTGCGTGAGGGGCGAGTTGGTAGCGGCGTGAGGGCGAGTTGTGGTGGCGTGAGGGTGAGTTGTAGTGGCGTGAGGGCGAGTTGTGGTGGCGTGAGGGCGAGTTGTGGCGGCGTGAGGGGCGAGTTGTGGCGGCGTGAGGGCGAGTTGTGGTGGGCGTGAGGGTGAGTTGTAGCGGCGTGAGGGGCGAGTTGTAGTGGCGTGAGGGTGAGTTGGTAGTGGCGTGAGGGGCGAGTTGTGGTGGCGTGAGGGCGAGTTGTGGCGGCGTGAGGGCGAGTTGTGGTGGCGTGAGGGCGAGTTGTAGCGGCGTGAGGGTGAGTTGTAGTGGCGTGAGGGTCAGTTGTGGTGGCATGAGGGCGAGTTGTAGCGGCGTGAGGGCGAGTTGTGGTGGCGTGAGGGCGAGTTGTAGTGGCGTGAGGGCGAGTTGTGGTGGCGTGAGGGCGAGTTGTAGTGGCGTTAGAGTGAGTTGTGGCGGCGTGAGGGCAAGTTGTAGTGGCGTGAGGGCAGGTTTTAGCGGCGTGAGGGCGAGTTGTGGTGGCGTGGCGAGTTGTAGCGGCGTTAGAGTGAGTTGTAGAAGTGTGAGGGCGAGTTGTAGTGGCGTGAGGGCGAGTTGTAGCGGCGTGAGGGCGAGTTGTAGTGGCGTGAGGGCGAGTTGTAGTGGCGTGAGGGCGAGTTGTAGCGGCGTGAGGGCGAGTTGTAGTGGCGTGAGGGTGAGTTGTAGCGGCGTGAGGGCGAGTTGTGGTGGCGTGAGGGGTGAGTTGTAGTGGCGTGAGGGCGAGTTGTGGTGGCGTGAGGGCGAGTTGTGGCGGCGTGAGGGCGAGTTGTGGCGGCGTGAGGGCGAGTTGTAGCGGCGTGAGGGCGAGTTGTAGTGGCGTGAGGGTGAGTTGTAGTGGCGTGAGGGCGAGTTGTGGTGGCGTGAGGGCGAGTTGTGGCGGCGTGAGGGCGAGTTGTGGTGGCGTGAGGGCGAGTTGTAGCGGCGTGAGGGTGAGTTGTAGTGGCGTGAGGGTGAGTTGTGGTGGCGTGAGGGCGAGTTGTAGCGGCGTGAGGGCGAGTTGTGGGTGGCGTGAGGGCGAGTTGTAGTGGCGTGAGGGCGAGTTGTGGGTGGCGTGAGGGCGAGTTGTAGCATCGTGAGGGCGAGTTGTAGCATCGTGAGGGCGAGTTGTGGTGGCGTGAGGGCGAGTTGTAGCGGCGTGAGGGCGAGTTGTAGTGGCGTGAGGGCGAGTTTGTAGTGGCGTGGCGAGTTGTGGGTGGCGTGAGGGCGAGTTTGTGGTGGCGTGAGGGCGAGTTGTAGAAGCGTGAGGGCGAGTTGTAGCGGCGTGGCGAGTTGTGGTGGCGTGAGGGCGAGTTGTTGCGGCGTTAGAGTGAGTTGTAGTGGCGTGAGGGCAGGTTTTAGCGGCGTGAGGGCGAGTTGTGATGTCGTGAGGGTGAGTTGTTGCGGCGTTAGAGTGAGTTGTAGTGGCGTGAGGGCGAGTTGTGGTGGTGTGGCGAGTTGTAGTGGCGTGAGGGCGAGTTGTGGTGGCGTGAGGGCGAGTTGTGGTGGCGTGAGGGCGAGTTGTAGCGGCGTTAGAGTGAGTTGTAGCGGCGTGAGGGCGAGTTGTGGCGGCGTGGCGAGTTGTAGTGGCGTGAGGGCAGGTTTTAGCGGCGTGAGGGCGAGTTGTGGTGGTGTGGCGAGGTGTAGTGGCGTGGGGGCGAGTTGTGGGTGGCGTGAGGGCGAGTTGTGGTGGCGTGAGGGCGAGTTGTAGTGGCGTGAGGGCAGGTTTTAGCGGCGTGAGGGCGAGTTGTGGTGGTGTGGCGAGTTGTAGTGGCGTGAGGGCGAGTTGTGGTGGCGTGAGGGCGAGTTGTAGTGGCGTGAGGGCGAGTTGTGGTGGCGTGAGGGCGAGTTGTGGTGGCGTGAGGGCGAGTTGTAGAAGCGTGAGGGCGAGTTGTAGCGGCGTGGCGAGTTGTGGTGGCGTGAGGGCGAGTTGTTGCGGCGTTAGAGTGAGTTGTAGTGGCGTGAGGGCGAGTTGTGGTGGTGTGGCGAGTTGTAGTGGCGTGAGGGCGAGTTGTGGTGGCGTGAGGGCGAGTTGTGGTGGCGTGAGGGCGAGTTGTAGTGGCGTGAGGGCGAGTTGTGGTGGCGTGAGGGCGAGTTGTGGTGGCGTGAGGGCGAGTTGTAGTGGCGTGAGGGCAGGTTTTAGCGGCGTGAGGGCGAGTTGTGGTGGCGTGAGGGCGAGTTGTAGTGGCGTGAGGGCGAGTTGTAGCGGCGTTAGAGTAAGTTGTAGAAGCGTGAGGGTGAGTTGTAGCGGCGTTAGAGTGAGTTGTAGCGGCGTGAGGGTGAGTTGTAGCGGCGTTAGAGTGAGTTGTAGAAGCGTGAGGGCGAGTTGTAGTGGCGTGAGGGCGAGTTGTAGTGGCGTTAGAGTGAGTTGTGGCGGCGTGAGGGCAAGTTGTAGTGGCGTGAGGGCAGGTTTTAGCGGCGTGAGGGCGAGTTGTGGTGGCGTGGCGAGTTGTAGCGGCGTTAGAGTGAGTTGTAGAAGCGTGAGGGGCGAGTTGTAGTGGCGTGAGGGCGAGTTGTAGAAGCGTGAGGGCGAGTTGTAGAAGCGTGAGGGGCGAGTTGTAGCGGCGTGAGGGGCGAGTTGTAGTGGCGTGAGGGGCGAGTTGTAGTGGCGTGAGGGCGAGTTGTAGCGGCGTGAGGGCGAGTTGTAGTGGCGTGAGGGGCGAGTTGTAGCGGCGTGAGGGCGAGTTGTAGTGGCGTGAGGGTGAGTTGTAGTGGCGTGAGGGCGAGTTGTGGTGGCGTGAGGGCGAGTTGTGGCGGCGTGAGGGCGAGTTGTGGCGGCGTGAGGGCGAGTTGTGGTGGCGTGAGGGTGAGTTGTAGCGGCGTGAGGGCGAGTTGTAGTGGCGTGAGGGTGAGTTGTAGTGGCGTGAGGGCGAGTTGTGGTGGCGTGAGGGCGAGTTGTGGCGGCGTGAGGGCGAGTTGTGGTGGCGTGAGGGGCGAGTTGTAGCGGCGTGAGGGTGAGTTGTAGTGGCGTGAGGGTGAGTTGTGGTGGCGTGAGGGCGAGTTGTAGCGGCGTGAGGGCGAGTTGTGGTGGCGTGAGGGCGAGTTGTAGTGGCGTGAGGGCGAGTTGTAGTGGCGTTAGAGTGAGTTGTGGCGGCGTGAGGGCAAGTTGTAGTGGCGTGAGGGCAGGTTTTAGCGGCGTGAGGGGCGAGTTGTGGTGGCGTGGCGAGTTGTAGCGGCGTTAGAGTGAGTTGTAGAAGCGTGAGGGGCGAGTTGTAGTGGCGTGAGGGCGAGTTAGAACGTGAGGGCGAGTTGTAGAAGCGTGAGGGCGAGTTGTAGTGCGTGAGGGCGAGTTGTAGTGGCGTGAGGGCGAGTTGTAGCGTCGGTTGGTAGCGGCGGTGAGGGGAGGGCGAGTTGTGGTGGGCGTGAGGGCGAGTTGTAGTGGCGTGAGGGCGAGTTGTAGCGGCGTGAGGGTGAGTTGTAGTGGCGTGAGGGTGAGTTGTGGTGGCGTGAGGGCGAGTTGTAGCGGCGTGAGGGCGAGTTGTGGTGGCGTGAGGGCGAGTTGTAGTGGCGTGAGGGCGAGTTGTGGTGGCGTGAGGGCGAGTTGTAGTGGCGTTAGAGTGAGTTGTGGCGGCGTGAGGGCAAGTTGTAGTGGCGTGAGGGCAGGTTTTAGCGGCGTGAGGGCGAGTTGTGGTGGCGTGGCGAGTTGTAGCGGCGTTAGAGTGAGTTGTAGAAGCGTGAGGGCGAGTTGTAGTGGCGTGAGGGCGAGTTGTAGAGGCGTGAGGGCGAGTTGTAGAAGCGTGAGGGCGAGTTGTAGCGGCGTGAGGGCGAGTTGTAGTGCCGTGAGGGCGAGTTGTAGTGGCGTGAGGGCGAGTTGTAGCGGCGTGAGGGCGAGTTGTAGCGGCGTGAGGGCGAGTTGTAGCGGCGTGAGGGCGAGTTGTGGTGGCGTGAGGGCGAGTTGTAGTGGCGTGAGGGCGAGTTGTGGTGGCGTGAGGGCGAGTTGTGGCGGCGTGAGGGCGAGTTGTGGCGGCGTGAGGGCGAGTTGTGGCGGCGTGAGGGCGAGTTGTGGCGGCGTGAGGGCGAGTTGTAGTGGCGTGAGGGTGAGTTGTAGTGGCGTGAGGGCGAGTTGTGGTGGCGTGAGGGCGAGTTGTGGCGGCGTGAGGGCGAGTTGTGGTGGCGTGAGGGCGAGTTGTAGCGGCGTGAGGGTGAGTTGTAGTGGCGTGAGGGTGAGTTGTGGTGGCGTGAGGGCGAGTTGTAGCGGCGTGAGGGCGAGTTGTGGTGGCGTGAGGGCGAGTTGTAGTGGCGTGAGGGCGAGTTGTGGTGGCGTGAGGGCGAGTTGTAGCATCGTGAGGGCGAGTTGTAGCATCGTGAGGGCGAGTTGTGGTGGCGTGAGGGCGAGTTGTAGCGGCGTGAGGGCGAGTTGTAGTGGCGTGAGGGCGAGTTGTAGTGGCGTGGCGAGTTGTGGTGGCGTGAGGGCGAGTTGTGGTGGCGTGAGGGCGAGTTGTAGAAGCGTGAGGGCGAGTTGTAGCGGCGTGGCGAGTTGTGGTGGCGTGAGGGCGAGTTGTTGCGGCGTTAGAGTGAGTTGTAGTGGCGTGAGGGCAGGTTTTAGCGGCGTGAGGGCGAGTTGTGATGGCGTGAGGGTGAGTTGTTGCGGCGTTAGAGTGAGTTGTAGTGGCGTGAGGGCGAGTTGTGGTGGTGTGGCGAGTTGTAGTGGCGTGAGGGCGAGTTGTGGTGGCGTGAGGGCGAGTTGTGGTGGCGTGAGGGCGAGTTGTAGCGGCGTTAGAGTGAGTTGTAGCGGCGTGAGGGCGAGTTGTGGCGGCGTGGCGAGTTGTAGTGGCGTGAGGGGCAGGTTTTAGCGGCGTGAGGGCGAGTTGTGGTGGTGTGGCGAGTTGTAGTGGCGTTAGGGCGAGTTGTGGTGGCGTGAGGGCGAGTTGTAGTGGCGTGAGGGCAGGTTTTAGCGGCGTGAGGGCGAGTTGTGGTGGTGTGGCGAGTTGTAGTGGCGTGAGGGCGAGTTGTGGTGGCGTGAGGGCGAGTTGTAGTGGCGTGAGGGCGAGTTGTGGTGGCGTGAGGGCGAGTTGTGGTGGCGTGAGGGCGAGTTGTAGAAGCGTGAGGGCGAGTTGTAGCGGCGTGGCGAGTTGTGGTGGCGTGAGGGCGAGTTGTTGCGGCGTTAGAGTGAGTTGTAGTGGCGTGAGGGCAGGTTTTAGCGGCGTGAGGGCGAGTTGTGGTGGCGTGAGGGTGAGTTGTTGCGGCGTTAGAGTGAGTTGTAGTGGCGTGAGGGCGAGTTGTGGTGGTGTGGCGAGTTGTAGTGGCGTGAGGGCGAGTTGTGGTGGCGTGAGGGCGAGTTGTGGTGGCGTGAGGGCGAGTTGTAGTGGCGTGAGGGCGAGTTGTGGTGGCGTGAGGGCGAGTTGTGGTGGCGTGAGGGCGAGTTGTAGTGGCGTGAGGGCAGGTTTTAGCGGCGTGAGGGCGAGTTGTGGTGGCGTGAGGGCGAGTTGTAGCGGCGTTAGAGTGAGTTGTAGAAGCGTGAGGGCGAGTTGTAGTGGCGTGAGGGCGAGTTGTAGTGGCGTGAGGGCGAGTTGTAGTGGCGTGAGGGCGAGTTGTAGTGGCGTGAGGGCGAGTTGTAGTGGCGTTAGAGTGAGTTGTGGCGGCGTGAGGGCAAGTTGTAGTGGCGTGAGGGCGAGTTGTAGTGGCGTGAGGGCGAGTTGTAGTGGCGTGAGGGCGAGTTGTAGCGGCGTTAGAGTGAGTTGTAGAAGCGTGAGGGCGAGTTGTAGTGGCGTGAGGGCGAGTTGTAGCGGCGTGAGGGCGAGTTGTAGTGGCGTGAGGGCGAGTTGTAGTGGCGTTAGAGTGAGTTGTGGCGGCGTGAGGGCAAGTTGTAGTGGCGTGAGGGCAGGTTTTAGTGGCGTGAGGGCGAGTTGTGGTGGCGTGGCGAGTTGTAGCGGCGTTAGAGTGAGTTGTAGAAGCGTGAGGGTGAGTTGTGGTGGCGTGAGGGCCACTTCAGCAGGAGTTGATGGACTAAGACCAGAGCTGGTTGTTGGTTGGTCCATCTGAAGGTTGAACTCCAGTAGCACATGATGTCTTAGGCTCCTGCTGACTGTGGTTCTGTGGTTCTGGCTCAGTACGGCCGGTACCTGCAGTATGGCGCCGAGGAGTGTCTGCTGACCATGGGAGGAATGATGTGTCCCTCACCTGGCTGTGGGGCGGGGCTCCTCCCACCTGACGGCAGCAGGAGGGTGGAGTGCGACAGACGGCTGGGCTGCGGCTTTGTCTTCTGCAGGGACTGCAGGGAGGGTTACCACGAGGGGCCGTGTGAGGTCCTGGTAGCCCCGCCCACAGGTGACGCCTCACAGGTGAGTCAGAGCTGCAGAATGCTGGCGTTTGTGCTGAAGACGCTGACATGGGCTCCCACTCCTCAGGGTTTTGTGGTGGGGGAGGAAGCGTCTCAGAGAGGCCGATGGGAGCAGGCGTCTCTGCTGCTCATCCAGGAGTCGACTAAACCGTGCCCCCGCTGTTCGGTTCCTGTGGAGAGAAACGGTAAGGACCCCACTGAGTATCAGGTCACACATGACCTTTTTCTTCATAGTAGGTACACCTGGTCTGGCGTTCTGTTAACTGTGACATCATCCAGAGAAGACGGCTCACCCGCTACTACCATCTAATGTAGAACAGATTACTAGATCAATGTGTGCTTCTGTGCTTTTTTGTCTCTCTTGTTGTGTCTCTGCTCTGTCTTCTGTAACCCCAGTCGGTCGAGGCAGATGACCGTTCATACTGAGCCCGGTTCTGCCGGAGGTTTTTCCTTCCCGTTAATGGGTGGTTTTTCTTCCCACTGTCGCTTCATGCTTGCTCAGTATGAGGGATTGCAGCAAAGCCATCAACAATGCAGACGACTCTCCCTGTGGCTCTACGGTTCTCCAGGAGTGAATGCTGCTTGTCGGGACTTTGATGCAATCAACTGGTTTCCTTATATAGGACATTTTTGACCAATCTGTATAATCTGACCCAATCTGTATAATATGATTGAACTTGACTTTGTAAAGTGCCTTGAGATGACATGTTTCATGATTTGGCGCTATATAAATAAAATTGAATTGAATTGAATTGAATTGAACATGGGGCCCCTGCATAGAGAGAGAGCATATCTCATCTGAAGGGTTGGCGATGGGGAGAAATCTAAAACTCACAGTCCACAAAAATATTCAGATGCAGGTTTATCTGGAGCAGGTTTCTGTGAGCAGACGAAGCGCCGAACATGAGAAAGAAAACAAATTAAGCTTTGATACATCCTGATTTACTGGAACATTTAGCGCCGGTGCTGGCAGCCTCCTGGGTCCAGTTCAGCAATAATGGTCGATCAGAAACAGGTAATCCTCATTATCATGTTCCAGCAGAACCTCTGAGAAACCGCTCACTCCACCTTCCTCCATCAGCGCCAACGCTGCCACCGACCCACAACCGGAGCAGCTTTAGCAGCAGCTGATGGTTCCACCCCAGGAGCCACCTGACTGCTTAGGAGTTTCAGTCCCTCACATGATCTCTGCTCTCAGAATGCGTCTCATTTCCATCCAGATGTGACAGAAACAGGAAGATTTCCGTCTCTTCAGGTTGAGCTTTGTTACCTTGTTGAGGCTCCATGTGGTTCTGGTTCTTTGAACCCAGAAAAGCCCAAACACGTTAACAACATCGGGTTCTGAGGTGAACCAAACTGAGCTCAGTTATATTTCAGTGAGTTTCACTACTTTGTGTTTTTTTTTATTGTTGAATAAAAACCTTTGTGCGTGGGTAAATGTTGTGCGGCAGGTTTGTTATGCATCTGCAGACTTTATAAACAAGAGCCCAGGGTTGGACTGAAGGCGGTGTGTGTCTCCCCCTGCAGGCGGCTGCATGCACATGCAGTGCTCTCTGTGCAGAGCAGAGTGGTGCTGGCTCTGCGGCGTTCCCTGGAACAGAGACTGCATGGGAAACCACTGGTTTGGATAGACGGTCCTCTGCTCAGGCTGTGGAGATCAGCCAGCCTGCTCCTCATTTATCCCTCAGTGGGACTAGAAAAGATTATTAAAATGTCTGAAGCTGGATGTGCTGTCTCTGGTGTGTTTTATTCTCTCTGAGGATGACTTTGTAAAGTGCCTTAAGGTGTTGTATAAACCATCTAAATGACCAGACCTTAGACCCAGGTCAGTGTGGGTCAGTCCCAACGCACAGAACCAAGATCCCTGCAGCTTCCTGTCATTAAAGCTTTCTGGAACCATCAGATCAACCCTCTGGCATCAGGGAGACTGGCCAACAGGCGCCAGAGCTAAACAAGCATTTAAAAAGAGCAATTTAATGAAATGACAGAGTTATTGTTCTGGTAATAATCTAAAATTAAAAACGAATAAGATAAGATAAGGCTTTATTGATCTCACGTTGGAGAAATTCACATGTCCCATCAGCTCAATAGTCAGAAGAAGGTACCAAAAGTAGGACAAGGTGCATCAGGTATATACAGTGGATCAAAAAGTGAGAGAAAATGAGAAAAAATAAGAATAGGTGTATGTATTGACGTATATTCAGGTGGTGATAGCAGCAGAAGTCACTTCTTTCAGGGTAGGGTTTACAGCAGAGTGTATTAAGTAGATTATTGCACATTAGTTATTACAGTTATGTTACAGTTAAAGTCCACTATTTTATATATATATATATATATATATATATATACACACACACATGACCTGGTGATAGCAGCAGAAGTCACTTCTTTCAGGGCAGGGGTTACAGCACAGTGTATTAAGTAGATTATTGCACATTAGTTATTACAGTGTTGTTACAGTTATAGTGCAGCATTGTATAATCTGGTAGCAGCAGGAATGAATGACTTCAGATTTTAAAACCGAGGCTGTCTTGGATGGACTTTCTTCTTTGGGTTCCTAAGACGGAGCCGTAGAACCGGTTCTGATGGTTTCAGTCCAGATGGGAGCAGCGGAGCAGAAAAAAACCCAACAGAAGCAGAGAAATACTAACTTCTCTGATGGTTTAGAGTTCTCCAAAGAACAGTCCAGAAAGAAGTGGGAACCATTAATTATGTGTTGCATGTTTCAGTAACAAAGTGCTGAACAATAAAACATGGAGGAAAGCAGACATGAGGGGGGATAGCAGCAGGTCAAGCCTTTGGTTCTTCACCAGGACTCCAGGAACCATCCTGACACAGACTGTATTCACTAATGAAGCTGGTTTATGAGGATTTAGTCTCAGCTTTACGTTTCTCTGCAGAAGGCAGCAGCGCCTTGGTATTCCTGCAGTCTGCTCTGGCCTCTGGATCTGGAGGAGGAACAAACTGCTCAGCACAGTTTGTTTTTAAATGATAGAAGAAGAACAGCCCAGTTTGTTTTTAAATGATAGAAGAAGAACAGCCCCGTTTGTTTTTAAATGATAGAAGACTGAACTCTTCAGAGTTTGAAATAAGAGCTTTTTGTCGTCTGCAGAAACATATTTTCATCAAATTTAAGGCGATCTTGTCAGCAGGCTGATCTACAACGACACAGAGGATCAGTTCTAAAGAAATAATTAGAAACAATTGATCTGAGGAATAGAAGATTATGAACCTGAAAGAGTTTACTAACCTAAACTAACATCCATCCATCCATTTTCTGACCCGCTTTATCCCTCATGGGGTCACGGGGGTTGCTGGTGCCTATCTCCAGCGTTCACTGGGCGAGAGGCGGGGTTCACCCTGGACAGGTCACCAGTCTGTCGCAGGGCAACACAGAGACAGACAGGACAAACAACCATTCACACCTAAGGACAATTTGGAGAAGCCAATTAACCTGACAATCATGTTTTTGGTCTGTGGGAGGAAGCCAGAGTACCCAGAGAGAACCCACGCATGCACAGGGAGAACATGCAGACTCCATGCAGAAAGACCCAGGGTGTACTCGAATCCAGGACCTTCTTGCTGCAAGGCAACAGCGCTACCCACTGCGCCACTGTGCATACTGTGTATCTATTTAGCTGTTATTCCCCTATTCATGTATTTACATATTAACTTATTTCATTGGTATATCAATGAAAAACAAACATTCTAAATAATTTATACCTTTAATTTAGGGCATAGGAGCCAATCAACAGCTGCCAATGTCACCACCTGCTCTGGTCCAGCACCCATCCCCTTCCTCCTTTCTCACCCACAGAGCTCTGCCTCCCTTCCTCCTCCCTTCCTCCTCCAGCCTCCTTCCTTCCTCCTCCTTCCTCCTCCTTCCTCCTCCAGCCTCCTCCTCCTCCACAGAGTCAGGAGTCGCTGCAGTGCGTGTCCACAGTTAATCTGACCGTCTGCGTCTCTCAGAGGAGGTCAGGATGAAAGTCCGTGGTGATAAGGAGGCCAAACCCTGGAGCTGCAGCTGCAGCACATCTCCACCCCAGATAAGGCCAGACCTTTGAGCTGCTTGATAACCATCAGCTGACTGCGGCTCCTCCCGCTGCTCCTCAGCGCTGGTTTCACATAGATTAGTGTCTGGAACCTGGAGATGCTGGACACAGCTGAAGGACTCAGAAGCTTCAACAGGTGTCTCCTGGGAGCAGGTGTCCACAAAGCTCTCCAGTTCTTAAGGGGGCTTTGCTGCCAAGCTGCTGTCCAGCAGAGGTTTCACACATCTGGGATTAAACAGAGATCTTGCCCAGCAGGTTGACTGAGCCTGGAAATGGAGTTGGAGAAGATTGGCAGAACCAGGATCCCCAAGTCCCACCACAAGGTTTGTTTCCCTCAGTGATGATGGATGCTGGTGAGCTCCATGCCTCTGATCTAGTCCTACCTGTGGAGCAGGTGATGCAGTCCATGGTGACCTGGATCAGTGGTCCTGCAGGAGTTCTCCATGTCTGGTTCTGGTTCTGGTTCTGCAGAGCAGGCTGGAGCCAGAAGACCTGAGTGGTCTGGAGGGTTGATGCCCTGATAACAAGTCTGTGATGGATTTAGGAGCTAATTCAGGGATTTATAGACTAACAGAAGGATTGTAAAGTCTATTCTCTGAGATACAGGGAGCCATGGAAGGACTTCAGAACCGGGTCCATGTTCTCTACGTTCTTAGTCTTAGTGAGGACTTCAGAACCGGGTCCATGTTCACTACGTTCTTAGTCTTAGTGAGAAAAGAGCAACGTGGTTGGGATTGGGTCTAACATACAGGTAGAAGGTTTAGATGAAGCTAAAATTTTAGATAGCTCAGAAAGCTCTACTGCTTCTAAACAGTTCAGACACTGTACAGGTTCTAAAGATTCCTCCAATGCTGCCTCACTTACTGAGGACGAGGTAATCATGTTTGGGAGGATGCCAATTATTTTATTTTTAATGGCATCAATTTTATTTATGAAGAATCCCATAAAATCATTACTGCTAAGAGCTAAGGGAATGGATGGATCAACAGAGCTGTGGCTCTGGGTAAGTTTGGCAACTGTACTAAAGATAAATCTAGGATTATTTTTGTTCTTAATTAATGATGAAAAATATGCTGCTCTAACTCTGCGAAGGGTCTTGTTATACAACAATAGACTGTCCCTCCAGATTAAGTAGGATTCCTCTTGGTGTGTAGAGCGCCATTTTCTCTCCAATTTCCTAACATTGTGCTTCAAGGAACGCAGCTCTGAATTAAACCAAGGAGCCAGCTTCCTGTGAATAATCACCTTCTTTTTCAAGGGAGCTACATTGTCTAATGCAGAACGCAATGAGGAAGTCACACCGTTAACAAAGGTATCGATTTGTGAATGGGAAGAAACAACATTGCTGCCATCTACAGGGTATTTCTGCAATACTGACAATATTAAGAGGGGGACAGACTCTTTAAGTTTTGATACAGCATTATCCAAAAAAGATCTACTATAATGAGTTCTCCACCCCTCTTTTGGGGGTGGAGAACTCCGTTAGATTAAACCCAAATTTTATTAAAAAATGATCAGACAGGGCACGCATGTGGCGCAACGGGTAGCGCGACCCATATACAGAGGCCTTAGTCCTCGACGCGGTCGACCCAGGTTCGAATCCGACCCGCGGTCCTTTGCCAAATGTCTCTCCCCCTTTCCTGTCAGCCTACTTTTGAAAAAAGCAAGCCACTAGAGCCGCAAAAAATCCCCCAAAAAAAAATAAAAAAATGATCAGACAGGACAGGGTTGTGAGGAAATACTGTTAATTCTTCACAATCAATGCCATATGTCCGCACAAGGTCTAAAGTATGAAGCCAAGAGTGCGTCGGTTTATGCACATTTTGAGCAAAACCAGTTGAATCTAGGATAGTTTTAAAGGCTACACTAAGGTTATCACATTCAGTGTCAACATGGATGTTAAAATCACCCACTATAATAACCTTATCAGTATTTAACACCAAATCAGATAAGAAGTCTGACAACTCATCCAAAAACTGAGAGTAAGGGCCTGGTGGACGATACAAAACAACAAACAGAAGAGGTTTTATTGCTTTGCAGTTTGGATGAGGGAAACTGAGGGTTAAATGTTCAAAAAAACTGTCGTTATTAATTGGCCTGGGACTAATTAATAAATCAGACTGAAAGATAGTTGCCACTCCTCTTCCTCTTCCCACAGATCTGGGAATGTGGAAATTTGAATAATTGGAGGGAGTTGACTCATTTATACTAACGTAGTCCTCTTGTAGCCAGGTTTCTGTGAGACAAAATAAATCAATCTGTTTATCAGAAATCAATTCATTAACTAACAAAGTCTTTGGAGGGAGAGACCTTATATTTAATAGACCACATTTAATTCTTTTATTTTTTGGTTCAAAGTGAGCCGTATTGATTTTTATTAGATTTTTATGATTTGTTCCTTTTAGATCAGTTTTTGATCTGTTAAGTTTTGGCCGTGGGAAAGACACCGTCTCAATAGGATAATGGGTGGGTAACAGTACAGAAGCTGCAGAGAGGTGTGTTAAACTACGGCTCTGCTTCCTGGTCTGGACCCTGGATTGTCAGCATTTAGGAGAACTAATAAATCCGGCCAGATTCCTAGAAAGAAGAGCAGCACCATCCAAAGTAGGATGAATGCCATCTCTCCTGATCAGACCAGGTTTTCCCCAGAAAGTTCTCCAGTTATCAATGTAGCCCACGTCGTTTTCAGGACACCACCTAGACAACCAGCGGTTGAATGATGACATGCGGCTAAACATGTCATCACTGGTCAGATCAGGCAGGGGACCAGAGAAAATTACAGAGTCCGACATAGTTTTAGCAAACTCACAAACCGAAGCAACACCAACTTTGGTGACCTCTGATCGGCGTGACCGGGTGTCATTACCGCCAGCGTGAATAACAATTTTGCGGTATTTACGCTTATCCTTAGCCAGCAGTTTTAGGTAAGATTCTATGTCGCCCGTTTTGGCCCCTGGTAGGCATTTAACTATGGTCCCTGGTTTCTTTAGTGCCACATTTCTGACTATGGAGCTGCCAATAATTAAGGTCGGCTTCTCAGCGGGTGCATCGCTGAGTGGTGAAAATCTATTAGAAACGCAGACGGGTTGGTGGTGATCTGGGGTCTGTAATCTAGAGCTATGCTTCCTACGAACTGTCACCCAGCCAGCCTGGTTACCAGGCTGCTCGGGTGCTACTGCTTTAGGTTCGCTACGTGAAGTTACTCTATGCGGCTCCTCGCTAGCAAAAGAGCGGCTATCAGCTGGTTTTTCAACAGCACGGAGCCGGGTCTCCAATTCTGACACCCTCGCCTCCAAAGCTACAAAAACACTACATTTATTACATGTACCATCATCACTAAAGGAGGCAGAGGAATAACTGAACATCTGACACAGAGAGCAGCAGATAGGAGACTTAGTCAGGGACGGAGAAGCCATTATGAGGCTAAGGCTTGGCTAGCGCTAGGCTAACGCTAGGCTAAAGCTAGGCTAGCGCCCTGTTATCACGCCAAAGAACAAACCGTGTGAAACACGGAGTTCCCAAACGTGATGAGCAGCCACAGACAATGTTTTAAAAGTGCTTATGTTTGGAAACAGATGTTACAGCAAAGAGTTTTAAAGATAAAAAGCGAGAGAGCCTGGAGCAACACACTACAGTTCACACAGCGACAACAGGAAGTGACACAATACGCCTTACCGCAAACAGGAAGTCCTCACTAAGACGTTCTTAGTCTTAGTGAGGACTTCAGAACCGGGTCCATGTTCTCTATGTTCTTAGTCTTAGTGAGGACTTCAGAACCGGGTCCATGTTCTCTACGTTCTTAGTCTTAGTGGAAGGACTTCAGAACCGGGTCCATGTTCTCTACGTTCTTAGTCTTAGCATACCTCTCAACTTCTAACGACTGTTGAGAGTGAGATTGTGGCCCCGGGAGGGGGGGGGGGGGGGGGTGCTGTTGGTCGATTCAAGACGGTCCAACGGGGGGGGGGGGGGGGGGGGGGGGCTGATGGTCGATTCAAGACTTAACTATCATGTTACAATTTGTAATACAACATGACGACTTACCATTTAATTCGCACGCAACACGGACCGTACAGGTGTTTCAATTTTGATGAGGGACACTTGTTTGCGGCGGCGCTCCTTGCAGCTGTGTTACCTCGACTAACGGACGTGCGGAAACCATTGTACCGCAAAATGGTTCCGCCATGACGCGAAACGTCCGGACGCGTGCGTTTCAAGAGTGAGATTTTCATTGTAAGATTGAGATTTTCAAAGTAATGCGTGTGAGCGTGTGCAATTGATGAAATGCGTGTGTCACACGGTCAATGCGTGAGAGTTGAGAGCTATGGTCTTAGTGAGGACTTCAGAACCGGGTCCATGTTCTCTACGTTCTTAGTCTCAGTGGAAGGACTTCAGAACCGGGTCCATGTTCTCTACGTTCTTAATCTTAGTGAGGACTTCAGAACCGGGTCCATGTTCTCTACGTTCTTAGTCTTAGTGAGAACGCGGGCAGCAGGTTCTGGATCAGCTGCAGCGTTCTGATCCACTTTTTAGGCAGACCTGTGAAAACACCGCTGCAGTGATCAGTTCTGCTAAAGATAAACATGGATTAGTTTCTTCAAATGCTGCTGAGACATCAGTCCTTTAATTCTGGAAATGTTGTCCAGGTTCTAGAAGGTCCACTTTGTCTTCAGATGGAGGTTCAGGTGTGAGTCCATCACTACTCCCAGGTTTCAGGCCTGATCAGTGGTTCCTAGCTGAAGCAGCTGAAGCTGTGAGCTAACTCTGGATCTCTCCTCCATCGGTCTTTCTACAGGTCCAGGGGGGTTCTTCTGAGGCCAGGTCCTCTGCGTTCTCCGCGGAATCTCGGTGGACATCATATTCTAGAAGCCGTAGGAAGCAGAGGAGGACGGTATTAACCGGTGAGCGCCGCTGTCTCAGGTGAGTACCGTCAGAAGACCAGGATGCTGGACGTCCCAGTGACCTTGTTCATGTCCAGGAGTCCATCTGGAGACCAGGTACTGTGGCCTGGCAGAGGACGCAGAAGATGGCGAGCAGAGAAGAGACGAAACAGACACCTCCACCCGCAGCCAGCACCTGAACAAGAGACTGCTGGACCACTTCAGACAGCTGGCGGCCAGCAACCAGGACACGGACCAGGTGAGGCTGACCAGGTGAGACTGACTGGGTGAGGCTGACCAGGTGAGACTGACCAGGTGAGGCTCACCAGGTGAGACTGACCAGGTAAGGCTGACCAGGTGAGGCTGACCAGGTGAGACTGACCGGGTGAGACTGACCAGGTGAGGCTGAGCAGGTGAGGCCGAGCAGGTGAGGCTCACCAGGTGAGACTGACCAGGTGAGGCTGACCAGGTGAGGCTCACCAGGTGAGGCTGACCAGGTGAGACTGACCGGGTGAGGCTGACCAGGTGAGGCTGACCAGGTGAGACTGACCGGGTGAGACTGACCAGGTGAGACTGACCAGGTGAGGCTCACCAGGTGAGGCTAACCAGGTTGGGCTGACCAGGTGAGACTCACCAGGTGAGGCTGACCAGGTGAGGCTGAAGAGATGTTCAGGTTGTGTGTCTTTGTGCTCAGGTGGATCTTCAGTTTCTGGATGAGGTGATCTCAGACGGCGCTGACCCAAACTGCTCGGACAGATATGGACAAACTGTCCTCCACGAGGTCACAGCTGATGAGGTTTCCTTTAGTCTGCTTGAGCGGCCTGCAGTGTCTCCGCCGTGAATCTGAACTCAGGTGTGTGTTCTCAGGTGTCCAGAGCATGGAGCGTAGATGTAATGCGGTTCTTCTTGGACCGGGGATCAGACCACCTGTCCTCGGATCAGTTTGGAGTAACGCCTCTTCATGTGGCTTCGGCCCTGGACTATGAGGACATGGTCCAGTTCCTGCTGGATCGAGAAGGTATGTGTGTCCTGAGCAGATCTCTGCTCCGTAGGTGCTGAAGGTCCCCACTGCAGGTCTGTGTTTCTGTTGTCAGCAGCTGATCCCAACGCTCCAACTGTCCTGGACCAGCAGACTCCTCTTCACTACGCAGCCAAGAACGACGCCGTTGGCTCCATCGAGCTGCTGCTGCAGGCCGGCGCCTCCATCAGCTGCACCGACCACAAGCAGCGCACGCCGCTGCAGCTCGCCGCCAGCATGGGTAAGGCTGCGTCACACCTGTATGGCAAGTCGTTTTAACATAAATTCGGTTTCGTCTGACTATCCGTAATTACATTCCAGATATCTTAAAATGCACTTTGACTAGACAAAACTACAATTTGACTATCCGGAATGGTAATTTAAGATATCTTTATTTACATTCTGACTAGGAAGAATAATAATTCAAGATATCTTCAATTACATTGTGACTAGTCAAAATTCCTTTCAAGATATCTCAAATTACGTCACCGGATTCGTCATTGAAAGCGTCACACATCCGTAGACGTAATTTAAGATATCTCAAACGTAATTATGACTAGTCAGAATTACAATTTAAGATATCTGAAATAAGACATTGCGTGTAAGCCCCTTATTGGCTGTAAGCTGCCCAAAGCTGCCTAAACAATCAATGGCGCTGGCTGTTTTCGACATAATTGTAAGAAAATGCCACAATACAGAAAGAGCTTTTTAAGTATGGGATATGCAGAGAGGGCGAAAATAGTATACTTGAAGAATGCTTAAGAAATTTGCAAAGAATTTCGGATTTACTTGCTGCCGACACACACAATGCACTGAAAAACGGCTAGCTGAAAGCGCTACTGTCGACTCATGTCCAAGCTGGAAATAAGGAATATTCCTCAGAGTGGGCCAGTTCAGTTAATAACCAGATGCAGTTTTTATACTGTGGTAAATTATGGTAAAGCCAGCTAGCTCTTGATTTTGACATGCTAGACGGCACAAGGCATTACAGCACCCTCCTTTAGCTTCTCTGAAAACAAGAGCGCACCTCTGGTTCATGTGTGATGAACTATGGCAAGCCGTTTCGTAATTCAAGATATCAGTAACGTCATTTTGACTAGTCAGAATTACAATTCAAGATATATTAAAAGGAATTTTGACTAGTCAATATTACAATTCAAGATATCTTAAATTTAGTTTTTACTAGTCAAAACTACATTTCGCCTATCCAAAAATACATTTAAGATATCTTGAATTATGGTGGCATTTGAGATATCTTTAATTAGAATTATGACTAGTCAAAACTCAATTTAAGATATCTTGAATTGTAATTTAATTGTAGATATCTGAAATGGGTATTTCAGATAGTCAGTAATTCGTTTGAGATATCTTGAATTGACGTTTCCATACAACTCAATGGAAAATCTGATGTCATTTCGACTAGTCAAAATACAATTTGAGATATCTTAAATTGCTAAAACGTCTAGTCATAAAACAATTTGAGATATGTCGAATGTAAGGGCGGTAAAACCGAATTTATGTTAAAATGGCTTGCCATACACCTGTGACATTATCTAACCAATGACATCACCACCTGATGACACAGTTGACATCATCAGTGAAGTCATCAGTGGCGTTGTCAGTGACATCATCAATGGTGTCATCCGTAACGGTGACGTCATTAGTGACATCACCGATGACTTCCCGTCATAACCAGCTGGTCCTCTGCTTCCAGAGCGCAGTGAAGCAGCTCAGGTCCTGCTGGACCTTGGAGCGGATGCTGGGGTGAAGGACTCTGATGGACAGCTGTGTATCACTGCTCTGATTGGCCGGATGAGTCACGTGGTAACTACGGCCCGCCCCTGACAGAGAGCAGCGTACTGATTGGTCTGGCGGGGTTGTAGTCACCTGCGTTGTGTTCAGGCTCAGGCGGCCCTGCGTCAGTTTCACGTGATGGACAAAATGACGAGGCAGCAGTACTTCTACCTGAACCTGCTGGAACCAGAGGCTCACCTGGCAGGTAACACCGTCCTGGCAGGTAACACCGTCCTGCAGAGTCTCAGAGCCTCCGTTAAGCACCAGAATAACATGTCTGCTTCTCTGTGTTGTAGGAGCAGGACTCAGTGAGCCGACCACCCCAGTAAGACAACCTTCCACTTAAACTAGAGTCCACAGTGGCGCAGCGTAGCTCACCACCGTCAGGGTGGGAATGACTGTATAAAGACTGGCTAATGGTTTAAGGATGGTTTGGCTAGTCTGAGACCAGACTGGAGCTCCATAAGAGTAGTGTGAGAGGATCATGGAGTTTAAAAACACCTCAGCACAGTGAAGTGTTTAGCAATTCCTAATTATTATAACAGTTTATGTCAGATCTAACAGTTTTGCTGATTTTATCAACATGGCTCCTAAAATTTACCTGAGGGTCCAGAATTATTCCTAAATATTTTTCTGGTGGTACTTGCTCAGTAAGGACCCCATTGATCTGAATATTCAAAGACTGTAATGACATTTTCTTAATTGAAAAGCAAATACAGTTAGTTTTCTTTGTGTTGGGAGTTAATCAAGAGTCATTTAGCCATGATGATAATCTCTGCAAGCTGTTCTGCAGTTTTTCACTGACTACAATACTGTTTTTGTCCGATGTATAAACAATGGTGTCATCAGCATACATTTGCAGGTTAACTTCAGGACAAATTTCATGAATACTATTAACATACAAACTAAAGAGGACTGGACCTAGGATAGTTCCTTGTGGGATCGCAGTTACTATTTTACGAAATACAGATTTACTGTTATTAATGACGACACATTGTTCACGATCTTTCAGATATGATTGAAACCAAGACAATGATCGTTCCGAAAAATTAAACGATGAAAGCCTTGAGATCAGTAAGTTGTGATTCACCGTATCAAAAGCTTTCCTCAAGTCAAGGAAAACTGCGCCAGTGATTTGTCCGCTGTCAAGTGATTGTTTAACCTTTTCAAGCAGCAGACTTATAGCTGTCTCTGTGGAATGATTATGTCTGAAGCCAAACTGAAGGGGATGCAGAAGATTGTTACTTTCTAAATACAATAGTAGTTGTTCTAGAATAATTTTCTCCATCACTTTGACATGACCGGAACAAGACTTATCGGCCTGTAGTTATTGATTTCATGGGGACATCCCGCTTTGAAAATCGGTTTCACCAAAGCTTTTTTCCATGCATCAGGAAATTGCCCGGTTCTGATGGAAATATTAACTATGTGGGTTAAAGGTTCTGCTAAAATATTGCTATATTTTTTAAAAACATAGCGTCTAACTTATACATATCCTTTGCGTAAGAATTGCTTAAGCTATTAATAGCTTTTTGAACAGCAGAGTAATTAATTTCCTTTATCTTGAACAAATCGGAACACTTTTTGTTAGGTTTTATACCATGTATATCCACTGGAGCTGGTAGGAACCCATGGTAGCTGTGTTTTTCTTTGTCCCTTCCATAGAGTTTTAAGAAACCTATTCATAGTATTACAAACATTGAGAGTAATACAGCAATCATTTATCTGATTCTGGTGGGAGACATCCACCCAGTTGACCTTTGCTAAGTCGGCCTCAAATTTGGGTAAATCGTTTCTTGGAATTTGTTTTATATTCTGTCTATTGTAACCACTTACAAAACGAGTTTGAGGTAGTTTTCTTGAAATGAGAGTGATATTGTGGTCGGATAAGCCGCACACCAGGTTACGGGCTTTTATAATTCGACCAGGTTCATTAGAAAAAGTAAAATCTATTAAAGTTTGACTCTTTTTAGTGATACGAGATGGACCATTCATTAACTGATGAAAATAAAATTTTGCTGTCAGATCTCTGTGATTTTTTAATTTTATCATCCATCCGGTTTTTATTAAAATCTCCCAAAATGATTACTTCACTTTTATGTTTAAATCCTTTTAACAATTATTTTAAGTTATTATAAAACGTTGAACTACAACATGATGGAGGATTGTATACTACCACAATATTAAAATTTATACGAGGTAAAAGACAAACATTTATACATACACATTCTATTAATATCTGCTCATCTATTAATATCTCATTGACGTTAAACAAGTCTTTTATATAAATTAATACTCTCCCTCCGCGGCCTACAACTCTATCCTTCCTAAAACATGTGTATCCAGTTACATCAATCATATTAGTAGGAATGTTATCAGTTAGCCAAGTTTCACTTAAACATAAATAATCTAAGTTAGAACCAATTAACAATGTTCTTATTTCCTCACATTTAGATATGAGACTTCTTATATTTAAATGTCCTCCAAAAAGGTTTAGGTTTCAGTGCAGGGTCCCAGACCACTCTAGCATGGTTAATAGTTTGAAAGAATAGATAATGTTTTTGTGTGTTTATTGCCTCCGTATATAATGTCTTTAGCTTACGTCGGTCCGGTCTATGTCTCTTAGTCATGTTGGAATTGGCCATCCAGTTCTCCCTTTCACTTCTTCGTAACGGTTTGTTGTTGATAATCCCAGCACTAGTATGCAGTTTGACGGGTGGGCGGTCCCAGGATCTCCATATTGTGAATGGTCAATACAAACGTTTGTTGACAGTGTGCTAGCGCCGTCGGTCTTCAGGGTTGATACATCGGACGTCGTAGCAAGGTAGCAAGCCGCAGATCTGGCACTGGTCACTCCACGCTCTGCACTCAAAACAGTCTGATCAAACTGCTGTCCAACATGTTCTTAGATGTAAAACACGCGCTGCGACACATCGCCACCAACACCTCCAGAGCCCCGATCTCCACCAACCAGCCCCGGCTCGTTGGCGAGTTGCCCTTCGATCCCGACATCTGCGGATGAGTTTGGTCCTGGATTAAGCTGCACATCACCCGCTAACAAGAGCAGGAAAGCCGTACTAATGTCAATATCTCATTCGAGTGGCTTGATTTTTTAAGCGTAGTAGCTCGCCTCGAAGTTATTCTGTAGATAGCAAAATATACATTAATATACAGCAAAATGACCATGTCCAAAATAGTTCAAATGAACGTTAATTTCACCTTGAGAGTCCTGTCTTTGTTCGGCTTGAAAAAGGTGACGTAGTAAAAGTCCCATAACGAACAGAAGAAACATTCAAGCAAGAAAGATTTTTAGAACGCGTGGCCTGTTTGGGACAAGCCTACCGCGTACGGTGAAGAAATTACCAGGACTCCATTGTTGTCTTTTATCTGTGCATTGTTGCTCCATCGATCCATCAAATGACTCCTTGGTTAGGAATATACTGGCTAAAAAGGTTTTAAAGGCTATAAAGATAAAATCATGGCAGGTAAACACAGAGCCCAACCAACGTGTGGCGCCATCCTGACAGATGAACAGAATTTCTGTACGTTCTCCCCTGGGCTCTGGTAAAACAGCAGCCCAGCACCACACACCTGACGGTTTCAGGCTTTCCTCGCTTAGACCTGACCGGACCATCAGTTCCCATCAGCCAGAAGAAAACACAAGACTGACAACTTCACGAGTGTTGAAATTAATAAGGGCCTGCTCCTGCTTATTTCTGAAGGCCGGTCTTATGCTGGTTTAAGATTTGACCGTAAAGGAGAAACAGATTATCAGAGGCATTTAAAATATGCATATTTAATTCATTTGGAATTCCAAGGGACAAAGACAATTTACAAGCTTAGTTTTCAGTATGTTACAATGTCCTCTCAAGGCATTGCAGCTTCTTTGTCTAACGTCTTCTTCACAAACCCATCTTATATCAGAATGCCCCTCCCGGTTAGTTTGGGGGTTTTGGGTCCAGACACCGTGTCTCCAGGTTCTACCTGCTCTCATAACAAGGAGTATATTCAGTATGGCAGATTTAGTGCCCAAATTGTCCTATCAGGGGTCAAGCCAGATGGCCTCAAGAACCATGAAATAGCTTTCAGCCCTTAAAGCAAACATCCTGTGAACTGTGTGTTTTCTGCCTCAGAGGGGAGACACAGTTCCTCTTATTATTCTGCATATAAATGCCTGATTAATATAACAACTAATGATATTTTCCACAACACA
This sequence comes from Fundulus heteroclitus, assembly GCF_011125445.2. Lineage (NCBI taxonomy): Eukaryota > Metazoa > Chordata > Actinopteri > Cyprinodontiformes > Fundulidae > Fundulus > Fundulus heteroclitus. The sequence goes on along the minus strand of NC_046382.1, from coordinate 3,397,675 downwards.
AGTTAGGATGTGAACAATGAAGGCTGCAGACACACTGAAATACAAACAAATATTCTATCTAACAAAATAACAAAAGCCTTTGGTTGAATTATAACTATTATAGCACTTATTCAACAATGAATTGATTTAAATGCATTTTAACTAACTTTTAATATACTTGCACCATATTCACCATACCTTATCTACATGACGGTATGTATATTTTAGTCTGATAGATATTTTAGAACAGCTACACGTAGATTGTCATCGGTGTCCTGGTTCCTGAGGCAGACCTTGTTCTGAGCCGGTTCTGTTGATGCGTTCCCATCATGGATGACGTTATAAACCAGCTATTCACATACGCCCCATGCAGGATTCAAACCGGAGCATATTCATATATATCCAGATTATCTGGAATGTATAGTATATATTTATATATACTGCATAAATAAACTTTATTAGAACTTGCTTTTGGATGTTTTTAATAACATGAGCATCTTCCAGTCTCTGAGCATCTTCCAGTGGAGTTGTGAGCGCTCTTTAGTGGTAGAATATTTAATAGTGGCCCCGGGAAGCCGGCAGCTGGTCCCCTGCTTTCTGGGCTGGAGACAGGTGTGCTGCCTAAGCTACCTGCCCTGACGAGGCCAGGACCAACAGCACCAGAACCACAGTGATTCTGATGTTGACCCGGTACCAGCAACCTGGTACCGGGTCATGATACTGGCTGCATGATACCTCGCTGGCATAGAAGGAGCTGGAGCGTCTGCGTCGCATTGAGTGATGCTAGCTAGATGTAGCTGGCGTTAAGGCCTGAGGTCTGGTACCCGCCTTCTGTAGACAGTCTGAGAATCAGAATCACAATCAAGTTGACTTGGATTTGACTTGGTGTTGATGGTGCGACAAAACAAAAAAAATAGAATAGATATATAAACACGATAGACTGTGTGTTAATATAACGCAGAAGGTCTGGAGATGCTACGTTGGTGTAGCTTGTTAGTCCTGAACGGGGGAGAGAGGCAGGGTCAAAGGTCACAGGTGGCTCTGGTCTTGTTGTTGTGGCGTGAGGTTCTGGTCCTGATGGAGCACAGCCTGTTCTGGTTCTGGTCCTGATGGACCGCAGCCTGTTCTGGTTCTGGTCCTGATGGAGCGCAGCCTGTTCTGGTTCTGGTTCTGATGGAGCGCAGCCTGTTCTGGTTCTGATGGAGCGCAGCCTGTTCTGGTTGTGGTTCTGATGGAGCGCAGCCTGTTCTGGTTGTGGTTCTGATGGAGCGCAGCCTGTTCTGGTTGTGGTTCTGATGGAGCGCAGCCTGTTCTGGTTCTGGTTCTGATGGAGCGCAGCCTGTTCTGGTTCTGATGGAGCGCAGCCTGTTCTGGTTCTGGTTCTGATGGAGCGCAGCCTGTTCTGGTTCTGATGGAGCGCAGCCTGTTCTGGTTCTGGTCCTGATGGAGCGCAGCCTGTTCTGGTTCTGGTCCTGATGGAGCGCAGCCTGTTCTGGTTCTGATGGAGCGCAGCCTGTTCTGGTTCTGGTCCTGATGGAGCGCAGCCTGTTCTGGTCCTGATGGAGCGCAGCCTGTTCTGGTTCTGGTCCTGATGGAGCGCAGCCTGTTCTGGTTCTGGTTCTGATGGACCGCAGCCTGTTCTGGTTCTGATGGAGCGCAGCCTGTTCTGGTTCTGATGGAGCGCAGCCTGTTCTGGTTCTGATGGAGCGCAGCCTGTTCTGGTTCTGGTCCTGATGGAGCGCAGCCTGTTCTGGTTCTGGTTCTGATGGAGCGCAGCCTGTTCTGGTTCTGGTCCTGATGGAGCGCAGCCTGTTCTGGTTCTGGTCCTGATGGAGCGCAGCCTGTTCTGGTTCTGGTTCTGATGGAGCGCAGCCTGTTCTGGTTCTGATGGAGCGCAGCCTGTTCTGGTTCTGGTCCTGATGGAGCGCAGCCTGTTCTGGTTCTGGTTCTGATGGAGCGCAGCCTGTTCTGGTTCTGGTCCTGATGGAGCGCAGCCTGTTCTGGTTCTGATGGAGCGCAGCCTGTTCTGGTTCTGGTCCTGATGGAGCGCAGCCTGTTCTGGTTCTGGTCCTGATGGAGCGCAGCCTGTTCTGGTTCTGGTCCTGATGGAGGGCAGCCTGTTCTGGTTCTGGTCCTGATGGAGCGCAGCCTGTTCTGGTTCTGATGGAGCGCAGCCTGTTCTGGTTCTGGTTCTGATGGAGCGCAGCCTGTTCTGGTTCTGGTTCTGATGGAGCGCAGCCTGTTCTGGTTCTGGTTCTGATGGAGCGCAGCCTGTTCTGGTCCTGATGGAGCGCAGCCTGTTCTGGTTCTGATGGAGCGCAGCCTGTTCTGGTTCTGGTTCTGGTCCTGATGGAGCGCAGCCTGTTCTGGTTCTGGTTCTGATGGAGCGCAGCCTGTTCTGGTTCTGGTCCTGATGGAGCGCAGCCTGTTCTGGTTCTGGTCCTGATGGAGCGCAGCCTGTTCTGGTTCTGATGGAGCGCAGCCTGTTCTGGTTCTGATGGAGCGCAGCCTGTTCTGGTCCTGATGGAGCGCAGCCTGTTCTGGTTCTGGTTCTGATGGAGCACAGCCTGTTCTGGTTCTGATGGAGCGCAGCCTGTTCTGGTTCTGATGGAGCGCAGCCTGTTCTGGTTCTGGTTCTGATGGAGCGCAGCCTGTTCTGGTTCTGATGGAGCGCAGCCTGTTCTGGTTCTGGTTCTGATGGAGCGCAGCCTGTTCTGGTTCTGGTTCTGATGGAGCGCAGCCTGTTCTGGTTCTGGTTCTGATGGAGCGCAGCCTGTTCTGGTTCTGGTTCTGATGGAGCACAGCCTGTTCTGGTTCTGGTCCTGATGGAGCGCAGCCTGTTCTGGTCCTGATGGAGCGCAGCCTGTTCTGGTTCTGGTCCTGATGGAGCGCAGCCTGTTCTGGTTCTGATGGAGCGCAGCCTGTTCTGGTTCTGGTCCTGATGGAGCGCAGCCTGTTCTGGTTCTGGTCCTGATGGAGCGCAGCCTGTTCTGGTTCTGATGGAGCGCAGCCTGTTCTGGTTCTGGTCCTGATGGAGCGCAGCCTGTTCTGGTTCTGGTCCTGATGGAGCGCAGCCTGTTCTGGTTCTGGTTCTGATGGAGCGCAGCCTGTTCTGGTTCTGGTCCTGATGGAGCGCAGCCTGTTCTGGTTCTGGTTCTGATGGAGCGCAGCCTGTTCTGGTTCTGGTTCTGATGACACGCTGCAGTCTGCTCTGGTCCTGATGGACTGCAGCCTGTTCTGGTTCTGGTTCTGATGACACGCTGCAGTCTGCTCTGGTCCTTAGCGGTGGCACCAGCGTACCAGATGGTGATGGAGGAGGTGAGGATGGACTCAGTGATGGAGGAACTGCACCATCATTGTCCTTGGCAGGTTGAAGTTCTTCAGCTGCCTTCTTCAGGAAGTCCATCCTCTGCTGGGCTTTCTTGGTGAGGGAGTTGATGTTCAGCTCCCACTTTAGGTCCTGGGAGATGATAGTTCCCAGGAAGCAGAAAGACTCCACAGTGTCCATGGTGGAGTCACAGAGGGTGATGGAGGTAGCTGGGGCTGAGTTCTTCCTGAAGTCCACAACCATCTCCACTGTTTTTACAGCGTTGAGCTCCAGGTTGTTCTCCTGCACCAGGTCACCAGATGGTCAGCCTCCCACCTGTGGACCTGATGGGATCTGCAGGGTGTTGTCCAGAGAAGTGCACTAAAACATGCCAGCAGAGGTAGTTTGAGTAAAACTTTATTCATGTAGCACCCCCCAAGATTAAACCACAAAGTGCTTTACAGCAGCAGATAAATGAAACCAAAGCAGACCTAAAAAGGTCAATCTTCAGCTGGCCTTTAAAAGAAACCTCTGACTCCTGGAGCAACCGAAGACCAAGCTCTGACTCCCTTGGTTTTTAAATCAGGATGAGGGACAACCAGCAGGGCGTGGTCCCTGGACCCTAAGGGCCCAACGGGAGGCAAGGCAAGGCGAGTTTATCTATAGCACCTTTCAGTAACAGGGTTAGGGACGTAACCGACGCCGTCTGTCCATACTGAGCTCTCCCAGTCACGCCTAAGGTTTGAAAGTGCGTTCCTTTGGAGGTTCCAGACCATGCTTTGGGAGGAGACTCCGGGGCAGACCTGGAAAATGCTGGGAATGGAGATGGTGACTAGGGGGAGGATGTCTGGTACTTCCCTTCTGGACTTGTACTACCAACCTTCCAGTCTCCATGTTTACGTCCTGCAGGTTCTAGTTGAGGGAGTACAGGACATAGAAAAGATGACGGTAAAATCTGACCTCTCCATCAGCTGCAGGTCGTGGTTCTGGAGGGCAAACTAGACCTCATCATGGATCCGGTCATTCTCAAACTCATTGAGGTTAAATGGAGACTTTACGGCAGGTAAGTTCTCCCTGATTGGTCTGACATCCTAATGAGATTACTCGTTAAGATGCTCCGCTGACTCCAGGTTGGGGGCATGGACTCTCCTCGTCCTCAACTTCCTTCTCAATGTTTCCTGGACAACTGTCGCCATCTCTGTGTCCGCCTGCCAAGACTCACCTGATCGCTACAGCTTTCCCCAGGTGAGCCTCTCAGCTCAGGTGACTCTCACCTGTCTGTCTCCCGCCTGCCTCACTCCTGTGTCTCTGGCCTGTCTGAGTCAGGACTGGTGGCGTGTGCTCCTGGTGGTCCTGGCGCTCCTGCTGACCCTGGAGGAGGTGTACAGGGAGGTGCAGGACATGGCGTCTTCCAGGAGGAAACTCCTCCTGCGCCGCCGGTGGATGGAGCGCCGATTGCAAGACGACCTGCGCTGCTGTCACCCGATGTGGCCTCAGGTTGGAAACAGGACGTCTTTCTTAGGGGGCAGTAGTGGCGCAGGAGTTCATCCTGTAGCTGCTGGGTTGCCGGTTCAAAGCCCTGCTCCATCCTTCTCTGCCTGGCAGCCCTGCTTCTGTCAGTCTGCCCCAGGGCAGCTGTGGCTGGATGTAGCTCCCCACCGTCAGGGTGTGAACGGATGAATGACTGAAGCGCTGTAGAGTGCAGGACCTCCACATGTGTGGATTCTGAATGTGTGATCGTGAGTAACGCCGCCGTGTGGACCGGCTGCAGCACAGCGGTGTGTTTGTGTCTTCCAGGAGAGGCTGTACCTCCTGAGGGAGACCAGCAGGATCGGCAGCATGAGGGGCAACTACAGCCGAGACCTATGGTACCAACAAAGCTTCCGTCTCCTCGCTTACAATCAAATGTCTTTAAACCCTCTGCTCAGTTTTCTGTAATCTAAGGATGCTATTTTAGTAACTGAGCTTCATCTTTCTCATCCTGACATTTTATTTTACTTTCTATATTTATTTTCCCCTTTCTGTGTATCTGAACACTGCCGTCTTTCACTTTGCTGCTGGGACACCTGAGGTTCCCCTCTGATGGATGTTAAAGCTTATTTCTATGCTTTTCTATCCATTTTATTGTATTATATGCATTTTTTACCTAAATATTGAGTTTACAACAAACATCTTAGAACACCGTTTACATGAGTTTAACTCCCACAAAAGCCACATTATTCCACATATATAAAATATGAAAGCATAGACACACATCACAAAGTTTTAACTAAATACAGTAATAATGTATCGGAGGAAGAAAATGCAAATAGACCCTGAAATGCAGTCACTACTGGAGCCGGATGTGGACTAGGTATTTATTTATAACATATTTTCACATTTTACCACCAAAGTGAGGACTTTGTTGTAAAGTGAGGAGCTTTTTGGGCTCAGGGTTATGTTCAGGACCAAGGTGCCTTTTTATTATTATTATTTTATTTAATAAAAGAATAATAATAAAAAGGCACCTTTAAATAAATGCATTTGTTACACATGATTGTTTCTGTAGAGGACACATAAAAAGTGGAAAATGTGACAGAGGCAGAGGCTTTTTATTGCTGCCATCATCAGTGGTTGGTGTCATTACGCCTCGCTGAGGAAGGAGATGGTGGGAGGCCCACATGTCAGCTGCAGGAGAACCTGCAGGAGAACCTGCAGGAGAACCTCGTCCATTCTGCAACCATGACTGGTTCTGAGAAACAGGACAGAGGATGAATTTAACGGGTCGCCATGGCTGGATAAATCTATCAGCGCTTCCAGTGTGTCTGGTGGTCCTGGTGGTTCTGCTGACCCTGGAGGAGGTGCACAGGGAGGTGCAGGCATGGCGTCCTCCAGTGTGTCTGCGGTGAAACCAACCATCTGAGCGACAGCAGCAGAACCGAGCGTTTCTGACTGGGCGAGGCCAGACACAGATTCTCTGAGAGCTTTTAGGGAAGTTTACATTTTCCAGCTTCACATAGATTACATCCATTTCTACTCAGTCAAAACTGCCTGTCGACACACAAGCTTCAGAAGCCCTTAAACAATATTTAACTTTATGCAAAAGTGTAATAATGGGTTTCTAATAAGCTTTAACAAGTGCTGATCTTTAAAAGCTAGCAAAGTATTTGTCCAGTAAACGTAGAAGAATTTTAATAATCTTTTTAAAGCAGGACAGCTTGCTCCCTGCCTGCTGGTGAAGGCTGGGCTGTTAGAAAACGTTGGAAATAGTTAATGTGTGAGAGGAAGAGAGAAGTCAGAGGATATTAACCCTGAAACACAACCGCTCCAGACTCACTGTCCTTTCCTCTCAAGTGTCAGATGTGTTCAGGTGCTTCATTTCTACCTGCTGCCAGGAACGTCTTTGATTGGCTGGTTTACTCGCTGCTGACGGCGTCCTTCAGCGTTCACATGGCCGATGTGTTGCAGCCGTCCAGGAGCCTCCACACGGTCACGCTGCGCCTCTTCTCCATCTCCATCATCTTCCTCTGGCTGCGGCTCATGAAACACGTCCGAGCCTTCAGGTACAGAACCTGCTTCCCAGACACGCTGCCGTTCACCTGTTCTCCGCTCAGGTACGAGAACGCCGCTGCTGCCCACAAGCAGAGGCGGGTAGAGTAGCAAGAGACCGCCCTGCAGTCAGAGCAGCGCTGCTTCAACGTAGTTTTAGTCAAGTAAAAGGAAAAGTACACAACCAAGAACGTAATAAAGAGCAAAAGTACGCTCAGAAACACTGATTTAATATTTAAAAATGATGTCATCATACAGACAAAAATATGAAGTTGTGTACAAATTCTGGTATTTTAAAGACAATTACAAAGAAACAAATGCAGGCAGAAGAACCACTTTTCCACATGGACTGATGAAAGCAATAATTACAGCAGATAATGTAAATGCAGCACATTAGAGCAACACTGCTGCTTCCTGCATGTTCAGCTGACCTGCAGACGGCTCCACCACTGAGCTATATAACACACTGGAGTGCTGATTTAGCCTAAAAACTGAAGTCACTGGCCGCCATCTTGCTACTCCCTACTCTCACAGAATCCCACAGGATTGGGTTGCAACAACAAGCAGTTTTCTGGCTGAGTGAAAACGTTTCACAGGTAATTCTACAGTCAGTGGATGTACTAACACTATCAACTACTAGGAAATTAGGTGCTGAAATATTTTACATGTTATTCATATTATATATATATATATATATATATATATATACATATATATATATATATATATATATATATATATATATATATATATATATATATATATGTAAATATATGTCTTTGTATGTAGTTATTTATATATTTATAAATGTTAAATATATATATTTAAATGAATAAAATGCAAAATATTTCAGCACATGACTTTCTCAGTACTTGATAGTTTTAGAATATAATATAAAAGTATATGGCATTTGACATTTTAAAAGTCTTAAGCCCCCCCTGAACATGAGAAAATCCTCGTTATTCGATGCTGTAGCGCACATATTCCCTAGTTACTGGGGGGAAATAGGGAGTACCAATATGGCGGCTGGTGGCTTCACAGAGACTCGTTCTAACAGCGGCTATTAGCACTCCAGTGGATAACATAGCTCAGTGGGCTCCATGAGCTCAGCAGGTGGGAAATAACAGAGCTGGTCTTTAATCAGGAGGTCTCACTTCAACACAGATGTAGGTGTGTCTCTGGTGCATTCCTGGTTAAAACTCTTCGGTGGGAAGAGGAGTCAAAATGTGATCCAGGAGCAGCGATATTCTTTATAATGTTACTCAAGTGAAAGAATAGAATACAGACCAGTCCTATAAGTATATTTTCTTCAAATGATTACTAAAGTAAACTCAGAAAATGTAACTAACGGGTTTATCACCTCATCTATCGGTTGTCCCTCATGCATCGTTCTCACGTTCTCACGTAACGCCAGCATGCCACTCGTTCTTTTCTAGCTTCCGCTTGCTGCCTGCACACTTCTACAGTTTATCTATCCCGTTAAATTGTTCTACCATGTTCTATAAAGCTTTTACCATATTCTATAGCGTTCCCATCATGTTCTAGAGTTTCTAGAATTCTTTACAATGTTTCTACCATGTTCTATAAGGTTCCTGCCACGTCGTATAGTGTTCCTACCATGCTCTGAAGCTAAACCTTCTACCTCCAACAAACTAGCAGCAGATCCAGGCTGACCCATGGTGGAGACTGAAGGTCCAGCAGGATGAGCTCCTCCAGCTCATCACCCAGTGCTGAACCAGTGGGTCAGGGCTGGGTGGTGTCCTCTACCTTCTAGATGCTTCCCTGCTTCCACACCTGAAAAACAGAATTGATCATTACAAGTGATTATAACATTTTTATACGCTGTGGTGGGGTGCACATCTACAACATGCAGGAGACCAGCCCTGAGAGCCAGAGCTGGACGCCAGTCTTCAGGTGTCTTCACATGGTGCTATCCCTGTTGGAGCTGATCTGATTGGTTGATCTTGAAGGCGGAGGTCGATCCGCACCGATTGATGGAGATGATTCATCTCATGGCTGACAATCTGTGGCGTGCCGTTCTGCAGGTTGATGGGGCCGTTCATCGTCATGTTGGGGAACATTGTCGGGGATGTGATGCGTTTCCTGTTCCTGTATGCTGAGATCTTCATCCCCTACGCCTGCAGCTTCTGGATCATATTTGGAGGTTAGAACACGTTTTGTCTGAAGGCCATGACTTCAGTTCCCCACTCTGATGGAAACCCTGATGTTCTCCCAGGAACATCGTCAGTTCCCAGCATGCAGTCTGCCTCAGGTCTGCTCTACAGTCTGTACCGGATCACTCTGGTGGATGAGTATGAGTACGCTGCCATGGTGAGGGTGGACAGCGTCATGGCTCCTCTGCTGTGTGGCACCTTCCTGGCAGCGTCCTCCATCTTGTGCATCAACCTGCTGATCGCACTCCTAACCGACACCTTCCAGAGGTCAGAGGTCACAGCCGGACTGGTCACAACACAGTGAGAGAAAAACTGAGCTGGACTAGGACTGACTGATGGATTCATTGTTTCAGGGTGCACGATAACTCCCAGGCTAACGCCGTGATGCAGCAGGCTGCTGTCATCCTGCAGATAGAAGAGTCCATGCCCCGCCTACGCCGTTTCTATGACGACCAGTACATCTCCAAACGCTGCTCTCCGCTGGGTGACACCTGTGCAAACATCACACTAAGCTCTCATTACCATCATGAGTCTGGGCACATCACAGCACAAGTCAGGGTGTGTATCAGAAGAACCGCACATTTTCTTTAAATGCATCTGTACTGGGGTACTATGGCACTGTTGGTCCTGCAGGACGCTCTGGATCGGTTCCTGGTCCTACAAAGGGACATGGAGGCCACCAGGAGTTCAAGGTGAGAACAGGACACACAGAGCAAGTTAGTGTTAAACTGTGAGCAGCAAGTCTGACATGGACTCTCTCTACCAGGGTCCAGACGGAACAACGCCAGCAGAACCAACAGGAGAACCATGAGCTTCAAGACCTGCCAATCCAAGAGCCTCCAAAAGCTCAGAAACAGGAGCTGCAGAAAAACTGTCTGTATAAGGACCAGAAGAAGCTAGAGCAGCAGAACCAGCAGGACCAGCAGGACCAGCAGAACCAGCAGGACCAGCAGGACCAGGATCCTCAGCATTTGCAACAAGAGCTTCAGGCCATCCAAGCAGAGTTGAGAGAGCTTCAAGCTCTGGTCCACCAGCTGGTTCAGACCAGGAAAGACTTTGTTTAAAAAGACTTAGGAGATCTTTTCCCAGTCAGACCAGGCATCCTGATCTATGTGCCTCCAGGTTCTGCAGAGGTTGCATGCCTCACTTTGATACCTATAAAGTGTGGTGGTATTTATGGGTTTCCTGATGGACCTTGTAAGTCCACGTGGATTTATTTATTGGAATACAACTGTGAGAAAAAGTGATTCCTCCTGATTTCTTATGTTTTTTCATGTTTGTCACACTTAAGTGTTTCAGAACATCAACCACATTCAAATATTAGTCAAAGACAACACAAAAGGCTGTTTTTAAAGAAGCACTAACCTTCTCCTACAGGACCTAAGCACTGTCGTAAACACTGGCTGCTCTCTGCATGTCTCACACCCTACAGCACACTGTCACTGAGAGAGAAGTGTGTGTGTGTGTGTGTGTGTGGGGGGGGGGGTGTGAAAAAGAAAGAGAGAGAGCGATGAAGAGAGACAGATGTGTGCGGACGGATAGTTTTGGCATTCTCAAGCTGTACAGGGCGAGTGGATCCGTCAGAAACAACACCAAGATTTTTTACTTTATTACCAGAGGCCAAGTTAATGCCATCCAGATTAAGTGATTGATTAAGAAGTTTATTTTTTAAAGACCCTGGCCCAAAGATTACAACTTCTGTCTTGTCAGGATTTAAATGCAGGAAATTTAAAGTCATCCAGCTTTTGATGTCATCAAGACATGACTGCAGTCGAAGTAACTGATTGGATTCATCAGGATTTATGGATAAATATAGCTGAGTATCATCAGCATAACAGTGGAAATTAATCCCATGCTGTCTGATAATTTTGCCAATCGGAAGCATATATATAGTATATAGAATTGTTCCAAGGACTGAACCCTGTGGTACTCCACAAGTGACCCTAGAGTTTGAGGAAGATTTATTATTTACATGAACAAACTGGAATCTGTCTGACAGATAAGATTTAAACCAGCCTAATGCTTTCCCCTTAATCCCTACAGTATGTTCAAGTCTTTGTAGGAGAATATTGTGATCAACTGTATCAAACGCAGCACTGAGATCTAACAGGACAAGTATAGACACAAGTCCATTATCTGAGGCCATGAGAATATCATTAGTGACCTTCACCTGAGCTGTTTCAGTGCTATGATGAGCTCTGAAGCCTGACTGAAACTCCTCAAGTAGGTCATTACTTTGTAAATGTTCACAAAGTTGATTAGCAACTACTTTCTCAAGAATTTTAGATAAGAAAAGAAGATTAGATATAGGTCTGTAATTTACTAACTCATCTTGATCAAGAGATGGTTTCTTAAGTAAAGGTTTAATAACAGCTACTTTAAAAGCCTGTGGTACATATCCATTTAATAAGGATAGATTAATCATGTCTAAAATAGTGCCACTGATACAAAACAACAAACAGAAGAGGTTTTATTGCTTTGTAGTTTGAATGAGGGAAACTGAGGGTTAAATGTTCAAAAGAACTGTAGTTATTAATTGGCCTGGGACTAATTAATAAATTCAATTCAATTCAATTTTATTTATATGGCGGCAAATCATGAAACATGTCATCTCGAGGCACTTTACAAAGTCAAATCAATCAGATTATAAAGATTGGTCAAAAATTTCCTATATAAGGAAACCAGTTGATTGCATCAAAGTCCCGACAAGCAGCATTCACTCCTGGGGAAGCGTAGAGCCACAGGAAGAGTCATCTGCATTGTACATGGCTTTGCTGCAATCCCTCATACTGAGCAAGCATGAAGCGACAGTGGGAAGAAAAACCACCCATTAACGGGAAGGAAAACCTCCGGCAGAACCGGGCTCAGTATGAACGGTCATCTGCCTCGACCGACTGGGGTTACAGAAGACAGAGCAGAGACACAACAAGAGAAACAAAAAAGCACAGAAGCACACATTGATCTAGTAATCTGTTCTACATTAGATGGTAGTAGCAGGTGAGCCGTCTTCTCTGGATGATGTCACAGTTAACAGAACGCCAGACCAGGTGTACCTACTATGAGATAAAAGAGAGAGAGCAAAAAGTTAAAAGCTGAAATGACAACACATAATGCATAATTGAAGAACAGTAGAACTCTATAGAGAGAGAGAAATAGACCCTGATGTCCTCCAGCAGCCTAAGCCTATAGCAGCATAACTATAGAGGTAGCTCAGGGTAACATGAGCCACTCTAACTAGAAGCTTTGTCACAAAGGAAAGTTTTAAGATTAGTCTTAAAAGTAGACGGGGTGTCTGCCTCACGGACCAAAACTGGGAGTTGGTTCCACAGGAGAGGAGCCTGATAGCTAAAGGATCTGCCTCCCATTCTACTTTTAGAGACTCTAGGAACCACCAGCAGACCTGCAGTCTGAGAGCGAAGTGCTCTGTTAGGAACATACGGGAACAAATCAGACTGAAAGATAGTTGCCACTCCTCCTCCTCTTCACACAGATCTGGGAATGTGGAAATTTGAATAATTGGAGGGAGTTGACTCATTTATACTAACGTAGTCTTCTTGTAGCCAGGTTTCTGTGAGACAAAACAAATCAATCTGATTATCAGAAATCAATTCATTAACTAACAAAGTCTTTGGAGGGAGTGACCTTATATTTAATAGACCACATTTAATTGTTTCTGTAATGCTTATTGTTTGTGAGAAAAAACAACTTTAAACTGTAAAGGGCACAGGTTTTAACTTTCAGAAACTTACAACACAGCTGTAGGTTTGATTCCTGCCAAGTTTCCCCTCAGTTCACACCTCCATGATGTGAGCACAACATTCCTCCTGGGAGCCAGGCTAACGAGGAGGCTAACGAGGAGGCTAATGAGGAGGCTAACGAGGAGGCTAACGACTCCATTGTTGGAGCGATCAGTTCCAGGTGAGTCTAAGCTCTAAGGAGTCCTGCAGGTCCATAAAGCTGGAGCTCCTCACTACTGCAGACATTTAGAACTGAGAAAGCTTCCTGGATGGAAGAGAAACGTGTAAAGCTTCAGGACAGAAATCCAGTTGTTTTATTTTTAACCTTTTGAGTATTATTTACACTGTTTCTCATATGCTAATGTCCATTTGCACACGTTTAACTTCACAGGAAGTGTTGTTGATGCTTTGGACCTGAACATAATGTCTTGTTTCGTGTCTGTGTGTTATGTGTGAATCTCACCAGAATTTATCGTTAGATAATGACAATAAAGATTCTTGATCATTTGCAGTAGAGTGGAACTCCTGAAGGAATTATTATAAGTGCATTATTGTCTTCTGTAATTCTAAATTATGCATTTAAAGAAATTTTCTGTTTATGATGTTAAGTGAAAAAACAAAAGTTGTGTTTTTTATACAGAAAAGAGTAAGAGGAAATAAAATAAAAATCATCTGATCAAGACTTAGAACAAGGTAAATGGCTTTTAGGAATATGGTTTAAATATAAAATATGGAAAATACAATTACAGAAAGTTGAAGATAAATGTAAGAAAATATTAAATGTGTGATGTTTGCCAGGCAGTGACAGGAGAGGGAATACAATTGCTTTAAAACAGATTTCCACATAAAAAGGTAAGATTTATTTAAATAATGACAAGTTTTCTGAACATCTGATTAAAACTGATACTCTAAATATGTTCCTTCTGTCATGAACCCGTTCTGTTTTCCTACATTTTTCCATCTCTTCGTTCCAGTGGTGCAGAAAGTTTTCATTTGGTGGCCACAAATAATAAAGCAACAGTCAGGTGTTCTCCACTGAGCATCAGATTCAGATTCACTTTATTAGCCATTTGAGCCGTTAGTGATTCTTCACTGTTAAATAGGGCTGGACCATAATTCAATGACAATTTATCGATCAACAGACGCATATCGATGAAAGAAAAAGGGGTCAATCAAAAGTTTAATAGAATAACAATTTTCCTTCCTTTTGCATTCCAGCCATGTAGGGTAATTTTTCAGTCATTACATCCTCCCAACCAATCACAACGCAGACCCAGGAACGCTTCCTCCACTTCAAAGAGTTCAGAAAACATGTTCTTTTTTAAAAACGTGCAGTTTTGGTAAAAAGTTGATTGAATACAGAGTTGACATTTAATTCAGTGTTTTATGTGTTCTTTATCTTAAAGTAGGTCATTAAGCAACAGCATAAAATGGCCAGGGCTGCACTTGATATGTTTTGAATTTGTTGATAATTATTGATAATAAATATTTCTATTTTATCAATATGCTTTTTTTTCTATATTGTCCAGCCCTATTATTAAACACTTTCTGTGGAGGTTTTAACTTCCACAGAGTTTTTTTATGTAACAAAGAGCCTCATGCCTTTATGGACTCTGATATTTTGTCCTATTATTAGTATATTAATATTTGAGTTATTAAGAACTGTAGAAATAAAACAGTTAATGGTACATTTGGGATCAACTGGGATGATTTATTTCGTATTAATCCTCTTTAAACAACCCAGAGCTGCATGTTTACAATCAGCCCAGAAAATATAGAAGAGGGAGGCTGACCTTTACCCTCACCGTTTCCTGGGTTATTGAGCAACACTTTTTCTGTCTAAAAGCAGAATTGGACCTGCAGCGAGCTGATTCAAAGGAGCTTTTGATGTGTTTAGCTGCTTTAGGAATAAATGTTTTGATTTTCACTGAACTAAAGGACTATGGAGCTAAACTGAAGCCGCTTCATGGCCCAGATTTAGCTCTATAATATGGATGGAAGGACCAGATATTTTTCACATCATGATGCAAATCCAGCTGGAAGCTCCCAGTGACGGTCCTACCGGTTTCTATCATAGCCAGAGTTTACCTGTAGCCCAGGTGAAGGTCCCTCTGCTCTCTGGTCCTCATCCAGTCGGTCCTCCGTATGCGTAGTTCAGCAGCTGTGGTCCCATGCATTGCATATTTACCACTCTTCTTTTTATTTTTGACTCATTGTCAGGTTATGTTGCAGCAGGTAGTGATCACAAGGAACACAATGAAAATAAAATAAATCTAGTGACATTTTGGAGCTATAATGGGTAAAATAATGTGAAATACATACTACTGATGGCCAACTAACTGCTTTTAATGATTCAACAAATATGAAACAAGAAGCTCAAACTAAGCTGAAACAGAACACAGAAAACCTCTTTACCAGAGTGGAAAATATCACAGAACATCATCCTAGACCTTCATCTTTTATCTTATCAGTAATGTAAAATAAGGTTACTAATACTGTATAAATAAAATGTTGTCTGTGTTTTATTTTGAATAAAACTGGATCTTTGTTTTTATAATATTACACATATTGTTCAGAAAAATAAAGGACTTAATTATTCTGTGACAGTTCTTTGCACTTGTGACCAATTGCTCTGGTTCATCTCCACCAATGATGAGTCCCACTACAGGGAGGAGGTCAGCAATCTGACCCAGTGGAGCTCCAGGAACAACCTGATCCTGAACTGAGCCCAGTTCTGCTGGAGGTTTTTCTTCCCACTGTCGCTTCATGCTTGCTCAGTATGAGGGATTGCTGCAAAGCCATGTACAATGTAGACGACTCTCCCTGTAGCTCTACGGTTCTCCAGGAGTGAATGCTGCTTGTCGGGACTTTGAAGCAATCAACTGGTTCCCTTATATATTTTTGACCAATCTGTATAATATGATTAATTTTGACTTTGTAAAGTGCCTCGAGATGACATGTTTCCTGAATTGGCGCTACATAAATAAAATTGAATGCGGTACCGCGCGCGAGCTATTTTTAGAAACACAACGTCACGATGACGTCACATCACGTGGTACGCAGTAGGGCATGCTTGCATAGTCCGCCGCTGTGTCGCTGTAAAAGAGACGTGCGTTACCCTTGGTTTTACTCGGTAAACAAATGCTTTTTCCAAATCTAAGACCATGGTTTTTAAACATTGTTGCTATGGAACGGGCAACAGCGACTCGAGGTACGCTGATCGGCCGCATATGAAGGATGTTTTCTTCAAGACTGCCAAGGAGAAATGTGTGCGCTTGGACCGGGGCGGTCGGCCTACACAACAGTTCAACCCGGAAAAAGTTACCAAATTCAAGTACATATGTAGCAAGCATTTTGTCGGAGGAAAGGGCCCAACCGAAGAACATCCTGACCCAATTCCAGCGACATCAAGTCAAGGTAAGAGTATTTTGGTGGCCGACATGTTAATAAAGTAGCGCCTGCTACCATGACAGCATATAGACTATCATGGTAGCAGGCGCTAACATGATAGCCTGCTACCAGGATAGCTTACTCAAAAACATTTAAAATAAGACAAACATTAAACATATACCCATTCCTGGACGGTGATTGCAAACAACAACAAAAAAAACGGCCGACGCTGCCTTGATCGCCGCGCAGGAAAAAAAAAAACAAAGCTTACCGTTCATCAACTCGGCCAGTTTTCCAGTCTTTTTTAAGCCCTCGAACCTCAAGCCATCGTTTGAGCTGAAGGTTGGTGTGTTCTTCGACAGTGCGGCCAGTAAACCGTGTGCCTGGGACACCGTCTTGGGAAAGTTTAACGGCTGTAAAGTCGGTCATATCCGTTATCCGTGCGTTCTCTCCTGTATGCGTTCTCTCCTGTATGCCCTACCTAAGCGGCAAAAGGGGCGTTGCTCTTGAGACGGTGACGTCACGTGCGCGGTACCGCATTGAACACCAGTCAGACCAAGGAGGTGATGATGGACTCCAGGAGGTCCAGGAGGACTGAACACGTCCTCTCTACAGGGGGAGGTGGTGTAGGCCTGGACAGCACCAGGTTCCTGGACATTCACATCTCCTCTGACCTCCTGGACTGTGAACACCTCCTACTTGGAGAAGAAGGTCAAACATAGGCTCTTCTTCCTCAGGAAGCAGAAAAGGTCTGGACTTCCCTCTAAGCTGCTAAAGAACTTCTACAGAGCTACAATAGAGAGAGTACAGCATAACTGTGAGGTATGGGAGCTGAACCATAGACATAGTATAAAGAGTAGACCCCGCATCAACTGCTTTCGTCTATGGGCGCTGACGAGATTTAGGAGTGCCATCTTGGGGAGGTCAACAGCTCAGCTCAGTGTAATGTGTTGACCAGGCGCAGAATGAAATTGAATCAACTATAATTTGCTGAATATTGGAACTAATTTCCACGTTTATTTTACTGAAAACTTTAAGACTATAGCTATTATAACAAATGGTTTAGTGCATTTAAATAATATTAGTGTGGTTAAAAGTAATAGAATATTCTGATAGGATGCATGTTGCAAAACACAGCCACTGATACATTTTTATAATTTTTTTATTACTATATACACAAACACATTTGTACATGTATATATATATGTTTATATATATATATATATATGCAGTCTACACTTCATCTCCGGTAAATACAACTTAATTTTGCACTGGTCATGGTTCCACTTAAATAACTATATGAGTAAAAAATTAGGATATATATTTAAGTCAAGACTTAATCGTTCGTTTCGTAATAATATACGTACATGTACAATGTATGCAAACCCTCTGGCATGAGTCTGTGAAAAGGATTAATAAGACAAAAACATCAACATAATCCTTTGTGAATTATTATTGGCCAGCCCCACCAAGATTTTTTTTCACCAGCCGCCACTGTTCAGAGCGCTGGTATGTGAATGAAGTGGATCAAACCCGCCGGATGGAACAGCTCTGGGTTCCTCTTTCAAACATACCTCACCACATTCTGCAGGCCTCTGTGCTGAAACCCCCACTGACTCCACTTACCAAGTCTGCCCCAGTTTGTCCAGCATCATGGAAAATCCACCCATTGAGGCCCGAAGTGCAACGATGACCCAGAGCCACATTGTGCTAAGTCAGAAGATGACTTCGATGAAACATTAACCTTCCATTCCATCAGGTTAATCATCTGCTAGATCATGGCTTCATGGATGTTAAAACATTCAGGTGTCCTGCGCCCTGAGAAGCTTCTTCAGTCCAACACATAGACCTGTCACGATAACAAAGGTTGCTGGACAATATTGTTTTCTAAAACTTACTGCAATAAATCATTGTTATTTAGATAACTTTTTCAACTGATTTAATAACGGCATAATAAAGCAAGTCTATCCTCTGGACCTGCCAGCTCAGACAAATTAAGCGGGTGCCGTTGTTTGGTTTAAATCCCAAAAACTCCCACCCTGCAGCGTGTTTGGCTTTGACAACTATTTAAATTCTTTTCAGACTAACGTTTTTTTTGGCTCTCATTTTAACTTTGAGCATGTGCCTGCCTGACACAAGCTGGATTTCTAACGCGCTAGCCGTTATTAGCTTGTTTGCTAAGCCTTCCTCCCGGGCCTCCCAGGACAGCCCTACCTACACACTCATGGTCTTCCTTCAAAATATCCACGTCTTTGTCTATTCAGGACATTCTGAACACAGGGAGTTTATTTATTCTAACTTATTTTCCTAACATGTCTATAAATCAAATCAATCTAATCCAGCGGGGTTTCTCCGGGTGAGCTGCAGACGTCTTGTTTTCGGGACATTGACAGACTGCAGGTAGACATGGTAGTAAATTCTGTCACATCTAATAATTCAACATTTTTCAGTTCAATAAAATTTTATTCATATAGCTCATAATCAACAACACATCATCATCAAGTCTCTTTCCAAAGTCAGCCTCCATCAGATCCTCCAGGTTGGTGAGAAAGTTTCCTCTCTAAGGAAACCCAGCAGGTTGCATCAAGTCTCTCCAAGCAGCATTCACTCCTCCTGAAAGAGCGTAGAGCCACAGTGGACAGTCGTCTGCATTGTTGATGGCTTTGCAGCAATACCTCATACTGAGCATGCATGAAGCGACAGTGGAGAGGAAAACTCCCCTTTAACAGGGAGGAGAACCTCCAGCAGAACCAGAACCAGGCTCAGTGTGAACGCTCATCTGCCTCCACCCACTGGGGCTTAGAGAAGACAGAGCAGAGACACAGAAAGCACAGAAGCTCACATTGACCCAGGAGTACTTTCTATGTTAGAGAAGACAGAGCAGAGACACAGAAAGCACAGAAGCTCACATTGACCCAGGAGTACTTTCTATGTTAGAGAAGACAGAGCAGAGACACAGAAAGCTCAGAAGCTCACATTGACCCAGGAGTACTTTCTATGTTAGAGAAGACAGAGCAGAGACACAGAAAGCTCAGAAGCTCACATTGACCCAGGAGTACTTTCTATGTTAGATGGTAATAGAGGATGATCTGCCTCCCCTGATGATGTCACAGCTAACAGAACACCAGACCAGGTGTACCTTCTATGAAAAGAAAATGACAAAACAAAAAATTAAAAGCTGAAATAACAACAAACAATGCAGATTGGAGAACTCAGCAGTGAGAAAATTAAAAAAAAAAAAATCATCCTAAATCATTCTCATTTATCACCCAGGATAAATCATAAATCATTCCCTATAAACAGTCCTCTCCATCAACCATGTCTTCTCCTTTCAAACCGAGAGGTACGGTCCAGAACGACTGCGGTTCAGAGTGTAGCCCGTGTTTGCTTCCTGGTTCCTCGACCAATCAGATGAGAGTTCCCAGGGTTGTCAAACAGAGCGCAGCATTTGGTATTTTATCTCAGCAGCAGCCTGCAACCATAGAAGTCAGTAGGAGAAGCGGACCAGAACTCAAACAGAATACATCATAGACCTGTCCTGCGGAGGTAGAAATTCAGTTTTACAACCTCAGCACCATTGGGTAAATGGCGGGTCTCCGTGAAAGGCAGTCTGTATGCGTTGATCTGATTTTAGGTGTCATTATTACTTTTATTCCTTCAAATGTTTTTAATTTTTCTTTCATGAGAAAACCAGAACATTGAAACATCAGTAAACTCTGGAGACAAACCTGCAGAAAAGTAGACACTAAATAAATTTGTCTAGAAAATGATCTTTATTGAGAAGAGAATTTTTCTGCTTACATTTAAGGAGATATTTCTATGCTGCTAACCTACAAACATATAGAGCATTAATGGAGCATCAACTCCAGCTGGACTCAACTAGCTAGCTACTGCTGGACAGGAAACACTTTAAAGGACAAAATAACTCCTACATGTCTGAACTCTTCTGGGAGTTTACCTCCAACTCCCACTTCTCCAGAAAATCCTGCAGGTTTAGATTGAAAACGTCGATGCCTTTAGGAGATAGGTGGATGCCATCGCCCCGGTACAGGCCCGTGTTCGTGCCACACCGAATGTTATCATGCTTCACCGAGGTGCCCCCCAGCTCTGAGACAATGTTGTGGATTCTACGGTTCACTGTGGTGCGCACCAGATCGACTTCATGGCTGTCCGGCGAGTGGCGCCACACCCTCCGAGGGAGGATGTTGGACCACACGAGGAGGCAGTGCGGGAATATGCTCCTTATGGAGGTCATGTCCTTCTTCACAGAGGCTAGCAGGTTAGTGGGGCTCTCGGTGCTCAGGTCGTTTCCCCCCAGGTGAATAATAAGGATGTCTGGGTTTGGCCAGGTGATCTTCAGCTGATGGAGCTGGGGCAACAGCTGAGACCACGTCATGCCCTGGACACCCTTCCACCAGATTGTCACCTTGCTGGGGTCCATGCCCAGCTGCATACCTACCTCTGGAGATTTGGCCCGTGACTCAGCCCAGTACACAAGTGAATGACCACAGATCCAAACGTTCTTGGGCTCGCTACTGACTGGTTTACCTGGAGATAGAAAACGGGACAGTAAGTCAATGTGCTTCAGGTTCATCTGAGAGGTACAATCTTAAAATGTCAGAATACACCACAGACCGCTTTCACAAAGATCTATTCAAGTCTTCTGGTAAAGCTGGATGGTTTTTATGAGGCACTAGAAAGAATCAAAGTTTATCCAAACTTTTTCAAGTATCAAATTATTATTGCATGATAAAGATTTTTTTGTTTAATATTTAACTGCATCATGTTAGTAATTAGTTCATTAAATGTTTGTGTTATTTGGCTGTGAAAAGTAAGAACTGGTTCAACTGATCATGGGATAAAGTGAGTTT
Source organism: Fundulus heteroclitus (assembly GCF_011125445.2). Lineage (NCBI taxonomy): Eukaryota > Metazoa > Chordata > Actinopteri > Cyprinodontiformes > Fundulidae > Fundulus > Fundulus heteroclitus. The sequence continues at coordinate 3,376,689 of NC_046382.1, read as the reverse complement.
GATTATTGGAACATTTGTACTATGTGGTTTAGTTGCATGTATTTATTTAGATATTTCAAGCACTCACCAGGATTTATATGAAAAATACAGATAAATGCAAAGTGGTGACATTTCTTCCACTGGTGTGTGGTTTGGGTATGTGCCTAGTTTAGGGGTGGGCACATAACCAGAGGAGCAGGAGGATGGAGCTGAGAAGATAAATAGTTGTAAATTCCTTTGTTCTGCCTCTTCGTTCCTGGACCTCATCTGGTCAGCAGCAGAGTGGCCCAGCACCGGTACCTTAATGGTACCGGCGATTTTTCTGCCTTCTTTAGAATAAAGTGTTAAGGTCTATCTCTGAGTTTGGGTCATCCTTAGAGGGTATTTATTTTAGTGAGCCTGCGTAAAGGAAGTAATTACCCAGAGCGGCACTAAAATGTCTGAGCACTGTTTGGGTGTAATCACTGAACAATTATTATCGACCAAAACAGCACTACTAATTACGATGAATCATTAAATTCACAGCAACAGGTATTAAGACCACAAATTTCTGACATTTAAACTATATCTGACTAAATATTGTGTCCAAGCATTTCTTTACAATTGCAATAGTTTGTCCTCTCAGGCTGCAGGTTTTCTGGCAGGAACTAAATTGGAGCATATGTATCTGAATCTGACTAAAAGAATTACACCGTGTAATATCTCTTTTTTAAATTTGATTTTGTTTATGTGCCTTGAGACGGCAGGTGTAAATTGGCGCCATATCAATCTGAAATTAACGGAGTTGCCAGGTGTGCTAAAACTCAGATGTACAGGTGGATAATGTAATGGACTGGTGGATTAACCAAGTATCTAGAAACAGGAAGCTTTGACTGAAAACCTCTTCCTTGAATTGTGTCATCAACACAAACCCAAACTATGCTTTACCCAACCTAGTTCTCTAAGTAGGACCTGGAGTTCAGACCTCAGCACTCACAGCTTGTTTCCAGTCTATGTAACTAAAGGAAGTTTGTTTAAATCGTGCACAAATAGTTCTATGCCGGAGCTGAAAGCTGGTTTTAAGTTAATAGATCTTTGTGAAATCAATCTGGAGGTGACAAAGATTACAATATTAGAGTGCAGTCCCCCACTAATGCAGGGGTGGACCATCTCCAGTCCCGAGAGCCTGCACTGCTCCAACACATCTTCATTACTGGTTGGTATTTATTGCGATAAGGATAAGTTATTGTGACAATGATAAAAGTGATGATAAATGTATTTTTAAAAAACAGTTCATTATAGTTAAAGCCCCAACAAACTATGGAGAAAACTGTCAGAGCATAAATCTAAATTTGGGTACTTAAATGTCTTTTAAGATAACAATAAACTACCACAATTGGCCATCCCTACACTACGGTATGTCATCAAATCCAACAAAGACATGATAATAACCTAGACGACATGATTAAGGTGTCCTGAGCCCAGTAAATGACTGGGACACGCAGGATCTGAGCCCTTCAGGGTTGACTTTGGACATGTCTGCTCTAAACTGTTAACCTGTTGCTTTTTCTACTTTCCTGTCCTCTTCTTATGGGTTAAAGCCCACTAGCTCCTGAAAATCACAACCCCTACCTACACAATAATTACTATATAGACATATTTGATTATAAAACCTGAATATTACAGTTTCTAAGGTGAAAAATGCTTATCGTGCATTTTGAACGTGTTGGAGCTTTAATGTTTCAGGTTCTGAAAGTTTAAAAATTGAGAGATCAAACCTACCTTTATTAAGATATTATCGTCATTCAGTTTTCATTTTAAATTACCTTATGAAACCTTCAAACTGCTTGGAGGATGAAACAATCCCAGAAACACTTAACAGCTCAGAGACCTTTACCAGCTGTCCCTGGTTTAGTTCTAATCCCTGACACAATGTTCAGATGTTGAAACAAAGCATGCAAAATGTCAACTAATGACTAAGAGCTACATTTATTAATGTAAAAGGGTTCTGCACACCAAAAAGCTCTTTGTTCTTATCTTGTTCTGATGGTTTATAACCAGTCCAGTATTTCATTTAAAGAGAAATGAAAGTCTACTTCACAGAACACCAATCCACTTTATTTTAAATAGTCTCAAGGACACTGAACATGTTGCAGCTCAGATCTTCCCCAAAATATTTAATTTGAGAAACGTCAATTTTTTTTTTTGCAAAATGCCTCACATATAAATCTATTCAGCAAAGTTTTAATGATTTTATTTTATATTTTTCACGGATGAGGCTAAGAAATTCTCCAGTCTATTCAAAATGTGCATCAAAAACATTGATGGAATCACGGCTATTGTAGTTCTCTACATGGCCAACATTTAAGTTGGGATGCAGCTGAGTATAATCCAGGTCACCAACACATGAGCCTGTACCCACTCTCTCTGTAGCCCCCCGACTAACACCCTGGACTTCTAGGAGTCTGTACACAGCATCTCTGTACCCCCCTGGCTAACGCCCTGGATCTATTGGAGCCTGTACCCAGCCCCTCTGTAGCCCACTGGCTAACCTTCTGGACTTCTAGGAGCCTGTACCCAGCCCCTCTGTAGCCCACTGGCTAACCTTCTGGACTTCTAAGAGTCTGTACCCAGCCTTTCTGTAGCCCACTGGCTAACCTTCTGGACTTCTAGGAGTCTGTACCCAGCCTCTCTTTAGCCCACTGGCTAACCTTCTGGACTTCTAGGAGCCTGTACCCAGCCCCTCTGTAGCCCACTGGCTAACCTTCTGGACTTCTAGGAGCCTGTACCCAGCCCCTCTGTAGCCCACTGGCTAACCTTCTGGACTTCTAGGAGTCTGTACCCAGCCCCTCTGTAGCCCACTGGCTAACCTTCTGGACTTCTAGGAGCCTGTACCCAGTCCCTCTGTAGCCCACTGGCTAACCTTCTGGACTTCTAGGAGCCTGTACCCAGCCCCTCTGTAGCCCACTGGCTAACCTTCTGGACTTCTAGGAGCCTGTACCCAGCCCCTCTGTAGCCCCTGGCTAACCTTCTGGACTTCCAGGAGCCTGTACCCAGGGGTCCCACTGGCTAACCTTCTGGACTTCCAGGAGCCTGTACCCAGCCCCTCTGTAGCCCACTGGCTAACCTTCTAGACTTCTAAGAGTCTGTACCCAGCCTTTCTGTAGCCCACTGGCTAACCTTCTGGACTTCTAGGAGTCTGTATCCAGCCCCTCTGTAGCCCACTGGCTAACCTTCTGGACTTCTAGGAGCCTGTACCCAGCCCCTCTGTAGTCCACTGGCTAACCTTCTAGACTTCTAAGAGTCTGTACCCAGCCTTTCTGTAGCCCACTGGCTAACCTTCTGGACTTCTAGGAGTCTGTACCCAGCCTCTCTTTAGCCCACTGGCTAACCTTCTGGACTTCTAGGAGTCTGTATCCAGCCCCTCTGTAGCCCACTGGCTAACCTTCTGGACTTCTAGGAGTCTGTATCCAGCCCCTCTGTAGCCACCTGGCTAACGCCCTGGACTTCCAGGAGCCTGTACCCAGCCTCTCTGTAGCCACCTGGCTAACCTTCTGGACTTCTAGGAGTCTGTATCCAGCCCCTCTGTAGCCACCTGGCTAACGCCCTGGACTTCTAGGAGCCTGTACACAGCATCTCTGTAGTCACTATTGCCTCACACCACTCGGACGTGGGAGGCCTGGAGACATGATGGCTCGAAATCCAATGGGGTTTCCCCGCACAGGTTCGTATCCTGTTCGTGACGCCAAATGTTATGGGAAATGTTGGAATTCTAAACAATAGTAACTGAGTTCCCATCTTTACTAAATGAGGAGACGGTGGTGATATAGTTCCAGCACTTTTATTGAGAAACAGAGCAGAGATCACATAGATGGAAAGTAATCGCACCCCGCGGTCCCACTGCAGTCTGCGTCTGCCCTGTCTCTGCCTGTCTCGCTTTTCCGGCTTCCCCTAATACTGCACAGTGGCCTTGGTTTGAGACATAAAGACAGTGTATCATAGACAATAATCATTCTATGCAGCATTCAGCCTTGCACTCAGCAACAGTGAATCTTATACACAGCCATCATGTCTCCAGGCCTTCCACGTCCGAGTGGTGTGAGGCCATGGTGACTTCAGAATAATATTTTCTATAACACCCCCTGGCTAACCTTCTGGACTTCTAGGAGTCTGTATCCAGCCTCTCTGTAAGAGGCACAAAGGGCAGTCAGATAAAAAGGAGAACTGGAAGCCTTCCTCATTTGTATAGGAAACACCATCGGTAAGAAGATGACAGCCGATAATTAGTATGCCTAAGGTGGCATAGTTAATTACTCTTTCAATGGTTCCCCTATAATCTCAGTTTGGTGCTGCCAGTTCTAGAATCCCTCTGAACATGTTATGTAGCAAACATCTGGCAGCACTGACATTACACGAACCCACTCAGTTAAACTCCAATTTCTTGTACAATTTCCTTCATCCAGTCTTTCCATCAGCTTAAATATCAAGATATATGGGAATGAAGTAATATGGAACTGAGCCATCTTCTGTACTCGAACATTAAAGTCTTTCATTATCAGGCTGGTAGGGTTTGTTCAATGATAGAAAAGCAGTGAATTTGGTGGACTAATGTGTTTAAGAAATGCTCATCTGTGCATTGTTTTTAACTGATTTTCATTTCACTTCCTAAATTCCATACTGGACCATCCTAATCTAAACTGGATGCTCACCCTTGTATGCCAACGATGCAAGACCGCTGCACAACATGGAGAAGTTAGACCTTTGAGATGAGGTCACAAGGTCAGGAAAAACTTGACTCCTTAAAAAGGTTTATATTAGACTCTTAGAAAGTGAACCCATCTCTAAGTCTGAGTTAACCAGACCGAAAACTGTGATCAGACTGTAAACTCTGGCCTGAGTGGTACATTATCCCCAATTAACCATTAACAAATACAAATATCTTGAAATATTCAGCAAAAGTACAGTTTGTTAAATAAAACTTTATATTTAATAAAAGTGTCTCAACTTATACATGCAGAGAAGAACAGTATCAATCTTAATAAAGCCCTATCTAGAACTCACCATTTAGAGAAAACTGATTCTAAACTCTTCAGACCAACTTTAAAATCTGAGAAACAATCACGGCCATTACAGAATTTTACTGTTCTGTTGGCCTTGATGGTTGATGGTACATCTGCTGAAATAATGCAGCCTAAATCCTTAAATATAAAACTAAACCCTCAGTGCAGAACAAGGAAGTAGTAACTGAGAACAGAGGTGTTCATTGTTTAACTTTTTAAACCAATAAAGACTTTTAGCAGCGAGATATTTTCCAGGTACTAGAAAACCTCAGTTAAAGCTGGCTGACAGAAGACTTACACTAGCAGAACACCGACTTGATTTACTTGGTTGTTTTTTTACTTACTTTGTGCCACCTTTATAAAGTCTAAAACCCTTTGCTGGATTGTAGACTCTGCTTGTTTCAGCTTAGGTTGAAGGAAACCGAAACGGAGCAAATGTGACTTACCCGGACGAAGTTAAGACTGGGCTTAAAGACGCAACACGAACAAAACGCAACATCCGGAGAAAAGGAAAAACAGGGACTTCTAGCAGATTTTGGGAGGCTTTTCTGTTGTCAGGAAGCCATTAGGCTTTTATCAACATGGCTTTTTTTGCTGAGAATAAACAGATCTGCACAAATAAAAAAGACATCTGGGTATTTAGTTGAATTCACTCCCTAAAACTAAGTTTTAGCTTGTACAGTTTCTCACACATTACTGTGATTTAAGCTGCGACTGATTTAAGTTGATGACTGAATCATTCTACTCTAACAGATGATACTAACACTCACATATAGGTCTTACTGCTTTTAGCATTACTTGTCTATGGTAAAAAAACAAAAACAAAGTAGCAGCAGGTTTCCAACAACTAACTTACACTAACTGATCAGCCCTAGTTATCTGAATCATTGCATGACTGACTAAACTGAAGCCTGGACTGGTAAAGCCATGTCTACAAAAAGCCATCCTGACCTACAGGGCTCACCAAGTCGTGAAGCAGATCTTCTTCTTCAGGAGGTCAGCCTAAAACATTGACCGCATTTAGTCTCGAGATTCTCACTTTGGTAAAGTTCATGAATTAAGATGATGACGAAGCAGATCCTGGTCAAAGCTGAGGGTCTATTTGTGTTTCGGCAGCACCTACAAATCAAATCGTTTCTGGGAGTAAATTCAGAGAGATGGTCAGGGTCTAGGCATACATCTTTGCATTGCTGTACAGTGTCTACACTGAGTGGTCACTGCTGAGGAATAGCCCTGGCTGTCTGCAGGAAGGATGAAAGGTTCCCCATCCGCAGGCTTTACCCCAGGTGAGCTGGCTAGATCCTGAGAATGTTTGCAGGTATCTAATCTATCATTAAACTCACTGCTATGTATAGCAGTAACATGCCGGACTATATTCTATTATTGTTACATTATTATTAGCAGTTAAATCAGTAACCACAGCCTGTTCTTGACAGCATCAGTAGTTTCTGCAGGTCAGCTTTATTACGCTGGTGCAGCGCTGGGCTAGCTTAGATAAGAAAGCTGCTACATCATCATGCTAACAGGTCACAACAACGTTTGTTTCTAAAGGTACATCTGATTTCATGCAACCTTCAATAAACTTGTGGCTCGCTGCTATATAGATCCAAAGACGTTGCCTGTAGGGCTAGGCTAATGTAAGTATCTTTAGTCCACGTTAATAGGACTACTTGATCATTTAGTTTTCAACAGATTTCAATGCTGTTCCAGTTAAGTGTTTGAAAATAAAAATGCAAAACTTGCTAAGCAGCATTCTAAACTTTGTGCGTCGCTTTCTAAGTTATAATATTTCGGCTGCTCTCTATAAAGCTCTCTCCTACACAAACTGACCAGGAGCTCCATGAGCCACTATCTCATTATTTCAACATCTGAGTGATTGAAATTTGTAAAAGATAATGATGGAGAAACTCTAAATTTGACAGATGAGCTAAATCAGGTGCAAAGATTGTTATACAGGTTTACAAGCCATCCACATAGAAATGGGTCAGAATCCTACAGAACTGGCTGCAGGTCTGTGGGGACGTAGCTGACACAACAGACCCTAATATCAACAGTTAGAAAATGACTTGATGGGAACATGAGTGGATAACCTGGGAACAGGTCAGGGCTAGTCTTTGTAGGATGCAGCTGTCTGTCACTGAACGGGTTAATTTAGGATCAGAACCGGCCTGTCCTTTTACAAAATAAACTACAGCCGTCTGTAGAAGCTGACAGATACCCCACAGTGACCACAGAGTGAAGTTTAGCTGAAAAGCACAATATCTAGCTGAAAGTCCTCTCAATGACTAGCTGAGTGGAGTTTAGTATCTAAAACCACTTCATAAGATACGTTGGTTAAGTTTCTATAAGTGACTGCTGGTATAATCAGTTTAACAGCTGGGTTAACTGGAACTAGAAGTCTTACAGCAATGATAAACCCACGTCTAAAAACTGTGACAACCCAAATAACTGCATCTCTACCTTTCTAATGAAAATTTATCTGAACTCTCACCCCCATGTTACACAGCTTCCATCTCCGCTCGACCCGCTCCGGTGCCAACACCGCTGGGTTATAGTCAGTGGGAGACTCCTCTAAAATCTGACCTGCTTCTATTCTTAACAGATATATACATTATATCTCATAACATATTATAATTCAATATACACAGATCAACAGGAAGCACCATGTTTGTATTTTCTAATTAATTCACTAAAAACTTGATTTTCCTAAAACCCTCGCTATATTAATGAATATATGTGCATTTCTACAGGTGTATATAAGCAATTATATACATTAGATCAATTACTGGGTTATATACATTAACTTAGAAGATCAAAACCTAACGGTTAGACATTTATATTATTAAATGTACAAACACTAGCAACAAATACAGCTTTCTGAATTTGCCCAATGTGGGACAATAAGCCACCAATATTTCTCTCTATTCACCGCGCTTTTACACGTGAAAATGTCTGGATGAAAGAGTGAAGGAGTTTTAACTTCCACTGAATGAGCCGTTATGGTCTGACTTCTGCCTTTATGCAGACTGGCTGTGATTGTGTGGTCTGTGCATGGCTCCAGGTTCTGGACCAGAATGCATGGCGGCGAACGGCGGGTGGAGGAGGTGTAAATCTGGGGTAACTCCTTCCTGTGAAACTAGATAGCAACGAGTCACCAGATGCAGAGGAGAAACACTTTACTTTGTAGAGTTGAGATTGCAGCCGACGTCTTTCCTCAACCGAAGGTTTGAAGCATTAGGTTCACTTAACAACAGCTTTATGGCTCCATGAGCTTAAACCAACGCTGTGCTCACGGGTTCAAGGCTTGGAGTCGTGTAGAGATGTACATCTGCGCAAGTCTTAGTCAAAAACTGTCTCTTTGTCGAACACAGATGGAAAACAACGATAAACCCTTAAAAAGCAAAAGCCTGCTGGGCATTGCAACATGAATCCATAGCTTTAACAGCCTGATCTATACACTAGGACCTGGCTAAAGTCACCATTACATAAACTGAACCTAAGCAGGGTGCCTAAACTTTATATCTAGTGAGTAGCCCGGGATGTCTCAACAAACACTAATAAAGTACATCGGACTATCTTACCAGAACCTGGATTACTATGAAGACTACAGGTAACTGCTAAAAGCGGCAGTTTAGTTAAATAAAGAGTAGTGGTGCCAAGAGCAGCATGCAGGAATCTTCTCGGTATGTCGACATGTTGAGGTAGAAATGCTAACTTTCCTACACGATAAAATGTCTTGCTGGGTAAGTATGTCTGTAAAGAATGAAGACACTCTACCTGACGAGCCCAGCTGAGCATCTTTGCTCTTCTCTCCTTGTCTCTTGAGGATGAGCATCTCCTTGTACTGTTTCTCTCTCTTCTCCAGAATCCGCTGGTTATACAAATCCAGCTGTGACACAACCACAACATCTTTACCAACCCAGCGCCTTCCCACAACACTTTACAGAGCAGCAGGAGGTCAGCGGTTCTGCTTTAGACCCACCTTGTGCTTGAAAACATCGTTAGATTCAACAACATCTCTGCTGAGCTTACCTTCTCCTTCTGCTTGGCCTTTATGTCCTCGTCGGTCTCCAGTGAGGACGGCGAGCTGGAGAAGGACTGAGGCGTTGAAGGCAAACTGAACTGGACCGACTTCCCGGCCTTAGTGAGTGGCTGGGCGCTCAGAGACTTCACGGTCTCTATCAAATTCAGGCACCGCGCCACCGTTGCAGACATGGCTGACTGGTCGCAGCTTGCAGGACTGGAGCCTGCCGTGGTCACTGTGGGGGGGGCTAGGGGCTGTAAGGGACTAGGTGCACTGGCAGCTGCAGTCGAACTGGCATGTCCAATAAAGTGTTGGACTGTTTGAGTGGCGGTGGGCGTGAAAGGAGATTGCTGGGCGGGAGGTCCAGGAGGATGCTGCGGCGGACGTCGTGGCGGAGGACCAGGGGGAGGTCCTGGAGGACGCATCAGTCTGTGCTGGTGTTGGGCGGCGGCAGGTGGAGCCGCAGCGCCAGGGATGTTAGGTGTAGAGGTTTGAGTTGGGGAGACCTGGGAGATGATCCCCAGTGGCCAGTTTAGTGGCGGGGTTGGATGTTTGTAGTGAGCAGGAGGAGGCCCAGGAGGAGGTTTCGGAGAGGAGACGGTGGCTGGTGCGCTGCCCGTCGTCTTGGTACGACTCTGCAGATGTTGGGCCTCCAGTACTTTCAAGTCCTGCTGGTCAAAGAACTCGTCGTACTCTGATTTGACCGACTTTGGTCTGCTGAGCGGTTCAAGACTGGAAGATCTCACAGGGGACGGAGAATGGATATGATCCATTTCCACAGAGCCGGTTCTGCTGCTCCTCAACTCTTCTTTAGCAGAAGGAAACGTCTCTTTTTCAGCCGCTGCGGACTTGGAGCTGAAGGCTTTCTCCTTGGCCTGACTGGCCAGTTTGGAAGCCTCTCCAGAACTCAGCTTGAGGCCAATTGAACGCAGCAGACTCTGGATCTTATCGTAGGGTTCTGCCTTCTGATCGTCACTTGTTCTCTCAACTGAAGGCTGCTTGGACCTTTGCTGCTTGTTCTCTGCTTCGTGGGCTACACTGCTGCTGCAGGGGGGCTCCTGCGGCAAACCTAGAATGCGGGAGAAGCCCTTGCCATCTTGTAGAGCGCGCTCATGGGGCAGGAGATCGTCGGCATCGTGTGCCGGTCCCGCAGCCTTCTCAGCGACTACCTTCTTGTTAAGCATGTCGAGGAAGCGGTCCAGAGGGGGTTTCTCGGCTGGTGGAGACTGCGGTGGCGTTGTCAGTCTTCGTTTGGGAGAAGGGCTTCTTGGAGGAGAATCTACGGGGGAAGGAGGTCTGAAGGTGGACTGAGGGGAGGAAGGGGCAGCTTTGGTAGAAGTGTTGGGATTCTGGCTGGACTGGGAAGGAGGTGAAGACCCACGAGGTTCTGGAGACCTGCTTCGCTTGTCTGGAGGGTAGGGATCATAAGGCCGTTCTCTGTACGCTGGATCGTAGAAAGGATCGTCATAATGCTCGTTGTATACGTCGTATCGATCAGTGTAGCGTTGGCTGGTAGAAGGCGCTCCGCCACAGGGAGGCTCCCCATAGAGCCGGCTGTCGTAAGGACGCTCGCCGTAAGGGCGCTCTGCGTACAGATGAGCGTACGGGTCACCGTGGGGCTCACCGTACCGGCGACCCGCCCCGTACGGACCGTAGAGTCGGTCATAATACGGATCGTCGTAAGGAGGGCGGATGTAGTCTGGTTCTTCTGCTCGCTTCTTCAGAATGGACCGCGGCATAGTTATCCTACCGTGGTCGTAGTCTATGCAGGTCCTTCCTCCAGGCTCCAGGCCCCTGGGCTCCAACTCCACCAGGGTCTTTTTATAGGCGATCATCTCATTTAGCTCCTCCAGCTCCCGCTTCTTTCTCGCTAGCTCACTATCTACGACTTCGCCTCGCCGTGGTGGAGAGCTCGGCTCCCGCCTTCTCCGATGACCTTCCTCTCGCTCTCTGCTGGATCTGATGCTCTTCTTGGAAGCCCTGTCTTTGCTTCTCTCTCTGGCCTTTCTGGGGCTCCGGCTCCTGGAGCGACTCCTGGAGCGACTCCTGGAGCGCCTGAGTGACCTCTCTCGGCTGCGCTTGTACCTGCTGCTGCGCTCGCGCTCTTTGCTCGAGCTGCCACTCTTTTTCACCACGCGGCCAAACTGATCTCTTGGCGGACTCCTACTTTTACTTCTATTCCTGCTCCGGCTCCTGCTACGGGTGTGTTTGTGCTGAGAGACGCTGTTATCCTTTCGTAGGTTTTTAACTACCGCCTTCAGTTTGTCTGCCTCTTGTTTCCGGTCTCTGAAACGTCAGGTCAGGAGGGTGAGACATTTAAAATGCCTTTACATGCACGTTTTTCATCAGGAATATGGAACATTTACTCACTCAGTGCCTTCAGATGGTTTAGTCAGCTTGATGGTCATCTGTCAAATCAGAGAGAAACGGTGGAGGTGAAAACAGCAATGATCACAGATTCCTGAAGCACCAACACAACCCCGTTACGTCTCTCTGCAGAAACGCGACCTTTCGGCCAGTCTGAGAAAGGCTTTCAGTGTCTGAAGGTCCCTGGTCAACGTAGAGGTGCTCACCTTCCCTTTGCTGGCACACACACCGCCGAGTTTCCGAACCGGGAGGAAAGCCTTCTCAGTAAACCGTTTGATCCTGATAGCTTGGTTCCCCCCTTCTGCTGTTGGGTGCTTTGAGAACATCAGAAGAGGAAGAAATCAAAGCCCTGCATCTGAATCCCCGAGTCAAACATCCCAGCACAGAAACAAGTGACTGCTGCTATTAAATGGACCAACCGGAACGATGCTGAACTCGACCTTCTCGTTCAGCTCAAGCCTCTTCTTCTCTATCACCTCTGACATGAGGAAGAAGAGCTGAGGGTTCTCCGAACACTTGATGAGTCCAGAGTCCTCAGAGAACTCGATCACGATGCCCTGTTGGAAAGAAACACATCAGAGACACGAGCAGGTCTGCCACACCTCATCTAAGCCTGATGCTCAGGTCATGAACCTTTCCCTTTCTGGATCACAACCGGACAAGAACCAGCCTCTTTAAAGCAGTGTTTTAGTCCTGCTAAAAGAATCGAACGGACACCACCGCAGGTCTTACATGGTGACGTTTTTCTATGGACTCTTCAAAGCAGTCGGGAAGAATTTCAAGGAAGGTCGCCCGCTCCTCTTTGGTCTCCCGGTGCGTGGCGAGGCTGAAGCGCACCTTGAGGGTCAAAGTTGGAGGAAAACACAGCGATCAGCTTCTATTCAGGGTGTAACGCCACAGAAGATAACGAAAAGGCAGAGCCGTCTCCCCAGGAGCCACGGCATGTCCTCACCTTGTCTCCGACCAGAATGGTGGCCGTCGTCAGCAGGTCATTGGGGCCGAAGGAGAGCTGCTTCTGGTTGCCGTTGATGGTCATCACCAGTCGACCCATTTCAGGTTCTGAAGCTACTTTTCCTGCAGCTTCATCTGGCTTGCTCTTCTCTTCCTCTGCCTCCTCTTTTTTTGCCTCCTCTTCCACCTCTTTTTTAATCTTCTCCTCTGTCTGCTCCTCCTGCTGCTCCTCTTCATCCATTTTCCCCTGCAGGATAAACATGAGACCTTGTTCTACTTGCAATGATCTCAGAAGACATTAAACTCAGCCTGAGGCACCACTCCACCTTCTCAGCGACTCCTTTCTGCTCCTCTTCCTGCTGCACCTCCTTTGGAGCAGTTCTGGAAATGGCCCTGAGGACGGTGCCTTCGAACCGCTCTTTGCTGATGTCGTACATGGAGTCCGAGTCTCTGTATCTGAAGCCGAATGGAGTCCACTGCAGACAGGGTGGCAAAGTAAGCCCTCTTTTCCAACCTGACGTTAACCCTAACTAATCATTTAACCGCCGTTAACCTTAACTAGCCATCATTTAACCACCGTTAACATTAAATAGAATCATTTAACCGAGGTTAACCTTAACTAGCCATTTTTAACCAATGTTAACATTAAATAGAATAATTTAACCGAGGTTAACCTTAACTAGCCATTTTTAACCAATGTTAACATTAAATAGAATCATTTAACCGACGTTAAGCTTAACTAGCCATTTTTAACCAATGTTAACATTAAATAGAATCATTTAACCGACGTTAACCTTAACTAGCCATTTTTAACCAACGTTAACAGTAAATAGCATCATTTAACCGACGTTAACCTTAACTAGCCATCATTTAACCGACGTTAACAGTAAATAGCATCATTTAACCGACGTTAACCTTAACTAGTCATCATTTAACCAACGTTGACCTTAACTAGCCATCATTTAACCAGCCACGCCCCATAAGCTACCTCCACCGTTTGCAGCTCCACCTGCCGCTACAACAACATCTCATTCTCACCTTGTCCTTGGCAGCAGCCAGAATGGCAGCCACCTCCTTCTTCTTCCTCTCTGCCTCTCTCTCCTCCTCCTCTTCCTCAACCTTCTTCTTCCTCTCTTCCTCCTCTTTTTTCTTCCGCTCCTCCTCCTCCCGCTTCTTCTGCGCCTGCAGGATCTTATCCACCTTGTTCCTCCTCATCCTTCTGAGCCGGATGGCTCTCTTGTCGGGTTTGTCCTGCAGGGACCAAAGGGGTTAGTCTTGCCCTGTTTCTGCTACATGGTCAGACCGGGTCAGACCGGGTCAGACTGGGTCAGACCGGGTCGGGTCGGTTCTAACAGTCACCGTGGTCACTGTGAACTCCACTTCTTCCCCGACGTCATCGGCGTTGAATTCTCTATTGCTGAAATTTTCACAGATGTCGAAGGGAATCTCGCCATGCTTGTCCGACCTTATGACACCCTCCTTGTCGCCAAGCGAGGCGATGGTACCCTGAAAGACAACAGACTGATGGGTCCGATTCGTTAACACAGAAGCTCCTCTAGATGTTTCAACGATTCGCCGACAGATTCGACTCGGAGCAGCTTTTATGGGGCTGTTAAGTCGTAACGTATCTACCACTGCTTCCGGGTCCCAGCCAGCCGAATCCGTCATTTTTGCAATTCGTGACTGTGCTGCGTTCTGTCTTAATAGATCGGAGACAAGAAAACAACTCCAGCTGTCCTTTTGTGGTTTCCCGTGTGATGAGAAGGAGAAGAGGAGATAGCTGCTAGCTGATAACTTATTATCCAGGAAATTATTAAGATGGTTTCGATTTTGCTGACTCGCCGTGCTAGCATTAAGCTAACGTGCATATGCTAACTACAGTACGTACAACGTTAACGTTTGACGTTGTAAAGCAGAAATACAAGTTTGAGAATTAACCGTAAGCATAAACCACAGTGTCATGTAGAGCTGATTTGGACCCGGAAGTTCACCGTGACGTCGGACTTAACAACCGGACTAGGATGTCGGTGACTATGGCCCGTCGAGATCAGGTGTGTTCGCAAAGGTATTCAGTCGTTAGACCGTGCGTCCACATGGCTGTGCCCGTCGTAAACAATGACGTCGTAGCGTCGCCTCAGACGCTTCCTCTCTAACCAGCTGATCCCCCACCGCGGCGTTTACGTCACATGCCCAGTGTTTTTACATGGTTGTCTGGCACAGCGCCACCAATAGGGCCAGCATAGCTACTATGCACATTTCTGTTATGTTCTTTGTTCATAACAGACGCCTGCCCACACCACAACCCCACCACCACCACGGGCCACTCGATCCACAACATTGACATCAGAAAACCGCTCACCCACATGACGCCACACACGCTGCTGTCCATCTGCCCTGAACACTGTAAACCGGGACTCATCCGTGAAGAGAACACCTCTCCAACGTGCCAGACGCCAGTGAATGTGAGCGTTTGCCCACTCAAGTCGGTTACGACGACGAACTGGAGTCAGGTGGAGACCCTGATGAGGACGACGAGCATGCAGATGAGCTTCCCTGAGACGGTTTCTGACAGTTTGTGCAGAAATTCTTAGGTTATGTAAACCGATTGTTTCAGCAGCTGTCCGAGTGGCTGGTCTCAGACGATTTTGGAGGTGAACATGCTGGATGTGGAGGTCCTGGGCTGGTGTGAATACACGTGGTCTGCGGTTGTGAACTCGGCTGGATATACTGCCAATTCTCTGAAACGCCTTTGGAGACGGCTTATGGTAGAGAATTGGACATTCAATGCAAGAGCAACAGCTCTGGTTGACATTCCTGCTGTCAGCATGCCAATTGCTCCCTCAAATCTTGCGACATCTGTGGCATTGTACTGCGTGATTGTGCTCACTATCACAGATTTAGACTGGTTTGTGAATAATATTTGAGGGAAATGGTGATATTGTGTATGTAGAAAAAGTTTTATATCTGAGTTCATCTCATAAAAACTGGGAGCAACACCAAAAGTACTGCTGGTGCAGGACACACGGCCCAACGCAGAACTTTTCTGTATAAAACGTCTGTTTTTGGCTCAAATGTGAATGTGGAGCTGAATGATGAAGTCTAAGTTTAGTTTATCAACAATTAAATAGCCAGCGGTTCTTGTGAATGCTCCACGGTTCTGATCCACTCTGATCAGCACCAGCAGCAACTTGTAGAGGCAGATTTGATTATTAGAGGACCAACAATAGTAAAGATCTGGAATAAAGTTTCAGGATTAAGAAGAAAATAATGAGCCGTTAGCAGCTGAATGACCCACTGATCAGAAACATTGCTGTTCTGGTACTGATCCAACAGGTTATTTCCACCGAGGCACTTTTACTTCTTTAAATCTGATAGAGAACCAAACTAAATGCTGGAGCATTTTGATTGGCTGCTGTTCCCCTGACCCCGCCTCCAGCTGCTGGTGAAAGCGGTTTGTTTGCTCGGGTCCAGCAGTGAGCTGGTTGTGGGTACGGACACGGACCAGTGCAGTGGACCCACTGTGGGGGGAACCAGTGGACCCACTGTGGGGGGAACCAGTGGACCCAGTGTGGGGGGAACCAGTGGACCCACTGTGGGGGGAACCAGTGGACCCACTGTGGGGGGAACCAGTGGGTCCACTGTGGGGGGAACCAGTGGACCCACTGTGGGGGGAACCAGTGGACCCACTGTGGGGGGGGAACCAGTGGGTCCACTGGGGGGGGGGACCAGTGGACCCAGTGTGCTCTGCAGGGGTGTTTACCAGTTCTCTGATCTCCTTGGTGTAGGTGAAGGTGAAGGGGATTTTGGGCTGGATGTTGGCAGCCCGCCGCTTGTTGTTCAGCATGTTGACCAGCAGGTTGATGAGCACGTGGTCGTTCTTCAGCAGAGTCACTCTACAGTCCTGGTGGTTAAAGGTAACGTTGGTCTTTATGGGCCCGATGTTGGCGTGGATCTGACCCGGATACCCGGGAACATTGCCCTGTAGGAAGGAAGAAGGTAGAAAAGGTTGGTAACCGTTCCTCCTTCCAGATCTTTAGGACCATGTTTCTGAAAAATTACATTTACATTGGTCTGTCTTGTTCTGTACACCTGGTTACCAGGTTAGACACCTGGGTAACAGGTTAGACACCTGGGTATCAAGTTAGACACCTGGGTATCAAGTTAGACACCTGGGTATCAAGTTAGACACCTGGGTATCGAGTTAGACACCTGGTTACCCGGTTAGACACCTGGGTATCAAGTTAGACACCTGGGTAACAAGTTAGACACCTGGGTATCAAGTTAGACACCTGGGTATCAAGTTAGACACCTGGGTATCAAGTTAGACACCTGGGTATCAAGTTAGACACCTGGGTATCAAGTTAGACACCTGGGTAACAGGTTAGACACCTGGGTATCAAGTTAGACACCTGGGTAACAGGTTAGACACCTGGGTAACAGGTTAGACACCTGGGTATCAAGTTAGACACCTGGGTATCAAGTTAGACACCTGGGTATCAAGTTAGACACCTGGGTAACAGGTTAGACACCTGGGTATCAAGTTAGACACCTGGGTAACAAGTTAGACACCTGGTTACCAGGTTAGACACCTGGGTATCAAGTTAGACACCTGGTAACCAGGTGTCTAACTTGATACCCAGGTGTCTAACCTGGTAACCAGGTTAGACACCTGGGTATCAAGTTAGACACCTGGTTACCAGGTGTCTAACCTGGTAACCAGGTTAGACACCTGGTTACCAGGTTAGACACCTGGGTAACAAGTTAGACACCTGGGTATCAAGTTAGACACCTGGGTATCAAGTTAGACACCTGGGTATCAAGTTAGACACCTGGGTATCAAGTTAGACACCTGGGTATCAAGTTAGACACCTGGGTAACAGGTTAGACACCTGGGTATCAAGTTAGACACCTGGGTAACAAGTTAGACACCTGGTTACCAGGTTAGACACCTGGGTATCAAGTTAGACACCTGGTTACCAGGTGTCTAACCTGGTAACCAGGTTAGACACCTGGGTATCAAGTTAGACACCTGGTTACCAGGTGTCTAACCTGGTAACCAGGTTAGACACCTGGTTACCAGGTTAGACACCTGGGTATCAAGTTAGACACCTGGGTATCAAGTTAGACACCTGGTTACCCGGTTAGACACCTGGTTACCAGGTTAGACACCTGGTTACCCGGTTAGACACCTGGTTACCCGGTTAGACACCTGGTTACTCGGTTAGACAACTGGTTACCCGGTTAGACACCTGATTACCCGGTTAGACACCTGGTTACCCGGTTAGACACCTGGTTACCCGGTTAGATACCTGGTTACTCGGTTAGACAACTGGTAACCCGGTTAGACACCTGATTACCCGGTTAGACACCTGGTTACCCGGTTAGACACCTGGTTACTCGGTTAGACACCTGGTTACCCGGTTAGACACCTGGTTACCCGGTTAGACAACTGGTTACCAGGTTAGACAACTGGTTACCAGGTTAGACAACTGGTTACCAGGTTAGACACCTGGGTATCAAGTTAGACACCTGGTTACCAGGTTAGACACCTGGTTACCCGGTTAGACACCTGGTTACCCGGTTAGACACCTGGGTATCAAGTTAGACACCGGGTTACCAGTAGTACCTTCACGCACCCCCTACGGGGCGCTCCACTAGTTGAGAAGCACCGTTCTAAGGGAACGTGCAGGAACCAACGGTCTCCAGCTAGCTGGACCTGATAGGACCTCCTGCTGCCTGAGACCCACCTTGGGCTCGATGATGGTCTGGCTGACGATGCCCTCGTACAGCTCCGGGTCCAGTATCATGTGTGGTTCCATCGGTACCTTGGAGTCGGACGTTGTCTCCTTGGGCTGGACGGAGACCTTTTCCTCATCGCTGCTCACCTTCTCCGTTCCGTCGGGGGCGCCGCAGAGGGTGAGGAGGAGGGGCTCGTTCTGTCGTTTGATCCTGATGGCGCGCTTCCCGGCCCTCAGCTGACCCATGCAAATACAAACGTTTTACAACAGAGTCCAAAAGGTTTTATTCACACTTCTACTACTAATACAACATACACATAAAACCTGTTTTAACTGTATTAGAGAAAGTTACTGTTCTTTGTGTTCCTGCAGGAGTAATTCAGAAACTTTACCATCATGACCGTGAACTCCACCTCCTCGTTGATGTCCTCCTCTGTAAAATCCACATCGCTCAGGTTCTCTCTGCTCTCAAACTGAAGCTCACCGTGTTCCTCTGACTTGATGACGCCTTCGTTGTCCTTCAGACTGATGATGACGCCCTGCAGACGACACAGCGTGCAGCTGAAGCTCAAGCACAGGTAATCTAAGAGGTGAGCTGCCGGCGGTGTCCCACCTTCTCCCTGGTCTCTCCGGTGGAGCTGAAGGTGGCGGGGATCTTGGGTTTGATGTTGGTGGCTCTGCGTTTCTCCGTGATGATGTCGTTCAGCACGTTGATGAGAACCTGGTCGTTCTTCAGCAGCGTCACCGTGCTGTCCTTCCTTTCAAACTTCAGGTTGGTGCGCACCATGCCCAGGTTCACGAACACCTGGCCGGGGTACTGCCGCTCGCCGGGCTGCAGGGAAAGCAAACCTTGCTCACATCTGGCCTCAGACTTACAGACGTCACTGCAGGTCCTCTGTGTTGGTTAAAGGATTTTAACAACCGGGGTTCTGTCATACATTACAATCACCCAGAGTTCCGGTTGCCGCCCTTATACAGCTTAGACTGAAAACCCCTGGATAAAATCTCAATTACAAATCTGGTCAGAGGTGAAACCGTAACATAAGCTACATGATAGCCTGAGAATTAGAAGATGCTGTGCCTGTGACCCTGATTTCAAACCAAATCAACCAATACCACATTTGTCCATAACAGATAAAGGTCAAATAAAAGATTTTCAGACATTTACAACAAATAATTTGGAGAAACAGGACTTGTACAGATATGTACAGCTACGTCACTGTCAATCAGGAAATGATTAGACATCTAGATGGACAGGAAGCAGTGCTTAGTGAGATACTAACGGCATATCAGGCAAAAGCCGAAAAGGGTTTTATGTTATGACTACATTAGTTATTTATGAGTAAAAAATGCATTCAACATCATATGTGAACAACATATGTGAAAACAAAGTGGGAAAGGAAATCACTGAAGAAGAAATACTGCTTGTCAGCGTGGAAATGTACAAACTCATGTTCATGGAGAGAATAGAAATGCCTGCTTAGATTTTCTTTTACTTTTTTTATAACATTTTAAGCAGCAGGAAAGAGCCTAAATGCTGCAGGCGGCGTGGAAACACACAACCAACCACTAGCATATATGTTGGTATTAAGACACAGCAATGAGACAATATTGGGTAGAAATACACAAAAACATCCAACATATTTTTAAAATAAAATACCTTCTACAGTTAAAACCCTTATTTTTGGTAACAGAATCTGACAGTGGAAGGTATCTGTATGAAAACATAATTCCAGTTTGCAGACTGAACCCCTGCTCTAGAGGAATGGTTTAGTCTACAGCTGATCCAAAATGCTGCAGCAAGAGTTCTGATGAAAATCAACCAGAGGGATCATATTTCTCCTGTTTTAGCTTCCCTTCATTGGCTTCCTGTTAAATCAAGAATAGAATTTAAAATTCTCCTTCTAACGTATAAAGCCCTTAATAATCAAGCTCCATCATATATCAGAGCTCTGATTACCCCGTATGTTCCTAACAGAGCACTTCGCTCTCAGACTGCAGGTCTGCTGGTGGTTCCTAGAGTCTCTAAAAGTAGAATGGGAGGCAGATCCTTTAGCTATCAGGCTCCTCTCCTGTGGAACCAACTCCCAGTTTTGGTCCGTGAGGCAGACACCCCGTCTACTTTTAAGACTAGGCTTAAAACTTTTCTTTTTGACAAAGCTTATAGTTAGAGTGGCTCATGTTACCCTGAGCTACCTCTATAGTTATGCTGCTATAGGCTTAGGCTGCTGGAGGACATCAGGGTCTATTTCTCTCTCTCTGCTGAGTTCTCCTACTGCTCTCCAGATTTGCATTGTTTGTTGTTATTTCAGCTTTTAACTTTTTGTTCTCTGTCTTTTATCTTTTTAGTAGGTACACCTGGTCTGACGTTCTGTTAGCTGTGACATCATCAGGGGAGGCAGATCATCCTCTATTACCATCTAACATAGAAAGAACTCCTGGGTCAATGTGAGCTTCTGAGCTTTCTGTGTCTCTGCTCTGTCTTCTCTAACATAGAAAGTACTCCTGGGTCAATGTGAGGTTCTGAGCTTTCTGTGTCTCTGCTCTGTCTTCTCTACCATAGAAAGTACTCCTGGGTCAATGTGAGCTTCTGTGCTTTCTGTGTCTCTGCTCTGTCTTCTCTAACATAGAAAGTACTCCTGGGTCAATGTGAGCTTCTGAGCTTTCTGTGTCTCTGCTCTGTCTTCTCTAACATAGAAAGTACTCCTGGGTCAATGTGAGCTTCTGTGCTTTCTGTGTCTCTGCTCTGTCTTCTCTAAGCCCCAGTGGGTGGAGGCAGATGAGCGTTCACACTGAGCCTGGTTCTGGTTCTGCTGGAGGTTCTCCTCCCTGTTAAAGGGGAGTTTTCCTCTCCACTGTCGCTTCATGCATGCTCAGTATGAGGGATTGCTGCAAAGCCATCAACAATGCAGACGACTGTCCACTGTGGCTCTACGCTCTTTCAGGAGGAGTGAATGCTGCTTGGAGAGACTTGATGCAACCTGCTGGGTTCCCTTATAGAGGACATTTTTTACCAATCTGTATAAAATGATTGATTTGACTTTGTAAAGTGCCTTGAGATGACATGTTTCATAAATTGGTGCTATATAAATAAAATTGACTTGAATGTCCAGACTGTTAATGAAACTCATCAGGAAAGATTAACGTTCTCAGTCCGTCTACAGCTTTATTATTCTACGGTCAAAATGGCCGTCCTATGTCAACCCAACGCAACACGCAGGAATGTTGGATTGATGAATAGGGAATGGAAAAAAAGAGCTTTCCAAAAAAAGTAAAAAACAAATCAACTGGACTTGTTTTCCTTAGTTGAAGACGTTTCTCTTCCTCTCCAGGAAGCTTTGTCGATTCAAAAAGTCTGGAGTAATGTGGAGTAACAAGCTTTATACTACTGCCTAACAAAGGCCTGTAATGGCTTAGATAACATGCAGATTTAACAGAAACAGGTCCACCCCTTAGTAATGGGCGGTTATTAAAGACATTAAGCCAGCAGATTGGACAGAAACTGGTCCACTCCTCTGTAACGAGGAGTCGTTAGGGTCGTTATTGGCTTGGCTTAAAGGAACAATGTTTGATCCCCTGAATGAGGGTGAGAGTTAAGGTGATGATTGGCTGGAATTAATCCTATAGCTGTGTTGTAAATTTTTGAGAGTTGGAACCTAAGGCCTCCTGTAAAAAACAAAACAAGTCCAGTTGCTTTGTTTTTTACTCTTTTTGGAATGACCATGACCTGATGACTGAGAATCTTCACCAGCAAAAAAAGAGCTTGTTCACTTTTCAGAGGTGTCTGTATCCTCTTATGGTTATGTACAATTATGTTCTATAATAAAGGAAAAAAGGCAATATTTCTTATGCTTAAATGAGCTGTTTTCCTCCATGATGAATGTGTAATTAGGGCTCGACGATGTAAAAAAATAAACAAACTGATAAAAGCATATTGATCGATGCTGCTAAATATTCTAAAGATACATTATAAGAGCAGCTCTGGCCATTTTATGCTGCTGCTTAGCAACCTTTTAAAGAAAGAACAAACACTGAATTCAATTTAACTCTTTATCTCACCAACTTCTTACCTAAAGTTTTTAAAAAGAAAAAGAGGAGTGAAGGGGTGGAGCTTGATGAGGGGCGGGGCTTTTTGAGGGGGGGTTCCCGGGTCTGCGTTGTGATTGGTCGGGAGGATGTAATGAATATTAACCTACATGATCTGCTGGAATGCTAAAGGAAGGAACACTGTTCTAATGAACAACAGACACCTAGAGAAAGTTAAGACACGTTTACATGTTTATGTTAATAAAACGCTGACCTGAGGCTCCTCGATGGCTTTGCTGACCACAGCTTCGTAGATCTCCGGTTCCACGTTCTCGGTTCCACCTGGCGCCACCTTGACATCTGTGGCTACAGCCCGGTTCTGTTCAGGGCAGCAGAGAGTGGCACAGAGCTTCAAAGGCTAACTCAGCCGCAGATCAACCGTATATGCTAACAAGCTGCTAACATGGTTGTCTGGTAGTGCTGTCCACATTTCCTGGTCAAAAGGTAATGACAGGATGACAGCAGGGACTCGCCTTCTCTTTACACGCGGTGAAGTGGACACGGACTCCAGGCTTCATGGCTTTGGGGTTTCCAAAGAAGACTTCGAAGCTGAACTGGAACTTTTCCAGATCTTCCCTCTCGATGTAGCCGAACGTGGGCTGCAGAGCAGACACGAGGTTACTGACACGGTCTGGTTAAGAACATCTGACCTCAGAGTAACGAGCAGCACGAAAGCACCCTCACCCCGATGAAGGAGATGATCCCCGTGGATCTGCCGGGAGGAGGCCTGAGGACACAGAGACGCTGAGATTAAAACTCTCCTGGGTCAGACAGCTGGAGGCTCACCAACCTCCCAGCCCACTCACTTTTCAAAGGTGCGCTTCCCCAGCAGCCCCAGGGCTTTGGCCGTCTTCCTGGCTTCAGGTTTAGGGGCGGCAGGAGCAGCGGGGGCAGGGGCGGGATCAGGGGGCGGAGCCTTGGTGACGGCAGACGTTTCAGGTTCTTTTTTGGTCTCAGCAGGAGTCGATTCACCGGGCGGAGCAGAAATAAGAGCTTTGATCTGAAGAGAACAAGACCAACTAAAAACTCACTGAGGGACCAATCAGGCTCAATCACCTGACCGGAGACGGATCGGCTGATTGGTGAGCTGAGCCCACATCCAGACTTACCCACTCAGGCTGATCGGGGGGCGGGTTCACCATGGGTTCCTCCACCACAGGCTGAACAGACAGAAAAATCAATCAGTTCCTTCATTTATCACAGCGCCATAGTTAGAACGTCACCGGGTCACTGTGGACCAGTTCCCCCACGGAACCCCCTCACCTCTGCGGTCCAAACGGGGACCGGGAAAGGCGGGAACCCAAACGGAGGCAGGCACCCTGGAGGCGGCACAGGCGGGATAGCAGCAGGGTCCGGAGGGGGTAGACCTGGCGGAGGAAGACCTGGCGGAGGTAGACCTGGCGGGGGTAGACCTGGCGGAGGGCCGGGTGGAACCGGACCCGGGGGGACAGGTCCAACAGGAACGGGTGGAATAGGTCCAGGAGGAATAGGGCCTGGAGGAATACACGGGACCGGCCCTGGTCCCCATGGCTCAGGTGGACCCCCCAGACCCCAGCCATCGTGTCCACCTCTCCAGCCCGGGGGTCCCTCCCAGTCTGGAGGAGGCCCCCAGTCATCGGGACAAGGCCCCCAACCAGGCGGAGGGGGTCCTCTGGGGTCCCACCCAGGTGGAGGGGGTCCTCTGGGGTCCCAATCAGGTCCTGGGGGCCCTCTTGGATCCCAATCAGGAGGTGGGGGGCCCCTTGGGCCCCAACCAGGATAAGGGGGTCCTCGTGGATCCCAGTCTGGGGGAGGGGGTCCTCTCACACCCCATCCTCCAGGTGGCAAAGGACCCCAACCACCGGGAGGAGGAGGGCCCCAGCCTCCTGGCGGAGGAGGGCCCCATCCCGGCGGGCCAATGTCGAATGGAGGTACGTCTTCTCCTGGAGGTCCGACAGGAGGTCTTCCCCTCATGGGTCCGTCTCCGCGGCCCATGTGTGCAGTGAAGCCGGGGACGCAGCCGCAGGAAACACCGAGGAAGTTAGCAGCTCCGTTAGCCACAGGCTAGCAAACCAAACCGTTTTAAAGCTCAGATCCGCGGGAACACTCCGCGGTTCCGCCGCCAAACGCCCGTTAATCCTCCGCTGTGGCCGTCCGACGCGGAACAATCTTTATTTCACTGTGAAATAAGTCCGAGTTTAATTATTTACGAGTTTGTTTCAGCAACACAGCGAAGGCGGTGCGGCTCTTCTTCTACGGAACCTTCGGGTAAAGGAGCGCTGCTGCCCCCAGCGGCCGGCAGGGGAAGCGCAGGAGCAGCCGCAGTCTGCGGCTCTTCTTCTACGGAACCTTCGGGTAAAGGAGCGCTGCTGCCCCCAGCGGCCAGCAGGGGAAGCGCAGGAGTAGCCTCTGCGGCCATCTGCGGCTCTTCTTCTACGGAACCTCCGGGTAAAGGAGCGCTGCTGCCCCCAGCGGCCAGCAGGGGAAGCGCAGGAGCAGCCTCAGTCTGCGGCCATCTGCGGCTCTTCTTCTACGGAACCTTCGAGTAAAGGAGCGCTGCTGCCCCCAGCGGCCGGCAGATGTAGAATGGATCAAACTGGGTGTGAATTTAGTCTGACTTGCATCGGGCGTGTTTTTTGTTATCAGAATGATTTCATCTTGATGGAACCGGTTTCAGTCCACAATACAACGGAAAGATCTTATGCTAAACAAAGCTGCTTCAACAATTAAATTCACTAGATACAATAAAAACTGATCATCAGAAACAAATAAACAGATAACAGCTGATCCATAAAACAACATTGACACATACACACATATAATCCAGCAAGTAGATAGAATGCACCAGACTGACACTCTGGATTAACGTTATCCCAGTTAAAAAGCTCATTTATAGTTATTCATCAGAAGAGAGAACTTAAACTGTACCAACACCAGAGGTGGGTAGTAACCAATTACATTTACTAGTTAGTTTTTGAACAAAGTGAACTCCTGATGTGTGCCGGCAGTCAAAGCGGCTCAGAAGAGTCCAGAGGTCATGGCTAACTTACTGATACCAACCCAGGGGATTCCAGTGTTCACGCCTGCAGCTGCATAACGTTTGGTGCAGAGAAGCATGGCTGCCCTGCACAGAGCCGTTACCTCAGCCTTACAGAGCAGCGTAGGGATAGAGCCCCCCACACACACACACACACAGACACACACAGATACAAACTGAGAAAAATGTTTAGAGAACAGGTAAAGTTGCTGTTGCTGACAGTAGAGATCTATCAACACATTTGAGCCTATATATTAGGAACAGGATGTCATCAAAGTCCTTGGAAAAGCAGACAAGACTTTTTGGCAGTATAGTTCATTAACTGCTGTAAGTTTTGTTTTATAAGTGTCATGTTGAAAGAAAATATTGAAAAAAGTGTTTCTTCTAGCTGAATTTGCTTTGTAACGGTTATCTTTTCTATACTAGTTATTTTTAGAGGTTAAAATACCACCTGAGTAAAAATAAGTATCGCTCCTCGTGCCTGAGTGCAATTTTTGTCTGGTTGACACCCAGAGTAGCTTAATGTGGACATCTGTCAATGATTCTGATGGGATCAGAACCATCAACCTTCATCATGACGTACACAGTTACTGAGTCTGCTGGGAGTTTAAAGGTTCTGAAGTCCAGCAGTGGGAGGAAGGACCTGTGGAAGCGCTCCTCAGAGCATCTGGGATACAGCCGTCTCCTGGTGAGCTGATGGAGAAGTCTGCAGAGTAGAGGCTGAACAGAACCGCTACCAGCACAGCTCCCTGCCAGAACCACAGCCCGTGTCCTCACATTTAAATTTAAACCAGCGTCAGTCCTGTTTAACGAGGCTGCTTCCAGCAGACCTCGGTTCTGGTTCAGCAGAACTGAGTTGGATCAGTTCTGTGGTTTCATTTGGGTTCTGAGCTCACAGGAACACAGAGTTGCTGTTTCATTTCCAAAAGCAGGACCACTAATATTTAAAGCTGCATTATGGGGTTCAGTGAAAGCTGTGAAC
Organism: Fundulus heteroclitus; assembly: GCF_011125445.2. Taxonomy (NCBI): domain Eukaryota; kingdom Metazoa; phylum Chordata; class Actinopteri; order Cyprinodontiformes; family Fundulidae; genus Fundulus; species Fundulus heteroclitus. Next base: position 3,350,507 of record NC_046382.1, on the reverse strand, counting down.
CCCCCCCCCCCACCACCACAGCTCCTCTTCCTCAGCAGCAGGTTCCACACTGTCTGTGTGTGAGGGGGTCAGTCTGAACACCCTCACTGGGTCAGGACCCCTCACTCCATCAGGGTCTCCATGGTCAGAGGGTCTGAATAGGTCAGTCAGGGAGGAAGGAGGCAGGAAAGGAGCCTGGATGCTTCCTTTAGCCTAGGAACCTCACAATGTCCCTTACCAGCACTATGAAGCTATAAGGAATCCCACAATCCTTTGCATGACCTGACTTATCAGCACAGCCTCCTCACAGAAACCATCTAACTCATGCGTAGAGCAGAGAGCGTCTCTCTGTGGTTGATGTCCAGAAGGCTGCAGGATCTGACTCCATCAGATCTACTGACCAAAATGTTTCCTGGATGTGTGAAAGAGAAACTCCATGAGAGAAAGTTAGATTTACAACTCATGTTGGGAGGCTACTGGTAAAACATTTTGGGTTGCTATGACATGATTAATTCAATTCAATGTTATTTATACAGCAATTCATGAAACATGTCATCTGGAGGCACTTTACAAAGTCAAATCAAACAGGCGCCTGTGTGCCACGTTTTGCTACGTCTGACCAAAAGGCTCCTGCAGTGGCACGGTTCCTCCCTGAAAGGTTCCTGAGCAGCTGTTTTCTGATCAGGGACGACAATACCAGTCTGAAATTATCCATCCAATCTGTCACAGACTGAATATGGACAACCCAAATCATCCAGGAGGGAATGGCGTGGACCTTGAAGGAACTCCTCTCAACCAGGACTCTTCCCCCAGAGATCCAGAGTCCACTTAACGATGGCCCAGACCTGACCCTAACCCTAACCCTCCTCCATGGTGACGAACAAAGACAGAAACCCCAGTCCTATTAAAACAAACGTGAGGTTCAGGCCTTAAGCTGATGGTGGTGGTGTATGGATGGAGGATCCCACCACGCAGACAGAAACCGTCCCCTAACTGGACTGTGGAAGGCTGTCTCTGTGGAGGACAATGGGCTCATCTACAGGCTGGTGGACATGACGTCCCCTCAGACTGACCAAAGACTAATTCACTGAGCAGCGCTCCACAGACGCATCGCCATCAGCTGGGACCTGCCTGTACGTCAGCCAATCATGGTCCGGTTCATGGTTCTAGACCTCTGGTCACACATGGTCCGGTTCATGGTTCTAGACCTCTGGTCAAACATGGTCCGGTTCATGGTTCTAGACCTCTGGTCAATCATGGTCCGGTTCATGGTTCTAGACCTCTGGCCAAACATGGTCCGGTTCATGGTTCTAGACCTCTGGTCAATCATGGTCCGGTTCATGGTTCTAGACCTCTGGTCAAACATGGTCCGGTTCATGGTTCTAGACCTCTGGTCAAACGTGGTCCGGTTCATGGTTCTAGACCTCTGGTCACACATGGTCCGGTTCATGGTTCTAGACCTCTGGCCAATCATGGTCCGGTTCATGGTTCTAGACCTCTGGTCACACGGTCCGGTTCATGGTTCTAGACCTCTGGTCAAACGTGGTCCGGTTCATGGTTCTAGACCTCTGGTCAAACATGGTCCGGTTCATAGTTCTAGACCTCTGGCCAATCATGGTCCGGTTCATGGTTCTAGACCTCTGGTCAATCATGGTCCGGTTCATGGTTCTAGACCTCTGGCCAAACATGGTCCGGTTCATGGTTCTAGACCTCTGGTCACACATGGTCCGGTTCATGGTTCTAGACCTCTGGTCAATCATGGTCCGGTTCATGGTTCTAGACCTCTGGTCAAACATGGTCCGGTTCATGGTTCTAGACCTCTGGTCACACATGGTCCGGTTCATGGTTCTAGACCTCTGGTCACATGGTCCGGTTCATGGTTCTAGACCTCTGGTCACATGGTCCGGTTCATGGTTCTAGACCTCTGGTCACACATGGTCCGGTTCATGGTTCTAGACCTCTGGCCAAACATGGTCCGGTTCATGGTTCTAGACCTCTGGTCAAACATGGTCCGGTTCATGGTTCTAGACCTCTGGTCAATCATGGTCCGGTTCATGGTTCTAGACCTCTGGTCACACATGGTCCGGTTCATGGTTCTAGACCTCTGGTCAAACATGGTCCGCTTCATGGTTCTAGACCTCTGGTCACACATGGTCCGGTTCATGGTTCTAGACCTCTGGTCAAACGTGGTCCGGTTCATGGTTCTAGACCTCTGGTCAATCATGGTCCGGTTCATGGTTCTAGACCTCTGGTCACACATGGTCCGGTTCATGGTTCTAGACCTCTGGTCAAACGTGGTCCGGTTCATGGTTCTAGACCTCTGGTCACACATGGTCCGGTTCATGGTTCTAGACCTCTGGTCAATCATGGTCCGGTTCATGGTTCTAGACCTCTGGTCAATCATGGTCCGGTTCATGGTTCTAGACCTCTGGCCAGTGGCCAAGCATGGTCCGGTTCATGGTTCTAGACCTCTGGCCAGTGGCCAATCATGGTCCGGTTCATGGTTCTAGACCTCTGGTCACACATGGTCCGGTTCATGGTTCTAGACCTCTGGTCAAACGTGGTCCGGTTCATGGTTCTAGACCTCTGGTCACACATGGTCCGGTTCATGGTTCTAGACCTCTGGTCAATCATGGTCCGGTTCATGGTTCTAGACCTCTGGCCAGTGGCCAAACATGGTCCGGTTCATGGTTCTAGACCTCTGGTCACACATGGTCCGGTTCATGGTTCTAGACCTCTGGTCACACATGGTCCGGTTCATGGTTCTAGACCTCTGGTCAATCATGGTCCGGTTCATGGTTCTAGACCTCTGGCCAGTGGCCAAACATGGTCCGGTTCATGGTTCTAGACCTCTGGTCAAACATGGTCCGGTTCATGGTTCTAGACCTCTGGCCAATCGTGGTCCGGTTCATGGTTCTAGACCTCTGGTCACACGGTCACAGCTCAGGCACCAGGGACTGTTGGGCCGTCAGTACCTGCAACAGGGCCACACGCTGAGCAGCTTCCATGGTCCCTACACACAAACATCACCTGGAGATACCTCACCAGGTGTGTTAGCCGCAGCGCCTTCACTTGTGAGAAATAATTAAGAATTTCGTCTTGACGGATGAAAAACAACAGAAATTCATGTAAAGGTCTGATTATTGTTCTGTTTATGTCTGGAATGGGTTCTTCCTGCTGATACGGGTGGCCAAAGTCCAGACTGGGTTTTTTTTGTGAAAATTATTTAGCAATTATTTTTGGATACCATCTGATTTTGAAATGAGGACATTTCATTTGAAGATGATTCATTTTTGTCATTTAGTTTATTAATGTCTTTACATTCAGGCCCAGTCTTTTTTTCTATTGCAGGGAACTATTTGAGCGGAGGGATATGTGTGTGTGTCTAGAACAGGGTGGTCCGGCTCCGTGAAGGGAGATTTTAACGGTGAACAGGGACAACCTGGAAGTTAATAAAGGTTCTAAAGTGGAACGCTGATCCTCTTTCTGCTGCTCTCTTCACCCATGACCTTTAACCTCTGGAAGCACAGTTATAATATCATTAAAGCCATCTCAGCGTAAAGCTGCGCCTCTGAGGAACGTGGCCAGCCTGAGCAGATCCTCAGTCATCCGGGTCATCAGTAAACTTAAACCAGAGGCAGCAGGACCTTCTCTCAGTTCTCCTGAAGACGTTTCCTCACCTGTCCAGGTGTCTCTGTCAGTTCTGGAGGCTCTGATCAACCTGCAGGTGGAGCGCTGCTGGTTCTAAGCACATGGAGGTCCATCCTCCTAGAACCAGTCCAGGTCAGAACCAGTGAGCCACCATCTCTGTCCTGGTGGTTAGAAGCTGCTGCTTGGTGTGAGAGGAGGACTTGGTCTCCTGAACCATGATGAGATGCTGATGTAATCTCTCTGGAACGTGATGGAGAACCGAGCTGTAAACTCTGAGGAGCTGAAGCTCCATCCTGGATAGGTGTTGAAATGTTCTCAGAAAGAAGGGAACTAAAGCCTGGTTGCCCGTGGTTCTGGCAGTCCATCCGGACCTGAACCACAGGAAAGCACGTACCGGGCCTCAGGGTGAGGACATCTGGACCATCAGAGCTTCTGCTGGCAGGAGAACAGGAGGAGAACCAGGAAGTCCTTCAGTCAGACTACAGCGTTGCACAAAAAGCTTTTATTTAGTTTGCTGGCTGAAGAAAACAGAACATCATAGAACTTCAACAATATGAATATATGATCTCTCAAAATTACAACAAAATAAGGAGCTGGAACATCAGCTATCCGGCCTCCTGAACTACAACCCAAGAACTCGTCCGGCAGAACCGAGTTATTGCATCGGGTTCCTCATGTGCATAGAAACCTCCAGCTCTTCCAACGGGTAAAAAACTGTTGTGAGAAATCTAAATGTGAGAAGTTAGAGAAGGTGCCGTGTTCCTCTCAGATGAAGGCAGCGTCCGTCAGAACCAAACCAAGGCAGAACGTGAGACGAGACGGGTCGCTAGGTCCGGCTCCTGACTCGTCCAAGCAGCAGCAGCAGCAGCGGGACAGGACACGCTCTGGAGCCCCGGATACAAACTGGGTCTGAGCCCCAGAACCTGGGTCAGAACCTCAGAACCTGGGTCTGAGCCCCAGAACCTGGGTCTGAGCCGCAGAACCTCAGAACCTGGGTCTGAGCCGCAGAACCTGGGTCTGAGCCGCAGAACCTGGGTCTGAGCCTCAGAACCTCAGAACCTGGGTCTGAGCCTCAGAACCTGGGTCAGAACCTCAGAACCTGGGTCTGAGCCCCAGAACCTGGGTCTGAGCCGCAGAACCTCAGAACCTGGGTCTGAGCCGCAGAACCTGGGTCTGAGCCGCAGAACCTGGGTCTGAGCCTCAGAACCTCAGAACCTGGGTCTGAGCCTCAGAACCTCAGAACCTGGGTCTGAGCCGCAGAACCCCAGAACCTGGGTCTGAACCTCAGAACCTGGGTCTGAGCCGCAGAACCTCAGAACCTGGGTCTGAGCCGCAGAACCTCAGAACCTGGGTCTGAGCCCCAGAACCTGGGTCTGAGCCCCAGAACCTCTGAACCTGGGTCTGAGCCGCAGAACCTCAGAACCTGGGTCTGAGCCGCAGAACCTGGGTCTGAGCCCCAGAACCGCAGAACCTGGGTCTGGGCCGCAGAACCTGGGTCTGAGCTGCAGAACCTGGGTCTGAGCCCCAGAACCGGGGTCTGAGCTGCAGAACCGGGGTCTGGGCCGCAGAACCTGGGTCTGAGCCCCAGAACCTGGGTCTGGGCCCCAGAACCTGGGTCTGGGCCGCAGAACCTGGGTCTGAGCCTCAGAACCTGGGTCTGAGCCTCAGAACCTCAGAACCTGGGTCTGAGCCTCAGAACCTGGTTCCACCGATGCACACTGGGTTCAATACCACCTGCTCTACAGAACAACATTAAATCCAGCATAAACCTGTTTGGTTTTCATATTTTATCAAACCCTGTTCAGACTCATTTAACCCAGCTGCAGTAGAACCGGTTTCAGAATGGTGTAAACCGGTTTCAGACCAGTTTAAACCAGAAGCAATCGGGTTTCAGACCTGCCCACACTGTCTGCAATACAACTGTAAAGTGGTTTCAGACTGCTTTCAATTGAAATCTGTCAAACTGGTTTCAAACCTGATTAAGCTATTATGAACTGGTTTGAGACTGGATTATGTCCCTTTCAGACAGGTGTCTGGTGATGGGTGTAAACTGGTGTCAGGTCTGTTCAGACTGGTTTTAGTGTTCTTCCAAACACCTAAAGATCAGTTTATGCTGGATTCAGATATATCATTTTTATTATTATTGATTATATAACTTTTAGAGTGGTTCGCACTGGCTGTAGTCCAGTGTAAAGCCGTTTTAAGACTAGTTCAAAATGGTTCAATCTGGATTGAAAGCAGTTTAAAATGGCATCAGAGATGAGGGGGGTTTTAGGTTGAGCCAAATCATGTTCAGACTGATGTAAACTGGTTTCAGTGGGACAAAAACAGACTCAGACATCTTAAACCTGCAGGTCCAAACTGACTCAACACAGAACCGGGCTTGTCCCTCGTCCTGTCCCGTACTTTGGCCTAAAGAGAAAAGAATCAGAAAGTGAAGCAAGTAGAGCGCTGGCGGGGAGGGGGGCTTCAGATGACAGAGGACGGCTGGATCGTTTCCCATCATGCCCGACGTCCTCAGGTGACGTCACATGGCAATGAAGAGGGGGCGGGGCTTCATCCTCGCCGTCCTCCATCTCTGAGACGTCTTTCAGTTCTGACCGCCTCAGTCGAAGGAGCTGAAGTCCCTCTCCAGGTTCTCAGACTCGTCGTCGTCAGAAAAAAAGTCGTCCTCATCGATGTCATCTTCATCGTAGTCTTCGTGCCACTCAGGCACGTACTCTTCATCATACTCGTCATCATCGTCCTCCGCCTCCTCGCCGCCTTCCTCACCATTATAGGTGTTGTTGTCCGAGTCTCCAGAGTCCGACCCTCGATTGGTCTTGGACCTAAAGGAAACCAGAGTTCAGTAAGATGCTTTACCTGTACAGGTGAGTACAGGTGAGTACAGGTGAGTACACATCCATTTCCTGACAAGTCTCTACATCTCTGTAACTGATCCAGTACAAGCTGGATCAGCAAACTGAGCTAGAGAGGTGAGGACAGGTGTGTTCAGGGGTGGACAGGTGAAGAAAAGCGAGGACAGATAAATGGGGAAGTTTCTAGTGGATGAGACCGGTGAGGCAGGTTTGTTCTTGGTGAAGGGGACGCTTTCCTTTCTCCTCTCCTCTCCTCTCCTTTTCCTGTCTGGTTCTATCAATCTATGTCGGAGCTTCTTTTTACACGTCTTCCAGACTATAAATCATGGATCTGGTCAGCTGGACTCACAACACAATACATCCAATTGTCTCAACGAGAAGACTGGGCGAAGGAGAGCCATCTTGTGCCCGACAGGACGTGCAGCTGGACACACGGTGGGACGAGGATCGTGTGTCTGTCCATTTTGTCAGTCGAGGACAAAATGCTGAAAATGTGTTCAGAATTAATAATAATAATAATAATAATAATAATTTAACTTTATTGATCTCACAATGGAGAAATTCACTTCTGCATCCCATCCCCTTGATTTTATGTTAACAGGATTTCTGCTTTTTGGAGCCTGCGTTTGCCTGGAGTATGGAGAAATTGTGAAAATGTTGGCGGCTGTTTCAGGTAATGTCAAGGCTGCCTGAACTATGTGAGGGAAATGTCTGCTACCAGCACTCAGAACTGCTGTGTCAGCAGAACTGCAGGCCAGCTGCGGTTCCTGAACTTGCTGGCAGGATGGGAACGATCTGGGAGAAAGCTGGAAGCTAGGCTCTGGCAGAATGACAACAATTTTGGCTGTTTTGAATCACCGTTGAGAAGAACCAGTGAGACTTAAAGGCAGACAGAGGAACAAGAGTCCGCCTACCCAAAACAAATGTTATTATCAGAATCTGGCCTCCCCGTCGGCCGTGAAAGGCAGACAACCTTAATTTAATCTGGATGTGGTGTAAACAAGATGCTCTGTGACGTCTGTGACCTGAAACCGAGCGCTACTGAACTGCCTGATAACATCCCATCACTATCAAAGACTGTAACTGGAGCTATCTGCCACAGTTTCTGTTTTAGCTGCAGTGTCAGAAAGGTCACATCAGAGACGTTAACTTTTAGGTTTAAGGGTTTACTTATTTTTATTACAACGAAACAAAAACAAGTCTAGCTAATTGTAGCGCTTAGAAAAGTAAAAAAAAACAACTTTTAGGTTGGATTTTAAAATAGTCTGACGATTTTCAAAGCGTGACGGACGTAACTCTGAAAACGGCTAGATAAAACAGTTTTAGTCGTACAGTGTGGGGTGTACGGCCAGACGGCGAGCTCTGCACACCACACACAAACAGATTTCGTTCAGAATAAAGAGTAAATAAACATGAACGGTGGGGGAGAAAAGTGACGGTAGTCTATGATATAATATAATGACGGTATAATGACGGTAGTCTATTATTAATATAATGACGGTAGTCTGTGATATAATATAATGACGGTATGATGACGGTAGTCTATGATATAATATAATGACGGTAGTCTATGATATAATATAATGACGGTATGATGACGGTAGTCTATTATTAATATAATGACGGTAGTCTATAATTAATATAATGACGGTAGTCTGTGATATAATATAATGACGGTATGATGACGGTAGTCTATTATTAATATAATGACGTAGTCTGTGATATAATATAATGACGGTATGATGACGGTAGTCTATTATTAATATAATGACGGTAGTCTATAATTAATATAATGACGGTAGTCTGTGATATAATATAATGACGGTATGATGACGGTAGTCTATTATTAATATAATGACGTAGTCTGTGATATAATATAATGACAGTAGTCTATTATTAATATAATGACGGTAGTCTGTGATATAATATAATGACGGTAGTCTATTATTAATATAATGACGGTAGTCTGTGATATAATATAATGACGGTATGATGACGGTAGTCTATGATATAATATAATGACGGTATAATGACGGTAGTCTATTATTAATATAATGACGGTAGTCTGTGATATAATATAATGACGGTATGATGACGGTAGTCTATGATATAATATAATGACGGTATGATGACGGTAGTCTATTATTAATATAATGACGGTAGTCTATAATATAATATAATGACGGTATAATGACGGTAGTCTATTATTAATATAATGACGGTAGTCTATGATATAATATAATGACGGTAGTCTATTATATAATATAATGATGGTATAATGACGGTAGTCTATGATATAATATAATGACGGTAGTCTGTGATATAATATAATGACGGTATGATGATGATAGTCTGCGGACTGATTTTAGCGGAGAAAAAGCATAACAAAAAGAAAAGGCGTTGGATAAAGAAGCGGAGAGCACACAACCAGGGCTCTACTCTTGCTGCACTATGAAACGTGCAGCAAGAGTAGAGCCCCGATGAAAGATGAAAATGGCAAATTGTGTTTTTCCTCCACTCATCGTGTGTTCTGATTGGTTAGGGTTAGCCCTACACGCCACATTCAACAGGCTCCGTACTCGGTTGTCTTCGGAAGACACCGCACATGCTAGGATATCGGGGCGAGACAGTCCAACATGTTGAATATCCCCGATTTGAGTTTGGAGCGGTGCTGACGTTCCACCGAGCGGACCCTATCGCTCTAAAAGCACCACACACAGCAGGGATATTTTAGGACTACTTAAAGAGACACCTCTTATCGGCGCCTGTCAGAAGGGGAGGATTGGGCTAAAACTTCTGCCCTGTGAACCAGCCTTAAGATCAAAATCCCCCAAGGACTGACTTACTTTATTTCTTATTATGAATAGAATATTTTATGCTTTCTGTACGTTTATCCATCCGTCTTCTTCCTCTTATCCGGGGTCGGGTGGCGGGGGTAGCAGCTTCAGTAGGGAGGCCCAGACGTCCCTCTCCCCGGCCACTTGGGCCAGCTCCTCAGGAGGAATCCCAAGGCGTTCCCAGCAGGGAGACATAGTCCCTCCAGCGTGTCCTGGGTCTTCCCCTGGGCCTCCTCCCGGTGGGACGTGCCCGGAACACCTCACCAGGGAGGCGTCCAGGACGCATCCTGACCAGATGCCCGAGCCACCTCAACTGGCTCCTCTCGACGTGGAGGAGCAGCGGCTCTACTCTGAGTCCTCCCCGGATGACTGAGCTCCTCACCCTATCTCTAAGGGAGAGCCCAGACACACTACGGAGAAAACTCATTTCAGCCGCTTGTATCCGGGATCTCGTTCTTTCGGTCACGACCCAAAGCTCGTGACCATAGATGAGGGTAGGAACGTAGATCCACCGGTAAATCGAGAGCTTCGCCTTTTGGCTCAGCTCTCTCTTCACCACAACGGATCGGTACAGCGCCGGCTTCACAGCAGACGCTGCACCAATCCGCCTGTCGATCTCCCGCTCCATCCTCCCCTCATCTTCCCCTAATGAACAGAAACAATTAAGATTTGAATGTTAGCAATAAAAGCTTGTTCTTGTGAAACTAGTCTAGTCAAGGTCTTAGTTTATTCCTTTGTTCCTGTATTGTTTGTCTTGTCCTCTGTAATGTTTTTCTTCATGGTACTGAAAAGCACTTTATAAATAAACGTGCCTTGCCTGAAGACAGGTGTGCTCAGGTCCCATACTCACACTTTGCTGGTGTCCTTGTTGTTGGACAGGCTGGATGCCTGGGTCGACTCTGGTTCCTGGCTGCTTTTGGACTGATACCCGACCCTGAAGTCCTGGAAAGACGAACTGGAGTTGAGCCGGAGTGTTTCTCTGTCTCAGTCTAGGTTTAAACCAGACTAAAAGTGATTTCTAGATCAAACTGGTTTCATACTGAAGCTTTAGATCTCACTGATCTGAGGCCCTGAGGGTGGCAGCTCACCAATGTCCTACACCTCGCCATTGGTCCTGAGCTCAATCATCGCTTGAATTCTGTAAGCTCCACATTAACTGTTTAAACTACTGGAGCCTCCTCTGGAAATGTCCAACCAATCTCAGTCTGGCCTCTCTGGCTTCATCTCCAGAACATCTGACCTGAACTGTCCCACATGTCCAGACGTCTTCTCTGGTCTCTCAGCCATCTTCTATCCCTCCTGAGAATCTTATCACACCAGACCCTCCCTCCACCCGTTCCAGCCTGCTTGGCTTTCTTCACCTCTTCCACACAGCGTTGCTCTGGACTGTTGACCCTACAGACTCCATGTAACCTCAAGGTTCCTCTTGGGTTCCTCTCATTCACACACATAGATTCAGTCTCTCCAGGGAGGAACCTCCATCTCTACCTGTTCCTCCACCCGTTCCCTGCTTAGATCACTAAGTAATCTGCAAACACCAGAGTCCATGGACGTCCCTGTCTCACTCATCTGTCAGGCTGTCCATCACCACAGCAGACAAGGAGGAGCTCAGAGTCCGTCTTTGATGCATTCCCACGTCCACGTTGAACTCCTCTGTCTCAACTACACCTCACCATTGTTCTACAGGTCGCTACTGTCCTACACCTCACCATTGTCCTACAGGTCACCACTGTCCTACACCTCACCACTGTCCTACACCTCACTACTGTCCTACACCTCACTACTGTCCTACAGGTCATTACTGTCCTACAGGTCACTACTGTCCTACACCTCACTACTGTCCTACAGGTCACCACTGTCCTACACCTCACTACTGTCCTACAGGTCACTACTGTCCTACACCTCACCATTGTCCTACAGGTCACCGTTGTCCTACAGGTCACCGTTGTCCTACACCTCACCGCTGTCCTACACCTCACCACTGTCCTACAGGTCACTACTGTCCTACACCTCACTACTGTCCTACAGGTCACCACTGTCCTACACCTCACCATTGTCCTACAGGTCACCGTTGTCCTACAGGTCACCGCTGTCCTACACCTCACCGCTGTCCTACACCTCACTACTGTCCTACAGGTCACTACTGTCCTACACCTCACCACTGTCCTACAGGTCACTACTGTCCTACAGGTCACCACTGTCCTACACCTCACCACTGTCCTACAGGTCACTACTGTCCTACAGGTCACCACTGTCCTACACCTCACTACTGTCCTACAGGTCATTACTGTCCTACAGGTCACTACTGTCCTACACCTCACTACTGTCCTACAGGTCACCACTGTCCTACACCTCACCACTGTCCTACAGGTCACTACTGTCCTACAGGTCACTACTGTCCTACACCTCACCACTGTCCTACAGGTCACTACTGTCCTACACCTCACTACTGTCCTACAGGTCACCACTGTCCTACACCTCACTACTGTCCTACAGGTCACCACTGTCCTACACCTCACTACTGTCCTACACCTCACCACTGTCCTACACCTCACCACTATCCTACACCTCACTACTGTCCTACACCTCACCGTTGTCCTACAGGTCACCATTGTCCTACAGGTCACTACTGTCCTACAGGTCACTACTGTCCTACAGGTCACCACTGTCCTACACCTCACCGCTGTCCTACACCTCACCGTTGTCCTACAGGTCACCATTGTCCTACAGGTCACTACTGTCCTACAGGTCACCACTATCCTACACCTCACTACTGTCCTACACCTCACCGTTGTCCTACACCTCACCATTGTCCTACACCTCACTACTGTCCTACAGGTCACTACTGTCCTACACCTCACCACTGTCCTACACCTCACCACTGTCCTACACCTCACCACTGTCCTACAGGTCACTACTGTCCTACACCTCACCACTGTCCTACAGGTCACTACTGTCCTACACCTCACCATTGTCCTACAGGTCACTACTGTCCTACAGGTCACTACTGTCCTACACCTCACCATTGTCCTACACCTCACCGCTGTCCTACACCTCACCTCTGTCCTACACCTCACTACTGTCCTACAGGTCACTACTGTCCTACAGGTCACTACTGTCCTACACCTCACTACTGTCCTACACCTCACCATTGTCCTACAGGTCACTACTGTCCTACACCTCACCACTGTCCTACACCTCACCACTGTCCTACAGGTCACTACTTTCCTACACCTCACTACTGTCCTACATCTCACTACTGTCCTACACCTCACCATTGTCCTACAGGTCACTACTGTCCTACACCTCACTACTGTCCTACACCTCACCATTGTCCTACAGGTCACTACTGTCCTACACCTCACCTCTGTCCTACACCTCACCTCTGTCCTACACCTCACCATTGTCCTACAGGTCACTACTGTCCTACAGGTCACTACTGTCCTACACCTCACCTCTGTCCTACACCTGACTACTGTCCTACACCTGACTACTGTCCTACACCTCACTACTGTCCTACACCTCACCACTGTCCTACACCTCACTACTGTCCTACACCTCACCACTGTCCTACACCTCACCACTGTCCTACACCTCACCACTGTCCTACACCTCACCTCTGTCCTACAGGTCACTACTGTCCTACACCTCACCACTGTCCTACAGGTCACTACTGTCCTACACCTCACCACTGTCCTACAGGTCACTACTGTCCTACAGGTCACTACTGTCCTACACCTCACTACTGTCCTACACCTCACCATTGTCCTACAGGTCACTACTGTCCTACAGGTCACTACTGTCCTACACCTCACCATTGTCCTACACCTCACCGCTGTCCTACACCTCACCTCTGTCCTACACCTCACTACTGTCCTACAGGTCACTACTGTCCTACAGGTCACTACTGTCCTACACCTCACCACTGTCCTACAGGTCACTACTGTCCTACACCTCACTACTGTCCTACACCTCACTACTGTCCTACACCTCACTACTGTCCTACACCTCACCATTGTCCTACAGGTCACTACTGTCCTACACCTCACTACTGTCCTACACCTCACCATTGTCCTACAGGTCACTACTGTCCTACAGGTCACTACTGTCCTACAGGTCACTACTGTCCTACACCTCACCTCTGTCCTACACCTCACCTCTGTCCTACACCTCACCTCTGTCCTACACCTCACCATTGTCCTACAGGTCACTACTGTCCTACACCTCACCTCTGTCCTACACCTCACTACTGTCCTACAGGTCACCGTTGTCCTACAGGTCACCGTTGTCCTACAGGTCACTACTGTCCTACACCTCACCTCTGTCCTACACCTCACTACTGTCTTACACCTCACCATTGTCCTACACCTCACCTCTGTCCTACACCTCACTACTGTCCTACACCTCACCACTGTCCTACAGGTCACTACTGTCCTACACCTCACCATTGTCCTACAGGTCACTACTGTCCTACAGGTCACTACTGTCCTACACCTCACTACTGTCCTACACCTCACTACTGTCCTACACCTCACTACTGTCCTACACCTCACTACTGTCCTACAGGTCACTACTGTCCTACAGGTCACCATTGTCCTACACCTCACTACTGTCCTACACCTCACTACTGTCCTACACCTCACTACTGTCCTACACCTCACCATTGTCCTACACCTCACTACTGTCCTACACCTAACTACTGTCCTACACCTCACTACTGTCCTACACCTCACCATTGTCCTACACCTCACCATTGTCCTACACCTCACTACTGTCCTACACCTCACTACTGTCCTACACCTCACTACTGTCCTACACCTCACCATTGTCCTACACCTCACCATTGTCCTACAGGTCACTACTGTCCTACACCTCACCATTGTCCTACACCTCACCGTTGTCCTACAGGTCACTACTGTCCTACACCTCACCATTGTCCTACACCTCACTACTGTCCTACACCTCACTACTGTCCTACACCTCACTACTGCCCTACACCTCACTACTGTCCTACAGGTCACTACTGTCCTACAGGTCACTACTGTCCTACACCTCACTACTGTCCTACAGGTCACTACTGTCCTACACCTCACCATTGTCCTACACCTCACCATTGTCCTACAGGTCACTACTGTCCTACAGGTCACTACTGTCCTACACCTCACCACTGTCCTACAGGTCACTACTGTCCTACACCTCACTACTGTCCTACACCTCACCATTGTCCTACACCTCACTACTGTCCTACAGGTCACTACTGTCCAACAGGTCACTACTGTCCTACAGGTCACTACTGTCCAACAGGTCACTACTGTCCTACACCTCACCATTGTCCTACACCTCACCACTGTCCTACAGGTCACTACTGTCCTACACCTCACTACTGTCCTACACCTCACTACTGTCCTACACCTCACTACTGTCCTACAGGTCACCATTGTCCTACACCTCACTACTGTCCTACAGGTCACCATTGTCCTACACCTCACTACTGTCCTACAGGTCACCATTGTCCTACACCTCACTACTGTCCTACAGGTCACCATTGTCCTACACCTCACTACTGTCCTACAGGTCACCATTGTCCTACACCTCACTACTGTCCTACAGGTCACCATTGTCCTACAGGTCACTACTGTCCTACACCTCACCATTGTCCTACAGGTCACTACTGTCCAACAGGTCACTACTGTCCTACAGGTCACTACTGTCCAACAGGTCACTACTGTCCTACACCTCACCATTGTCCTACACCTCACCACTGTCCTACACCTCACCGTTGTCCTACACCTCACCGTTGTCCTACACCTCACCGTTGTCCTACACCTCACCGTTGTCCTACACCTCACCATTGTCCTACACCTCACCGTTGTCCTACACCTCACCGTTGTCCTACACCTCACCGTTGTCCTACACCTCACCATTGTCCTACAGGTCACTACTGTCCTACACCTCACCGTTGTCCTACACCTCACCGTTGTCCTACACCTCACCATTGTCCTACACCTCACCTCTGTCCTAAACCTTGGGAAAATAAACATTTATTTGTTGACACTGTGCACGCCACAGATGTGACATACATGGATATGGTCTAAGGGACTGATATGGGGACGGGTCAGTTATCTCAGGGCAGTATGTCCACGTGGACAGTCTTGGACACCGTGTTATTACACACTCCAGTGTTTCCCCTACACATTTTCATCCAATGAAGAATCAATCTGTAGATCTATAGAAACAGAAGGCAGCTCTCTGTGCTGTGAGGACTCTTCAGTCCTCATTGTCCCACTTCTTAGCAGATCTCTGAACACAGCCCTTCTTTCCTTCCAGAAGACATAGCCGCCCCCCCCCCCCCCCGGACAGCATTAGACCCTATTAAACTGGTTTTGGTCGACACTGAGTGGAGTCACCGCTGGATTAATGAGGACTCAGACTGTTTCTGCCTGCATTAAACTGACTCTAGAGAAGACTAAAGTGGCTGGATCTGGTTTCAGAGTCACGTTGTTTGGTTCTGACCGGATGATGGTGGGTTAGAGCCCTGCTGACTGGAATAAGGTGACGTCTGGGCGGTCACCTGGGTGGAGTGTTGGAGGATGGCCAGCAGGCGCTCCTGGATGCGGCGGATCAGCTCCAGGCCCGTGTTCAGATGTTCTGGCTTTAACAGGCGGACACAGGAGGCCAGGTCGGTGCACTGCAGCAGAGTCTCCTCTGAACACAGAAACCAGTGAACACAGTCAGACCCGTCTGGACCACAGCGCTGCTGGGTCTGAAGGTGGCGCTGTGCTGCAGTCTCACCCAGCAGGATCTGCAGGGCATTGGTGTGGAGGTCCAGAGCCTCCGTCTGCTGCTCCATCACGTCCATCTTCTCGGTCTCCTGGTTGTAGTAGCTGTAGACGCAGGAGTAGGCCAGCACCTGCAGACAGAGAGCAGGGCACGGTGAGCGCTCGCCTCAGACCTCAGCAGGTCCAGCCAGGTGGACGGTACCTTTCTGGCCTGAGCCAGGACTTTACAGGCGTCGATGACGAAGGTCAGCGACTTCATCTGCAGCGCCTCGTTGATGGACGACACTTTGTTCTCCAGGTTGGCAGCAAAGTCCTGAGGCAGAAACACAGATGTTGGCTCCTGATGAAGACCCCGGTTCATTTTAGACGCTGCTTCATCACAGCGGCCCAACTTTAGTTCTACAGCCGCACAGCAAGCAGCTCCTGTTCTGGTCCCTCCTGGTCTGGACGCTAAACTCTGCTGATCTATGGTTCACCTGCTGACTTAAAAGGCTCCTGGTCTGGAAACACCCTGAGATAAGCTCCACTCGGGCCCTCTGGCCCGGCAGAGGAAGCCTGAGTGGTTCTGGCTGAGGTGGACCTTACCTTGGCCTGATGATGGAAGGTGCACCTCTCATTGTAGTCCTGGAACTTCTTCTCCTGCCGAGCAGCTTTACTCACCTGCAGGAAGAGCAAAGTGCAGGCTGTTTTCTGCTCTCTGATTGGATGGCGCTGTGTGGTCATGTGGCAGTGTGAGCACCAACCATGGCGGAGCAGTTGTAGTAGTCTTTGTGTGTTGGTTTCCATGGTTTCAGGCAGCGCCAGCAGAAACCGTGGTTGCATTTGGCACAGGTCATGCTGAGCAGAGAGAAACGCCATCATCATCATCACCCTCACCACCCTCATCATCATCATCTCCATCACCCTCATCATCACCACCCTCATCATCATCACCACCATCATCATCATCATCATCACCCTCATCATCACCCTCATCATCATCAGTTCCTCTGTACGTACTGTAGGCAGCCCTCGTTCTTCTCGATCTGAGCCTGGCAGCTAGGGCAGCGCTTGGAGATCAGCTTGGCCAGATGTTTGCTCTGAGCCTCCATGCTCATCCCTTCATAGAAGCCTCCATCGTCCATCCACTGAGACATGTGGCTGCAGCTGGCCGGGTAATGAGCCTGACGGACACAGAGGGCAGGAGTATCTGCTGAGTTCCTGCAGCCACAGCAGCACTAAATAACCTACAGCTGTTGCTGGGACCTCACAGGTAGAAGCACTAATATCAATAATTAACGGGCCTTTGTCAGAAATGTAGCAGTAAAACAAAAAGATATACATGTGCAGAAAAGTTCTGTTGAACTGTAGGAGTAGAACTCTATCGTGGGGATGAAAAGAGCTCCAGGCTGCTAGGAGCAGGAGGTAGGAGGTAGAAACAGGAGCTAGGAGATAGGAGGTAGAAACAGGAGCTAGGAGGTAGGAGGTAGAAACAGGAGCTAGGAGGTAGAAACAGGAGCTAGGAGGTAGGATCTAGGAGGTAGGAGGTAGAAACAGGAGCTAGGAGGTAGGAGGTAGAAACAGGAGCTAGGAGGTAGAAACAGGAGCTAGGAGGTAGAAACAGGAGCTAGGAGGTAGAAACAGGAGCTAGGAGGTAGAAACAGGAGCTAGGAGGTAGAAACAGGAGCTGGGAGATAGGAGGTAGAAACAGGAGCTAGGAGGTAGGATCTAGGAGGTAGAAACAGGAGCTAGGAGGTAGGATCTAGGAGGTAGGAGGTAGAAACAGGAGCTAGGAGGTAGGAGGTAGAAACAGGAGCTAGGAGGTAGGAGGTAGAAACAGGAGCTAGGAGGTAGAAACAGGAGCTGGGAGATAGGAGGTAGAAACAGGAGCTAGGAGATAGGATCTAGGAGGTAGAAACAGGAGCTAGGAGGTAGGATCTAGGAGGTAGGAGGTAGAAACAGGAGCTAGGAGATAGGAGGTAGAAACAGGAGCTAGGAGGTAGGAGGTAGAAACAGGAGCTAGGAGGTAGAAACAGGAGCTAGGAGGTAGGATCTAGGAGGTAGGAGGTAGAAACAGGAGCTAGGAGGTAGGAGGTAGAAACAGGAGCTAGGAGGTAGAAACGGAGCTAGGAGGTAGGATCTAGGAGGTAGAAACAGGAGCTGGGAGCTAGGAGGTAGGAGGGTAGAAACAGGAGCTAGGAGATAGGATCTAGGAGGTAGGAGGTAGAAACAGGAGCTAGGAGATAGGATCTAGGAGGTAGGAGGTAGAAACAGGAGCTAGGAGATAGGATCTAGGAGGTAGGAGGTAGAAACAGGAGCTAGGAGGTAGGATCTAGGAGGTAGGAAGGTAGAAACAGGAGGTAGGAGGTAGAAACAGGAGCTAGGAGGTAGGAGGTAGAAACAGGAGCTAGGAGGTAGAAACAGGAGCTAGGAGGTAGGATCTAGGAGGTAGAAACAGGAGCTGGGAGCTAGGAGGTAGAAACAGGAGCTAGGAGGTAGAAACAGGAGCTAGGAGGTAGGAGGTAGAAACAGGAGCTAGGAGGTAGAAACAGGAGCTAGGAGGTAGGATCTAGGAGGTAGGAGGTAGAAACAGGAGCTAGGAGGTAGGAGGTAGAAACAGGAGCTAGGAGGTAGAAACAGGAGCTAGGAGGTAGGATCTAGGAGGTAGGAGGTAGAAACAGGAGCTAGGAGGTAGGAGGTAGAAACAGGAGCTAGGAGGTAGAAACAGGAGCTAGGAGGTAGGATCTAGGAGGTAGAAACAGGAGCTGGGAGCTAGGAGGTAGGAGGTAGAAACAGGAGCTAGGAGATAGGATCTAGGAGGTAGGAGGTAGAAACAGGAGCTAGGAGGTAGGATCTAGGAGGTAGGAGGTAGAAACAGGAGGTAGGAGGTAGAAACAGGAGCTAGGAGGTAGGATCTAGGAGGTAGAAACAGGAGCTAGGAGGTAGGATCTAGGAGGTAGGAGGTAGAAACAGGAGCTAGGAGGTAGGAGGTAGAAACAGGAGCTAGGAGGTAGGATCTAGGAGGTAGGAGGTAGAAACAGGAGCTAGGAGGTAGGATCTAGGAGGTAGGAGGTAGAAACAGGAGCTAGGAGGTAGGAGGTAGAAACAGGAGCTAGGAGGTAGGAGGTAGAAACAGGAGCTAGGAGGTAGAAACAGGAGCTAGGAGGTAGGATCTAGGAGGTAGGAGGTAGAAACAGGAGCTAGGAGGTAGGAGGTAGAAACAGGAGCTAGGAGGTAGAAACAGGAGCTAGGAGGTAGGATCTAGGAGGTAGAAACAGGAGCTGGGAGCTAGGAGGTAGGAGGTAGAAACAGGAGCTAGGAGATAGGATCTAGGAGGTAGGAGGTAGAAACAGGAGCTAGGAGGTAGGATCTAGGAGGTAGAAACAGGAGGTAGGAGGTAGAAACAGGAGCTAGGAGGTAGGATCTAGGAGGTAGAAACAGGAGCTAGGAGCTAGGAGGTAGAAACAGGAGCTAGGAGGTAGGAGCTAGGAGGTAGAAACAGGAGCTAGGAGGTAGGAGGTAGAAACAGGAGCTAGGAGGTAGGAGCTAGGAGGTAGAAACAGGAGCTAGGAGGTAGGAGGTAGAAACAGGAGCTAGGAACAGGAGCTAGGAGGTAGGAGGTAGAAACAGGAGCTAGGAGACAGGATCTAGGACGTGGTATTATACATATTCAAATGGAGTCCTGGGGTCCGTTCTTCGTTTGTTGCTTAAAACATCCGAGATCAAAAGAGACATCCAAGATGATTTCATCCGGCTAATCATGATCCGGCTAACTGGGTTCTTTGAACACACCTGTTGTTTATGATTAGTATGGCTGGATTGTTTAAAAGGGGAAATGTATCGATAGTAGAAACATTGATCAGCAGCGCTGCTATTGGCTGTTCAGCATGGCCAAAGAACGCCCACAGTTTTTCTCCCAAGCAGAACACGAGCTTTAATGGAAGGTTATGATGAATTTGAGTCATTAATTAAAACGACAGGGGATTTACACAGTAGTCACAAAAAAGTTACTGGAGTATTACAAGCAATAGTGAATTAAAGAGTTTTAAACAACTTGAAGAAAACTATAACCTGGAAAAATGTGATTTCTTTAGATACCTTCAGCTAAGATACCATTACAATAAAAATATAAATTTTTGTAGCAGGATGAGACAGGTATACTTAAAATCTTATTAGATTCGAGCAATGGAAGACCTCCCAAAAAAACAATATGCAAACTAAAGTCATGTCTACAAACAGAGAGAAAATGTAATATAACATATCTTAAGGTTAAATGGGAAAAAGAAGCTAAAATAACAATAACTGATGATGTTTGGTTAATTATTTGTAATTCTGTGATCCACACGTCAAGTTCTGACCTATGGAGGGAATTTTCCTAGACATGCATGGTGCGATTTTTTGTTACACCTAACATTAAAAGTAAACATAACGACACTGAGAAGGCAAAATGTCGGAGGAACTGTGGGAATGTGTCTGCAGGACATTTTCATGTCTTCTGGGAATGTACTAAGATCGCCCCCTACTGGTGAGGCCTCTTAAAAGATTCATCAGAACTTAACACCAACTGTATAAGTAATATAATTACTTTTTTCCTTTTTTAAATTATTAAACTGCTCCTGTTAAACTAGTTGCTCTGTGATTTT
The DNA here is from genome assembly GCF_011125445.2 of Fundulus heteroclitus. NCBI lineage: Eukaryota > Metazoa > Chordata > Actinopteri > Cyprinodontiformes > Fundulidae > Fundulus > Fundulus heteroclitus. The sequence continues at coordinate 3,329,781 of NC_046382.1, read as the reverse complement.
TGTTGGAGGGGGGTCCAAATGTTCAGTGTATGTATGTGTATTTCTAAAACTACTAAAATTACAAAAATAAAGTTCCAAAAAAGTAAAAAACAAATCAACTGGACTTGTTTTCTGTAGTTGAAGACATTTCTCTTCCTCTCCAGGAAGCTTTCTCAATTCAAAAAGTCTGGAGTAATGTAGAGTACCAAGCTTTATACTACTGCCTAACAAAGGCCTTGTAATGGCTTAGATAACATGCAGATTCAGCAGAAACAGGTCCACCCCTCAGTAATGAGCGGTTATTAAAGCCATTAAACCAGCAGATTGAACAGAAACTGGTCCACCCCTCAGTAATGAGCGGTTATTAAAGCCATTAAACCAGCAGATTGAACAGAAACAGGTCCACCCCTCAGTAATGAGCGGTTATTAAAGCCATTAAACCAGCAGATTGAACAGAAACTGGTCCACCCCTCAGTAATGAGCGGTTATTAAAGCCATTAAACCAGCAGATTGAACAGAAACTGGTCCCCCCCTCAGTAATGAGCGGTTATTAAAGCCATTAAACCAGCAGATTCAACAGAAACAGGTCCCCCCCTCAGTAATGAGCGGTTATTAAACCCATTAAACCAGCAGATTGAACAGAAACAGGTCCCCCCCTCAGTAATGGGCGGTTATTAAAGCCATTAAACCAGCAGATTGAACAGAAACAGGTCCCCCCCCTCAGTAATGAGCGGTTATTAAACCCATTAAACCAGCAGACTTAATGGCTTCACATCAGGACGCAGCTGAAAACAGGAACCGTGGCTGAAGCTGACCTCAGGGAAGTTGCAGCTGAAGCAGGACGACCAGCAGCACTTGGAGCAGGTCCCCATGCTGCCCATGTTCTCCTTGCAGAGGATCTGGTCACAGCCCTGAGGGTTGGTGCACCACGTCAGGTTGGAGCAGCACTCCACGTAGCCTCTGAGCAAGGCGCTCTCATACTGGGCAGGAGGAGGAGGAGCAGAAGGTTAAACTCCTGCAGGGCGAGGCTGTGCGAGCCGCAGGTCGGCTGCGGCGGCTCACCTTGGCGACGGTGTCCTTGTCGGTGAGGATGCTGAGGAAGAACTGGGAGGTGGGCTGAGCCTGGCAGTCTGTGACCGGACAGGTGCAGTTCATGACCAGGTTCTGCTCGATGCGGGCCGTCAGGTACTCCTGCCAGCACGACTGCACACAGACCGCACCGTCAAACAGGCGTTCACACGCCGACATCAGGCAAGGCTAACGGTTCTGAGCGGTTCTGACCCGGCAGCAGTAGTGCATGCAGCCCAGCGTCGGGACGGGCTCCGTGCCGCCCGTCCTGGGGCCCAGGCACACGGGGCAGGTGGAGGCGGGGCTCGGCGGCGGCTGGGGGTTCTTGCACCTGAGCCCGGCGGCCATGATGAGAGTGTCGGCGTCGTCGGTGTAGCGCTGAACCAGCAGGTCCACGTTCCACTTGCAGTGGATCAGGAGATGTTCGGCCCGGTCCAAGTCTAGACTAAGAGTGGCTGAAACCTGCAGACACAGAAACCAGGTGAGGGACAGCTGACGGGTGGGGACAGGCCGGGTGGTCTGACCCCGACCCGCTAAACCCAGCATCACCAGAACCATGACTACATCTGACCTGCTGCACCGTCCGCTGCATCAGCTGACGGACCTCCTCCTGCGTCATCGTCCGGCCCATCGAAAACAGAACCGAGTCCAGAACGCAGTCCTCGAACTGCCGTGGTGCCGGTACCAAACTAAACAGCCGGTAGAGAGACGGAGACAAGAAGAGACAGACAGATGTTCACAGATGGAGAGCAGAGTCAACGTTAAGCTGCAGTCGGGTTTCTGCTCCATCACAACTCCACTCGTCTTCACTCCAGACGTCTGGAGTGAAGACGTCTTCGTCCCAGACGTCTTCACTCCAGATGTCTGGGCTGAAGACGTCTGGAGTGAAGACGTCTGGAGTGAAGATGTCTGGAGTGAAGACGTCTTCATTCAAGACGTCTTCACTCCAGACGTCTGGGACGAAGACGTCTGGAGTGAAGACGTCTTCAGCCCAGACGTCTTCGTCCCAGACGTCTTCACTCCACTCGTCTTCACTCCAGACGTCTGCCCCTGACGTTTTTGCCAGGGAAGTCTTCACCGGAGACCGACTCGTCTTCACCGGAGACCGACTCGTCTTCACTTCAGATGTCTGGGCTGAAGACGTCTTCGTCCCAGACGTCTGGAGTGAAGACTTCCCTGGCAAAGACGTCTTCGTCCCAGACGTCTGGAGAGAAGACGTCTGCACAGACGTCTGGACCCCAGACCATCACAGACTGACTCGTCTTCATCACAGACCGACTCGTCTTCACCAGAGACCGACTCGTCTTCATCAGAGACCGACTCGTCTTCATCACAGACCGACTCGTCTACATCACAGACCGACTCGTCTTCATCACAGACCGACTCGTCTTCATCACAGACCGACTCGTCTTCATCACAGACCGACTCGTCTTCATCGGAGACCGACTCGTCTTCACCGGAGACCGACTCGTCTTCACCGGAGACCGACTCGTCTTCATCAGAGACCGACTCGTCTTCATCACAGACCGACTCGTCTTCATCAGAGACCGACTCGTCTTCATCAGAGACCGACTCGTCTTCATCACAGACCGACTCGTCTACATCACAGACCGACTCGTCTTCATCACAGACCGACTCGTCTTCATCACAGACCGACTCGTCTTCATCAGAGACTGACTCGTCTTCATCAGAGACTGACTCGTCTACATCACAGACTGACTCGTCTTCATCACAGACTGACTCGTCTTCATCACAGACTGACTCGTCTTCATCACAGACTGACTCGTCTTCATCACAGACCGACTCGTCTTCATCAGAGACTGACTCGTCTTCATCACAGACTGACTCGTCTTCATCAGAGACCGACTCGTCTTCATCAGAGACCGACTCGTCTTCATCACAGACTGACTCGTCTTCATCACAGACTGACTCGTCTTCACCAGAGACTGACTCGTCTTCATCAGAGACTGACTCGTCTTCATCAGAGACCGACTCGTCTTCATCACAGACTGACTCGTCTTCATCACAGACCGACTCGTCTTCATCAGAGACCGACTCGTCTTCATCACAGACCGACTCGTCTTCATCAGAGACTGACTCGTCTTCATCACAGACTGACTCGTCTTCATCAGAGACCGACTCGTCTTCATCAGAGACCGACTCGTCTTCATCACAGACTGACTCGTCTTCATCACAGACTGACTCGTCTTCACCAGAGACTGACTCGTCTTCATCAGAGACCGACTCGTCTTCATCACAGACTGACTCGTCTTCATCACAGACCGACTCGTCTTCATCAGAGACCGACTCGTCTTCATCAGAGACCGACTCGTCTTCATCACAGACTGACTCGTCTTCATCACAGACTGACTCGTCTTCATCAGAGACTGACTCGTCTTCATCACAGACCGACTCGTCTTCATCAGAGACTGACTCGTCTTCATCACAGACCGACTCGTCTTCATCAGAGACTGACTCGTCTTCATCAGAGACCGACTCGTCTTCATCACAGACTGACTCGTCTTCATCACAGACCGACTCGTCTTCATCACAGACTGACTCGTCTTCATCAGAGACCGACTCGTCTTCATCAGAGACGTCTTCGCCGCGGGCCAGAGACTGCTGAGGCCGTAGATTGCAGGATAAATCCTTTCATGAGGACGCTGGGACGCCTTGGCGTGGCTGAAGATGCAGCCAGAGCTTCACATGGTCCGGGGAATTGTTTTAGTGCTACACGGTTAGACTCAGTCATGTTTCTGCAAACTCTAGAGGACCGACTGATTTTAGGGATGTAGTACGTGTACAATATTGAACAAAATGTTTTTCTGCATGACTGGCTTTATTTTCACTCTTATATTTAACTTCATGATACAAATTATCAAGTAGATCGCCGATATTTTCTCCAAGTGCATTTTGGGTAAAACTCATCACCAACGTCACCTTTGGTCGCTTGGCAACAGATTGTAAACTAAGTGGAGCATTTCTAACGACTAACCTGAGCGCGTCATATAAGCATAAAAGTGGAGCGGCAAAGAGAGAAGAAGAAGCCCAGTTAGTAACCTGGACACGTTTTGTTCTTTGTCCAGGAGATGAAGCCGACTTATTGGCAGCGATGCAGCCCCACCTGGACACAGGTGAGTTAATCAGGCGCAGCCAGACTAACCATCACTATTTATAAAGTGTGGGTTGGTTGGTGACTGTAAGGCGCTTAGCCTCCTTTTCTCTCTCTCGGCGGTGATGATGTCAGAGAACCGGCGGCAGCTGCTCCGGTGTAGAACCAGCAGCTACTAACCAGGAAGTCAACCAGGGCCAGAAAAGTTAAAGGTCACTTTGATGGACTTCCTGCAGACTTTACCCCCCCAGGTAGAACCCGTCACGCTGCAGAGAGACCAGTGATTTAGTGCTACGGTGAGTTAAAATTCATGCACTCTTTATTCTTTACCCGTCTTTGATGGCGTGTTTAAACGTTACCATAGTGACCAGAGTCAGAGAGCGTTAGGGCTGGGGGGGGGGGGGGGGGGGGGGGGGCTGTTAAAGCTGAGAACTTATTTTAACTGTTTAAAATTAACATTCATGGAGTGTTTGATAATAAAAAAAATGTGGTTTATTAAGATAATAGTCCATCATCCATCTATCATCTATCCATCCATCATCCATCCATCCATCATCCATCCATCCATCTATCCATCATCCATCTATCATCCATCCATCATCCATCTATCCATCATCCATCCATCTATCCATCTATCATCCATCCATCCATCATCCATCCATCCATCATCCATCCATCATCTATCATCCATCCATCCATCATCATCCATCCATCCATCATCCATCCATCCATCATCCATCCATCATCCATCTATCCATCATCCATCCATCTATCCATCTATCATCCATCCATCATCCATCCATCATCCATCCATCCATCATCCATCCATCCATCATCCATCCATCATCTATCATCCATCCATCCATCATCCATCCATCCATCATCCATCCATCCATCATCCATCCATCATCCATCTATCCATCATCCATCCATCTATCCATCTATCATCCATCCATCATCCATCCATCATCCATCCATCCATCATCCATCCATCCATCATCCATCCATCATCTATCATCCATCCATCCATCATCCATCTATCATCCATCCATCCATCCATCCAGGATAGAGCAGGTTTTACCTGGTCTGTGCAGGTAGCTACAGGTAGATTCAGACACAGACAGCATGAAGAAGACCAGAGCATTCAGTAAACTCCTAAACGTCTCTGTGTGTTCATGTTCATTCTAAACAGCTCCAGGTCCCCTCCTGAGTCCTTTCTGTCCACAGGCTCCACGTAAAGGTGGACAGGGGTCCGTGGACAGGGGTCCGTGGACAGGAGTTTGTAGAAATGAGTCCGTGGACAGGAGTCCGTGGACAGGAGTTCGTAGAAATTAGTCCGTGGACAGGAGTCCGTGGACAGGAGTCTGTGGACATTGGTCAGTGGACCTTGGTCCGTGGACAGGAGTCCGTGGACAGGGGTCCGTGGACAGGAGTTCGTAGAAATGAGTCCGTGGACATTGGTCAGTGGACACAAGTCCGTGGACAAGAGTTTGTAGAAATGAGTCCGTGGACAGGAGTTCGTAGAAATGAGTCCATGGACAGGAGTCTGTGGACATTGGTCAGTGGACCTTGGTCCGTGGACAGGGGTCCGTGGACAGGAGTCCGTGGACATGAGTTCGTAGAAATGAGTCCGTGGACATTGGTCAGTGGACAGGAGTCCGTGGACAGGAGTCCGTGGACACGAGTCCGTGGACATGAGTTCGTAGAAATCAGTCCGTGGACATTGGTCAGTGGACACAAGTCCGTGGACATTGGTCAGTGGACATGAGTCCGTGGACATTGGTCAGTGGACATGAGTCCGTGGACATTGGTCAGTGGACATGAGTCAGTGGACATGAGTCCGTGGACATTGGTCAGTGGACATGAGTCAGTGGACATGAGTCCGTGGACATTTGTCAGTGGACATGAGTCAGTGGACATGAGTCCGTGGACATTGGTCAGTGGACATGAGTCCGTGGACATTGGTCAGTGGACATGAGTCAGTGGACATGAGTCCATGGACATTTGTCAGTGGACATGAGTCAGTGGACATGAGTCCGTGGACATTGGTCAGTGGACATGAGTCCGTGGACATTGGTCAGTGGACATGAGTCCGTGGACATTGGTCAGTGGACACGAGTCCGTGGACATTGGTCAGTGGACATTGGTCAGTGGACAGGAGTTCGTAGAAATGAGTCCGTTGACATGAGTCCATGGACATTGGTCAGTGGACACGAGTCCGTGGACATTGGTCAGTGGACATGAGTCCGTGGACAGGGGTTGCTATCAACGGCTTGGTGGGAGAAGACTCCAAGCTGCTGCAGCATCTGCACCACGCACTGACAGGTGCACTGTGGGAAATGTAGGAGGTTGTCACAAGGAACAGCCAATCAGTGCGCTGGACTGTGGAGTGTAAAATGTCCAGAGAGTCAGGGCGGTGCAACCAGGTGTGGAGCCGCCTTTAATGTTTCATCCAGGCTGAGTGACTGCTTTACTTTCAGCTCAGTCACCTGGGGTCACCTGCAGGTAAACTCCCACCAGGTGACAGAGCTCAGTCACAACATGTTTACCTGCCTGGGTAAATGTTTCTGCGTCCTGTAAACGGACACGGTTTCTGAGGATGGCTGTGGAGACGTCGGTTCTGATAGGGAACACGAGGCGCCATTAAAGAGAGACGCTTAGAAATGACCGGCTAGTTATCTCCGACAGAACTAGTATTGCTTGAGTCGGGATCCAACAGGATAAATGTGCTGTTACAACAGAAAGATTACATCTGTTTAGTTCACCTGGTGCCCTGATTACGTTAAACTGGATTATTACAAACATTAAAGCTCAAAGCAGCACGTTGTCAACAACTAAACGGCTCCATGGTCATTTTCAGGTGTCCTGCAACAACGTCGTTTGCTTGGATTGTCACAAATCATCAAAAGTCTGCTTCCTGAGTCAATCTGTGAAATAAGATGCTGCTTTATTCTTGGAAAACATTTTTGTTGCTACATAGATTTCATGAACGGATCAGAAGCAGATCCCAAATGTAATAAAATTAAAATTTAATCAAGTTACAGAATTTAAAAAATTTAGAATATAAAAAAACACTATTATATATATATATATATATATATATATATATATATATATATATATATATATATATATATATATATATATATATATATATAGAGAGAGAGAGAGAGAGAGAGAGAGAGAGTTTTGCTATTGAAGTCGCTGGGCTTCCATGAAGAGAACAGCAGCGATGGTGAATCTATGTTTAGGAGAATAAAGTGAAATGGGAGCTTTAATTTTAAGCTTAACGAGCTCCCTGACATGACAGTCGCTCCTATAAAAACCAGCAATGACCTCCGACAGCAGCTGACTCTGCTCTCCTCCTCTGATCTCTCCCTCCACATTATCCTCATCACCATCACTCCTTCTGCCCCCCCCCCCCTCTGCAGGTCCTCAGCTTGTCCACCGAGTCTTTCAGTCCCATCACTGAGTTCTGAGTTAACCCGCCTATAACTAGTTCTGAAGTAACTCGCCTTTAACTAGTTCTGAAGTAACTCGCCTTTAAACGGTTCTGAGTGAACCTGCCTTTAACTAGTTTTGTTTTAACCAGTCTTTAACTAGTTCTGAGTTAACCCGCCTTTAACTAGTTCTGAAGTAACTAGTTAAAGGCGTAGAGGAGCTGAGCAGCTCCTTCAGTGCAAGACTTAGACATCCTGTCTGTAAAAAGGAGCGCTACCGCAGGTCATTCATTCCTGCTGCTATCAGATTTTACAATGCTGCACTGTAACTGCAACTGTGACCATAACTGTAATAATTAATGTGCAATAACCAAGGTGCAATAATCTATTTAATACACTGTCCTACAACCCGTGCAATAATCCTGATGTAGTGACTTCTGCTGCTATCATCACCTGAACATAAGTCAGCCCACATGTATGTATGTATGTATGTACAAATGTATACAATGTATATGCACATACATACGCGTAGGTGTGTATGTGAGTAGGCGCATAGATATATGTATATATTTAAGTATATATATATATATATATATATATATTTAAGTATATATATATATATATATATATATATATATATATATATATATATATATATATATATATATATATATATATATAGACCACTAAGAATGTAAATGAGACATCATATGCCCATTCCTATTTCCTTTTTTGTATTTTTTGGTATTCTTTCTGATCCATTGTATATATGAAGACTCACTGTATATAATTGAATGCACCTTCCCTACTCTGCACCTTCTTGTATGAGCCGATGTGACGAGTGAATTTCTCCATTATGAGATCAATAAAGACTATCTTATCTTATCTTATCTTAACTCGCCTTTAAATGGTTCTGAGTGAACCTGCCTTTAACTAGTTTTGTGTTAACCAGTCTTTAACTAGTTCTGTGTTAACCAGTCTTTAACTAGTTCTGAGTTAACCCGCCTATAACTAGTTCTGAGTTGACTTGCCTTTAACTAATTCTTAAGTAACCCGCCTTTAACTAGTTCTGAGTTAACCCGCCTTTAACTAGTTCTGAAGTAACCCGCCTTTAACTAGTTCTGAGTTAACCCGTCTTTAACTAGTTCTGAGTTAACCCGCCTATAACTAGTTTTGAAGTAACTCGCCTTTAAACGGTTCTGAGTGAACCTGCCTTTAACTAGTTTTGTGTTAACCCGCCTATAACTAGTTCTGAGTTGACTTGCCTTTAACTAATTCTGAAGTAACCCGCCTTTAACTAGTTCTGAGTTAACCCGCCTTTAACTAGTTCTGAGTTAACCCGCCTTTAACTAGTTCTGAGTTAACCCACTTTTAACTAGTTTTGTGTTAACCAGTCTTTAACTAGTTCTGAGTTAACCCACCTATAACTAGTTCTGAAATAACCCGCCTTTAACTAGTTTTGTGTTAACCAGTCTTTAACTAGTTCTGAGTTAACCCGCCTATAACTAGTTCTGAAGTAACCCGCCTTTAAATAGTTCTGAGTTAACCCACCTTTAACTAGTTCTGTAGTAACCCGCCTTTAACTAGTTCTGAAGTAACCCGCCTTTAACTAGTTCTGAGTTAACCCACCTTTAACTAGTTCTGAGTTGATTTGCCTTTAACTAATTCTGAGGTAACCCCCCTTTAACTAGTTCTGAAGTAACCCGCCTTTAACTAGTCCTGAGTCAACCCACCTTTAACTAGTTCTGACTTAACCTGCCTTTAACTAGTTCTGACTTAACCCGCCTTTAACTAGTTCTCACTTAACCCATCTTTAACTAGTTCTGAGTCAACCCACCTTTAACTAGTTCTGACTTAACCTGCCTCTAACTAGTTCTGACTTAACCTGTCTTTAACTAGTTCTGACTTAACCTGCCTCTAACTAGTTCTGACTTAACCTGCCTCTAACTAGTTCTGACTTAACCTGCCTCTAACTAGTTCTGACTTAACCTGTCTTTAACTAGTTCTGACTTAACCTGCCTTTAACTGAGTAAAACTCATCCAACTGTAAATAGGTTGTATTTGCTCAGCAGTTTGCTGTACTGGAGAAGAACTGCAGGGGGCGCCATTGCTCCACCATCAGCTGTCAGTGTTTAATGTGATTTAAATCAAGCTTTGATGGACGAACTCCAGACGAAAATGGGAACCTTGTTTTAGGGCTAAGCGAGTTCCGGACAGGCAGACGCTTGCTTTGAGCTCATTAAGCCGATGAATCAAGACTGAGCGGCATGTTGGACAAAAGGAACCGGCTTGCTTTGATCCACATTAAACTTTATTTGGATTAAACTCAGATGCCAAGAGGATTTTTAAGGAATCAGATCTTTTACAGAAACAAGCTCTGAAAATTAAAGGTACATTCTTTCTGGAGGAGAACGTATCAGAACCTTAACCCTGTCTCACACTGAGTGTGTGCGTGATTCAGAGTCGCGGTCACACCTGATGTCAGCCTTGCTGTCCATGGCGGCGGCGTCCTTCCCGGAGTCGGAGCGGCTGAAGGAGAACTGGGCGTGGCCTTTCTGTGGCGTGGACGGGTCCTCGGGGACGAACTCCACAATGTGCGGATTGTCGTCGTTGCGGCGGACGCAGCCTCGGTTGATGACGTGCATGATGCAGGAGAGCACGTCGCCGGTGCTGCAGCCGAAACGGCCGCCGCCTGGAGAGCGAGACGCTTCCTGCTTCTGACACGAGTCCATGACCTGAGGGTGGAGACGCAGACACTTGGAGGAGGCGCTGCAGGGGGAGCCACCAGTCTGAGGCTCAGCGTGCACGGCGGCGGCGTACCTTAAAGACCAGGTTGTCGATGTGCATCTCCTTCTCCTGCTTCATGATGTGCACAATCAGACAGTAGACGAAGTTCCTCTTCCTCTCCAGCGTCCCCACAGCGTCCTCGTCCACATTCAGGTACGTCTGCTTAGGCAGCAGCCGCAGCGCCGCCGCCGCGCCCTGCTGACTGCGGGACACCGCCTGCTGGTTCAGCTGCAGAACACCTGAGAATGGCAGGGAGGTTAGCAGGGGGAGGAACCCAGGAGGGGGGGGGGGGGGGGGGGGGCAGGGTATGAAACCGGCACCTCTGCTAAGATCGTCCCCGGGGCTGCAGGTCAGCGGTCCTCCCTCACTGATGAGCGGCTGCAGAGCATGCACCAGGACGGCGGCAGACAGGCCGCTCTCCTGCAGCAGAGCTTCAACCGCCACCTCCTGCAGAGAGACAGCGATCAGCCGCTCAGAACCGCTCAGAACCACTCAGAACCGTGCAGAACCAAGAAGTGGGACGGCACCAGGACTCACCTCCTGACTGTTGAACTGCAGCAGGATGAACATCTGCAGCGTGGACACGTGCAGCGTCCAGCTGCCGAACTGCAGCTCGGCGTGACCGAGCCAGGTCCACTGCAGCCGCCGGGGCTTGGAGTGACTCAGGCTGTACATGGACTGGCCTGCAGAGGCAGAGAGGAGCTGGGTTAGCTCAGCGGCCGCAGGGCTTTTGGTTAAAACTGATTATATAAAAAAATTATAACTGTAGTTCATATTCTCGATTAATCAGAGATAAACCCGGTTTAATCAGAGATAAACCCGGAGATAAACCCGGTCTAATCAGAGATAAACCCGGTTTAATCAGAGATAAACTCGGTCTAATCAGAGATAAACCCGGTCTAATCAGAGATAAACCGATTTAATCAGAGATAAACCGATTTAATCAGAGATAAACCCGGTTTAATCAGAGATAAACCCGGTTTAATCAGAAACAAACCCGGTTTAATCAGAGATAAACCCGGTTTAATCAGAGATAAACCCGGTTTAATCAGAGATAAACCCGGTTTAATCAGAGATAAACCCGGTTTAATCAGAAACAAACCCGGTTTAATCAGAGATAAACCCGGTTTAATCAGAGATAAACCCGGTTTAATCAGAGATAAACCGGGTATAATCAGAGATAAACCCGGTATAATCAGAGATAAACCGGATTAATCAGAGATAAACCCGGTTTAATCCGAGATAAACCCGGTCTAATCAGAGATAAACCCGGTCTAATCAGAGATAAACCCGGTATAATCAGAGATAAACCCGGTCTAATCAGAGATAAACCCGGTCTAATCAGAGATAAACCCGGTTTAATCAGAGATAAACCCGGTATAATCAGAGATAAACCCGATTTAATCAGAGATAAACCCGGTTTAATCAGAGATAAACCCGGTCTAATCAGAGATAAACCCGGTTTATTCAGAGATAAACCCGGTTTAATCAGAGATAAACCCGGTCTAATCAGAGATAAACCCGGTTTAATCAGAGATAAACCCAGTTTAATCAGAGATAAACCGGTTTAATCAGAGATAAACCCGGTCTAATCAGAAATAAACCCAGTTTAATCAGAGATAAACCCGGTTTAATCAGGGTTGTCTCCAGACACCAGGGGAACTGGAACTCACTGTGGGTGTAGAACTGGGTAAAGTGGTTCAGGTAGGAGCAGAGCTCAGCAGGAAAATGTTTAACTGGTTCATCTAGGAAGCAGACCGAAGACACAGTCCAGCATCGCGGAGACAGAACCAGAACCTGGACATCAGCTTCCTCCTCTGCCTCCATCCAGTCTTCCATTATCTACGGCAACAAAGGAAGGACAAAGGAAGTCAAAGCGGACCGCTGGTCATGTGTGGCAGCGTGGTTTAGGCTGGACTATCATCTTCTGAGAATAAAACTGTTAATATCAATAACATCTGCTGTAGGTTCTGGTCCAGTAAGCCCGGTCTGAGCCATTGTGACTACCAGTTACAGAGAACAAGCTGAGCTGGTCAGTAATGAACAGGAGGCCACTGACCTGGTCCTGCTCCTGCAGGTGTCGGTCCAGCTGCTGCAGACGGTAAAGGTGGAACTCCTGCTGCAGCTCGGCTGACTCGCTCAGGTTCTTCAGCATCTGCTGAGGGAAGCGGCTCGGGAAGCAGCTGCCGATCTGACCAATCACAGCGCTCTCCAGCCACACGTTGCCCTGAGCAAGCAGCCGGTCCCCGAGGTAGTACCTGTACAGGTAGGTGGGCGGAGTCTCATCACAGCGCTCAGAGCCACCGTTTACAGAGCTGTGCAGGTACCTGCAGGTTACTGCTGCAGAACCCAGGATCTGTTCATTACGGGGACGAGGGGGGGGGGGGGGGGCACTGCAGGTACAGGAACGCTCTGCAACCACAGAAAGTACTCCAAACACAAAACAGGCAGAGAAAAGAAGCAGCAACAGAGAAACGCTGCAGTCACAGGAATGATCCGGCTGTCGACTGCTCTGGTCCCGTGTGATTGGCTGGTGGTCGACTCCCCCTAGTGGTCTGGAGGACTTCCGTCATGCAGAGCTAGTTTGCAGATTTCCTTGCAGCAGTTTTTGCTGCATGCAGCATTTTGCCTTAGCGTGTTTTGTGTGTTTGTGCAGCATGTTTGCACTTTGTGTGACTGATTCCTGTGACTGCAGCGTTTCTCTGTTGCTGCTTCTTTTCTCTGCCTGTTTTGTGTTTGGAGTACTTTCTGTGGTTGCAGAGCGTTCCTGTACCTGCAGTGGGTCCCCCCCCCACCTCGGGGCCACCGTAGTTCATACCTGTAGAAGTGCTCAAAGGTGTTGGCGAGCTCCAGGCCCGACAGGAAGAGCATGGGCTCCAGAAACTGCTGCAGCTGCTCCAGAGTCTCTGCCCCCCCAGAGGGCGACCCGCTGGCCTGGATCTTCTGATCGATGTACTGAGCGAAGCGCTCACAGACCTGCGGCGGACCAGAACACCACCATCATCATCATACCTTCATATGAGGTCTGAAGCATTTAGCGGGCCTTCAGCACGCGGCTCTGACCGGTTTGGATCCTACCGGCCCGATCGCTCTGTCTCTGTCAGCGTCTCAAACACTGGATCATCTTTCATCACGTGGGTCCCACAGGGCTCCGGTTTAGGACCTCTACTCTTTATACTTATTGCCTCATCAGAGACAGGAAACCCCAGAAGCCCCTTTAAGTAACGAAGGTACCGGCGCCGGTACCGAATGTGAGATCACGGACGCGCCAGCGGACACAGAGCGTCACTCGTTGCTGTTTTGGCTGGAGCTAGCACCAGGACCTCATAAACATCATTTACCCAAAATGCATTGCAGCATAAACAACATGGCATCTGTTTAACAATATTTTATTGAAATTTATAGAAACTAAAAAACTTACAGTAATTTAACTGTAGTTTTCGCATCTAAAATAGAGATTTCTCAAATAAAGTCCACTGATACAACTAACCATGGATCCTTTAAGACCCAATCATTTAATCTAAAAATGGCTCTTTGGTACCTAAAAGTGATCCGTTTCTCTTTAAACATTTGTTCTTTGTCCTGACCGACCTGTAAACGAGGTTTAAAGGTGATCAAACAGAAAAGCCAGTTTGGAGCTAAACTCTGAGCTAAAGCTGGTTAAATCTGCATTGTCTGCACATTTAAAGCTGCTTTAACACTTTGGAAAAGCAGCAGGTGTCCATGTAAGCCATCTGGACTGCTTGCGGTGTGAAATGCTGACCAGCAGCTGGAGGCCGGACCTCCGGACCGAGCACAACGACCCTGGTTCTGTTCAGACTCACATGCATGGCTCTGAGGATGGAGAGCTGCAGCAGCGCAGCGGAGAACCCGTGCCGCAGAGCCAGGACGAAGGCGGTCTGCTGGCCAAAAAGCTCCTCCATGGCGTTCTTCAGCCGCAGGTAGAGAGTCCGATAACGCTCCACGAAGTCGGGCAGACTGCAGCTGGCCTCCAGGAAGCGCCTGACCTGAGGGACAGTGGCAGCAGGGTCAGAGAGACGGCAGGAGGACAGGACGTCTCCTTCACAGCGACAGAAATGTCCTGACCTGCTGCTGCACCACTCCCTGCCAACAGAGGGCGATGCCTGCGATGCTGCTGCTGCTGCTCCTCACCCTGGGCGTGGGAGAGGAGGAGGTGCAGGAGGAGGAGGCTGCAGGGCTGTCTTTGTTCTTACCCTCCTTACCATCTAGAAGACAGCAGGACGCACTTTGCAGAATCTCAAACGCTACGAGGCGACGGCAAACTGCAGCCACAACAAGGCAAACACAAAGCCGCGCCTCCTCACCCGGCCGGAGGAGCAGGGGGGTGCCGGGGTCCGGCGCCCCCTGCTGGACGGCCTCCTGTCCTGGTGTCAGGAGACAAAGCGTCTCTGCAGTCCCTGACCAAAGCCCCGTCACTTCTCCATTATGCAGAAACAGTTTATAACCTGACTTTTAATTAATCCGCTCATATCAGAGCTAACAGCCTCCCTAATTATGGTCAATATCCTGAAATACGTTTGCTCCACTGAAAAAAGATTGATCTGAACACAGAAAGGTCCTAGATTACAGCCTCACCTGTGATCAGTAATTGATCAGTCAATTAGCAGGTGTGTATGAAAAGAACCGCAGCAACCAGACCTTCACATCAGCTGCAGCTTGACCTCTGACCTCATGCCTGAGATTCTCCCTGAGACCAAAGTGATTATCTAGAGGACCAGATCCACCGCTGAGGCGCTGACAACTTCACTGTGTCTCAGCATAAAGCACAAAGAACAGGAAAATGGTTTTTAAAGTCCAGGTCCAGCAGACCCCTGGAGAAAACCGCTCAGGAGGACCAAGGCCTCGGCTGCAGAGCTCCACCAGGCCTGCTCACCTCAGGTCAACCAGGATAGTAGGATTCTGGCTAGAAAAGGCCTCCATGGTCCAATCGGTGCCCAGAAACCAGCAGCAAACAAAAGGCAGGTAAAAAACCATCTGGCATCAGCCCAGACCCCCAGCCTGCTAACAGGATGGATGCTGGAAAAGTGGCAGAAGGTTGGTGTGATTCCTCAGATGAACCTTTGGTTGAATTACATCACAGCTGCAGCAAATATTACAGGAGGCCTGATGCAGCCGCATGGATCCAAGATTCACCCAGAAAACCGTTCAGTTTGGGGCAGAAGGTCATAGTCTGTGGTTACATCCACAGGGAGGGAGGTAACAGCCTAAAATATCAAAAGCTTTTACATTTCCAACCGTAAGAAGGTCTGATGTTAGAGCAGGACGGTGCTCTGCCACATACTTCCATCTCTACATCAACGCTCCTCAGGATGAAGGTGGAGGTCCTCCAGGATGGGCCAGCCTGTCAGACATGAGCTTCACTCAGCGTCTCTGATTGGCTGAATGAAGCAGGAAGCATGGAGGACGAGACCAAAGAAGCTTAATGAAGTTTCTCTGCTATTCCTGATGACTTCTTTAATAAACTCTATCAGTCATTGTCAAACCGCATGGAGGTAGTCCTTCAGGCTCATGGAAGTCACAGACATTAAATATGGATCACTGCACTTAATCCACTGATGTTAGGCATCGTGTTTCTGCTTATGAAGTCAATTATTTGTTACATTTTCACATTATTCATTAAATGATTAATCTTTCTTCAGTGAACCAGACTTATTGAACATAATTAGGGAGGTTTAGCTGTCATATGAGTCAGGTTATCAGGTTATTAGCTGCTGTGTCGTGACGGGACGGTGGTCAGGGACCGCATGTGGAGACACGGCTGGTCCAGCAGGGGGCGCCGTGCCGGCTTCCTGTCCTGAGGAGGACCAATGAAACGAGAGGAGGAGAAGAAGAACTGAGCTCATACTCACTCTTCAGCTCTTTGCTCCTGTTCAGACCTTCTGCAAACAGAACAAACTCCTTTAGAGGCCAGAGCTCTCTGCCCCCCCCCCCCCCCACCTCACGCCTTCACTCACTGGATTTCACGGGGGGCTTCAGCTCCTCGCCGTCAGCGGCGCTGGTGTCCACATGGACCAGCAGGTGTGTGAGGCGCCTGACTCTGGAGTTAAAGATGGCGGCGCGGCTCTTGTAGCGGCGTGCTGACTCGGCGTTGTCCAGGTACTCGCTGAGCAGCCATGACAGCGGGCTGCTGAGCGACGCTCCTGCAGGACCCAGACCGGCGTTACAGAGCGGACCAGAAGTCAGACTCACTCTGAGGCGCCGTGAGCGCGGCGGCGGCGTGGTCACCTGACAGCGTGATGCTGTGGACGATGGGGCTGATCAGCGCCTCCCAGCAGGTGCGGCCCAGCGCCTCGGCGGCCTCGGCGTCCGGCAGGAAGCGGTCGGCGAACATCTGCTCGTGTCTGAGGGCGCTGTTGAGCCTGAGGAACAGAGACGGGTCAGAGGTCGGGTCAGAGGTCGGCGGCGAGCTGCAGGGAGCACGGCGTACTTGTTGAAGAGCTGCAGCAGCTGAGTCTTGTCCTCGGCCACCTCCTGGCACCAGGTGTGGGCCTTGGTGCTGTAGAACAGGTAGGTGCGCCGGCACAGCTGCTCCTTGAACACGGGCCAGAAGGTGGGCTTTGGACCCAGAACCTCGAAGCCGTGGACCCGAGTGTCGATGCCGCCCTGCAGCAGAGAGGGAGAGAGAGAGAGAGAGAGGGAGAGGCTCAGTGCTGGGGGGGGGAGGAGGGGGGGGAGGAGCAGGAGGAGTAAGGAGGCATGGGGGGGGGGGGAGCAGGAGGTACGAGGTAGGAGGCAGGAGGAGCCGTCTGACCTGCTGGCATCGCTTGATCCTGATCTGGACGATGGACCAGAACCGGGTCATGTTCTCCAGCAGAACCACACGGCTGGCCGAGGCGGCCACGTTCACCTGCAGAGACAGAACGGCATGCTGGGTAAGAGGAGGCGTGGCCTGGTTAGGCGGCCCAGCAGGAGCCAGCTGACCGTGTTGAGCTCCGTGTTGATGTTGGCCGGGTCGTCTCCGCCCAGAACCAGGATCCGGGCCGGCATGTAGCTGGAGTCCTCGCTGGCCACCAGAATGGCGAGTTGTCTGCAAACAGGAAACAGGAAACAGGAAGTCCTGACGTCAGAGCAGGCAGAGCTGGTAGCCTCCCTCTGCGCCTTATAGGGCTGGTTAGGACCGACGACCACATTACTACAACCAGAGGAATCTACTGACAACGCCATGTTCTCATTCTGACGCCTTTACATCTACGTACACACTGATGTGATCTATCATGCATCTATCTAGTCACAGCATCTACCCACACAATGAGGTCAGTACTGATGCTCTTCATTACACATAATAAACAACATAATAAACATAATAAACATAATAAAGAGTTCTCGCCAGCACAATTCAGCATAACAAGCCGCCACGCCCACCCGACGACCACGCCCACCAGATGACCCCGCCCACCTGATGACCACGCCCACCCGATGACCACACCCACCTGATGACCACCCCCACCCGATGGACTTAGACTTAGACTTAGACTTAGACTTTCTTTATTGTCATTTTGTAGCACAGAGTGCATACAGAACGAAATTTCGTTTTTTCATACAGCTCAGAAAGATTGCAGTAACTCTACAGGGTACCTTGCAGTGAATTTACAGTACAGGATAAGAAAAATGCAGTGGTAAATCACAGTCAAATACAGGATAACTTTCAATTTAACTTTCGGATAAAGTGCAGCAGTGAGCAGTAGGCAGATTGAAATGTAAAGACAATGTAAGCAATGTAAACAAATATGCAGTAAGGTGCAGCAGTGATTTAACAATAGACAGTTGCATTGTAAACAGTTTTGCAGTACGTTTCCGGAAAAAGTGCAGCAGCGATATTGAAGGATACATACATATGTGCAAATTAGCGGGTCGAGTGTGGTACTCAGTCCGTTTTTTTTTACTTCAGCAGTTCAGCAGTCTGATGGCAGCAGGGAAAAAGCTTTTGCAGAACCTGGTGGACCTGCAGCGGATGCTGCGGAACCTCTTTCCAGAGGGCAGCAGGGAGAATAGTCTATGGTGGGGGTGTGAGGGGTCTCTGATGATGTTACGGGCTCGAGACACACAGCGCTGCGATGAAATGTCTTTAATGGACGGAAGAGGAGCCCCGATGATCCCTTCTGCTGTCCTCACCACTCTCCTCACGTTCTTCCAGTCGGAGGCACTGCAGCCTCCACACCACACAGAGAGACAGCTGGTCAGAATACTCTCTATGGTGCTTCTGTAAAAGGTCGTGAGAATGGGCGGGGGCAGGCGGGCTCTCCTCATCCTCCGCAGAAAGTACAGTCGCTTCTGTGCCCTCTTCACCAGTGACATGGTGTTCATAGTCCAGCTGAGGTTGTCCGTGATGTGCACCCCCAGGAACTTGGTGCTGCTGACCATCTCCACAGCTGAGCTGTTGATGAGCAGTGGAGCGTGGTGTGGCTGGTTCTTCCTGAAGTCGACGATGATCTCCTTCGTCTTCTCCACGTTCAGGATCAGGCTGTTGTCTCTGCACCAGCCCACCAGCTGCTCCACCTCCTCTCTGTAGTCCTGGTCGTTGTCGTCTCTGATCAGGCCCACCACCGTTGTGTCGTCCGCAAACTTCACGATGTGATTGGTGGTGAACCTGGGGACGCAGTCGTGTGTCATCAGGGTGAACAGCAGGGGGCTCAGGACGCAGCCCTGAGGGGAGCCCGTGCTGAGGGTGACAACATCAGAGGTGGTCTGACCGACCCGGACTGATTGAGGTCTGTTGGTTAGGAAGTCCAGCAGCCAGTTGCGAAGGGGTGTGCTGAAGCCCAGATGCTCCAGTTTTCCTACCAGATGCTGTGGGATGATGGTGTTGAACGCTGAACTGAAGTCCAGGAACAGCATCCGCACGTGCGTGTTCTTCTCCTCCAGGTGTGCCAGGCTCAGGTGAAGAGCAGAAGAGATGGCGTCCTCAGTGGAGCGGTTCCGTCGGTAGGCAAACTGGAACGGGTCGAGTGTTGGGGGGAGACTGGAGACGATGTGTTCCTTTACCAGCCTTTCAAAGCACTTCATCATGATGGGAGTCAGTGCAACAGGCCGGTAGTCGTTGAAGCAGGTGAGATGGCCCCGCCCACCTGATGACCACGCCCACCCGATGACCACACTCACCTGATGACACGCCCATCTGATGGCCCCGCCCACCTTATGGCCACGCCCGACTGATGGCCCCGCCCACCCGATGGCCACGCCCGACTGGTGGCCCCGCCCACCCGATGGCCCCGCCCATCTTATGCCCACGCCCACCTGATGACCACGCCCACCTGATGACCACGCCCTTGTGCATGTGGATGTTGATGAAGTGCGATCCGGTGCAGCCGTTGGACTCCCAGTAGGTTTTGGGGTTCTTGTCGGTCAGCTTGTTTGCTCGATGGTGATTGGACGAGACCTCCACCTTCTCCCAGCATTTATCCTCCTTCAGCTCCACGCTGGAGCCTGGGCAGAGCAGCAGGGACATCCGTCAGACAGCTTCATGCACCTCCCTGTCCAGGAGGAGACATCAGCGTGAGCACTGACCTTGGCACAGGTTCCTCAGGAAGACGTCAAAGAAGGGGATGTTGATTGGCTGGTGGCTGCGGCGGTGCTCCTCAATCTGACCCAGCACCATCTGGAGACAGCAGAGGCAACACGTGACTCGCACCGCGGGTTCTAGAGGACGTCTTCTAGGTCTAGAGGACGTCTGCGGGTCTAGAGGACGTCTTCTAGGTTTAGAGGACGTCTGCGGGTCTAGAGGACGTCTGCGGGCCTAGAGGACGTCTGCAGGTCTAGAGGACGTCTTCTAGGTCTAGAGGACGTCTGCGGGCCTAGAGGACGTCTTTTAGGCCTAGAGGACGTCCACGGGTTCTAGAGGACGTCTTCTAGGTCTAGAGGACGTCTGCGGGTCTAGAGGACGTCTGCAGGTCTAGAGGACGTCTTCTAGGTCTAGAGGACGTCTGCGGGCCTAGAGGACGTCTTTTAGGCCTAGAGGACGTCCACGGGTTCTAGAGGACGCCCGCGGGTTCTAGAGGACGTCTTCTAGGTCTAGAGGACGTCTGCGGGTCTAGAGGATGTCTTCTAGTCTTCTAGGTCTAGAGGACGTCCGTGGGTCTAGAGGACGTCTTCTAGGCCTAGAGGACGTCCGCGGGTTCTAGAGGACGTCTTCTAGGTCTAGAGGACGTCTGCGGGTCTAGAGGATGTCTTCTAGTCTTCTAGGTCTAGAGGATGTCCGTGGGTCTAGAGGACGTCTTCTAGGCCTAGAGGACGTCCGCGGGTTCTAGAGGACGTCTTCTAGGTCTAGAGGACGTCCGTGGGTCTAGAGGACGTCTGCGGGCCTAGAGGACGTCTGCGGGTCTAGAGGACGTCTTCTAGTCTTCTAGGCCTAGAGGACGTCCGTGGGTCTAGAGGACGTCTTCTAGGCCTAGAGGACGTCCGCGGGTTCTAGAGGATGTCTTCTAGTCTTCTAGGTCTAGAGGACGTCCGTGGGTCTAGAGGACGTCTTCTAGGCCTAGAGGACGTCCGCGGGTTCTAGAGGATGTCTTCTAGTCTTCTAGGTCTAGAGGACGTCCGTGGGTCTAGAGGACGTCTTCTAGGCCTAGAGGACGTCCGTGGGTCTAGAGGACGTCTTCTAGGCCTAGAGGACGTCCTCTAGACCCACGGACGTCTTCTAGGCCTAGAAGACGTCCTCTAGACCCACGGACGTCCTCTAGGCCTAGAAGACGTCCGCGGGTTCTAGAGGATGTCTTCTAGTCTTCTAGGTCTAGAGGACGTCCGTGGGTCTAGAGGACGTCTTCTAGGCCTAGAGGACGTCCGTGGGTCTAGAGGACGTCTTCTAGGCCTAGAGGACGTCCTCTAGACCCACGGACGTCTTCTAGGCCTAGAAGACGTCCTCTAGACCCACGGACGTCCTCTAGGCCTAGAAGACGTCTGCGGGTCTAGAGGACGTCTTCTAGTCTTCTAGGTCTAGAGGACGTCCGTGGGTCTAGAGGACGTCTTCTAGGCCTAGAGGACGTCCGCGGGTTCTAGAGGATGTCTTCTAGTCTTCTAGGTCTAGAGGACGTCCGTGGGTCTAGAGGACATCTTCTAGGCCTAGAGGACGTCCGCGGGTCTAGAGGATGTCTTCTAGTCTTCTAGGTCTAGAGGACGTCAGTGGGTCTAGAGGACGTCTTCTAGGTCTAGAGGACGTCTTCTAGGCCTAGAGGACGTCTTCTAGGCCTAGAGGACGTCTTCTAGGCCTAGAGGACGTCCTCTAGACCCACGGACGTCTTCTAGGCCTAGAAGACGTCCTCTAGACCCACGGACGTCCTCTAGGCCTAGAAGACGTCTGCGGGTCTAGAGGACGTCTTCTAGTCTTCTAGGTCTAGAGGACGTCCGTGGGTCTAGAGGACGTCTTCTAGGCCTAGAGGACGTCCGCGGGTTCTAGAGGATGTCTTCTAGTCTTCTAGGTCTAGAGGACGTCCGTGGGTCTAGAGGACGTCTTCTAGGCCTAGAGGACGTCCGCGGGTCTAGAGGATGTCTTCTAGTCTTCTAGGTCTAGAGGACGTCCGTGGGTCTAGAGGACGTCTTCTAGGCCTAGAGGACGTCCGCGGGTTCTAGAGGACGTCTTCTAGGTCTAGAGGACGTCTGCGGGTCTAGAGGATGTCTTCTAGTCTTCTAGGTCTAGAGGATGTCCGTGGGTCTAGAGGACATCTTCTAGGCCTAGAGGACGTCCGCGGGTTCTAGAGGACGTCTTCTAGGTCTAGAGGACGTCCGTGGGTCTAGAGGACGTCTGCGGGCCTAGAGGACGTCTGCGGGTCTAGAGGACGTCTTCTAGTCTTCTAGGCCTAGAGGACGTCCGTGGGTCTAGAGGACGTCTTCTAGGCCTAGAGGACGTCTGCGGGTCTAGAGGACGTCTTCTAGTCTTCTAGGTCTAGAGGACGTCCGTGGGTCTAGAGGACGTCTTCTAGGCCTAGAGGACGTCCGCGGGTTCTAGAGGATGTCTTCTAGTCTTCTAGGTCTAGAGGACGTCCGTGGGTCTAGAGGACGTCTTCTAGGCCTAGAGGACGTCCGCGGGTCTAGAGGATGTCTTCTAGTCTTCTAGGTCTAGAGGACGTCCGTGGGTCTAGAGGACGTCTTCTAGGCCTAGAGGACGTCCGCGGGTTCTAGAGGACGTCTTCTAGGTCTAGAGGACGTCTGCGGGTCTACAGGATGTCTTATAGGCCTAGAGGACGTCTGCGGGTCTAGAGGATGTCTTCTAGGTCTAGAGGACGTCTTCTAGGCCTAGAGGACGTCTGCGGGTCTAGAGGACGTCTTCTAGGCCTAGAGGACGTCTGCGGGTCTAGAGGATGTCTTCTAGGTCTAGAGGACGTCTTCTAGGCCTAGAGGATGTCTTCTAGGTCTAGAGGACGTCTGCGGGTCTAGAGGATGTCTTCTAGGCCTAGAGGACGTCTTCTAGGCCTAGAGGACGTCTGCGGGTCTAGAGGACGTCTTCTAGGCCTAGAGGACGTCTGCGGGTCTAGAGGATGTCTTCTAGGCCTAGAGGACGTCTGCGGGTCTAGAGGACGTCTTCTAGGCCTAGAGGACGTCTGCGGGTCTAGAGGATGTCTTCTAGGTCTAGAGGACGTCTTCTAGGCCTAGAGGACGTCTGCGGGTCTAGAGGACGTCTTCTAGGTCTAGAGGACGTCTTCTAGTCTTCTAGGTCTAGAGAACGCCTGCGGGCCTAGAAGACGTCTGCAGGTCTAGACAACGTCCGCGGGTTCTAGAGGACGTCCGCGGGCCTAGAGGACGTCTTCTAGGTCTAGATGACGTCTTCTAGGCCTAGAGGACGTCTTCTAGAGGACGTCTTCTAGAGGACGTCTTCTAGAGGACGTCTTCTAGGTCTAGAGGACGTCTTCTAGAGGACGCCTGCGGGTCTAGAGGACGTCTTCTAGTCTTCTAGGTCTAGAAGACGTCTGCGGGTCTAGAGGACGTCTGCGGGCCTAGATGACGTTCTCTAGGCCTAGCTGATGGCGTAAACGTGTTCTCCTGGCTGTGACAGTTGCCTGGGGAGGAACTGGTGAGGAGCCCTGATGTCCTCCTGGGACACGTGTCCTCGGCCTGTGCAGGCGTTACCTGGATGCATCCTGCCAGCACGCTGGTGGTCATCTTCTTGTAGAGGCTGGCGTACTTCTCACAGTCGCTGATGAGGTCCCGGAGCTCGGTGACCAGCAGCAGGTTGGTGCTGTGTTTGTCCAGAGCCTTCACCAGAGCCTCTTTGGTCCCCAGGCGGCACATGACCACGGCGTAGTCCTTGTTGAGGGACGCCAGGCGGTACAGGAAGCGGATGAAGAGCTGCACCACCTGTGGAGGCATCGCAGCAGCGGGTTAAGGTGCGGCAGCAGCAGGCGGCCTGCGGGCTGAGAGAGCGGCGGACCTCTCTGTCGCTGATGAACGCCGCCATGGCGGACAGACACGGCTCGATGCTCTCGTGCCACGGCAGCATGTCCTCCTCGTAGTTGTCCAGGAACTTGTTGAGAATCCTGCAGCCACGAGCGGGCGGTCAGACAACGTTCAGCGGCACCGACAGAAGCGACGACACCAGCGTTACCTGAGGATGGAGAGCTGGACCGCCCGGTCGGCTCGGTGCTGCTCCATCAGGCGCACCAGGTCCTGGTAGGTGTCCCGGCTGTGAGTTACCTAGGAGACAGGAGGAGCTGTTGGACCGCCGCAGCCAGGCTCTGCCGGTCTGAGCGGCGGCACCGGTACCTGTCTGCGCTCCTCCTCCAGCTGAGACGTGTCGTCACACAGCAGCTGCTCCAGAGTCTGGATGACCTCTTTGGTCACCGTCAGCTCCTTCAGGCTCACCACCAGCATCTGCAGCTCCGTGTCCTTGAAGTCCAGCTGTTCCTGACACTCTGAGCGAGCACACAACGGTTTACAGAGCCGGTTCACAACTAAGCCGTCCCACCGCCTACATACAGAGGTAAGCTGGTCCAGCCAGACCAGGGGTCGGCAACCTTTACCACTCAAAGAGCCATTTGGACCCATTTCACACAGTAAAGAAAACACTGGGAGCCACAAAATCCTTTTGAAATTTTAAATGAAATAACGCTGCACATAAGGGCTTTTTGCAACAGAATGGACCCGCACCAGAACCAATGCACCTCTGCGCTTGTACTTCTACTGTTTTATGGAAATCATCAACTCTGCTAATGTCAGAGTTTTTATTTTGAATAAAGCTTGGTGCTAGTAAACGCACATCATGGTCGGATTATTTTATTTTCAGCCCATATAAATGGTTCATCCGGAATACTTTCTTTCCTTTTAATCCGAACACATTTTAATCACATCTGCGAAAGTAAACGAGCTCCAGTCATTAACCAGCTAACAGCTGCATTAGACGAGCTATCAGACGTTCAGGCGGCACCTGAAGCTCGACTTCAGCCGCGCAGGACTCCGCTCACAGCCTCGAGCCAAGCGCAGTTCGCTTTTCCTCACTTTGAAAATGAACAAACTTCAGAGATAGTAACTTAATATAATTTAAGTTATCCTACAACGCTACAAATTCACTTCATCCTCCAGGTTGGTGAGAAAGTTTCCTCTCTAAGGAAACCCAGCAGGTTGCATCAAGTCTCTCCAAGCAGCATTCACTCCTCCTGAAAGAGCGTAGAGCCACAGTGGACAGTCGTCTGCATTGTTGATGGCTTTGCAGCAATCCCTCATACTGAGCATGCATGAAGCGACAGTGGAGAGGAAAACTCCCCTTTAACAGGGAGGAGAACCTCCAGCAGAACCAGAACCAGGCTCAGTGTGAACGCTCATCTGCCTCCACCCACTGGGGCTTAGAGAAGACAGAGCAGAGACACAGAAAGCTCAGAAGCTCACATTGACCCAGGAGTACTTTCTATGGTAGAGAAGACAGAGCAGAGACACAGAAAGCACAGAAGCTCACATTGACCCAGGAGTACTTTCTATGTTAGAGAAGACAGAGCAGAGACACAGAAAGCTCAGAAGCTCACATTGACCCAGGAGTACTTTCTATGTTAGAGAAGACAGAGCAGAGACACAGAAAGCTCAGAAGCTCACATTGACCCAGGAGTACTTTCTATGTTAGAGAAGACAGAGCAGAGACACAGAAAGCACAGAAGCTCACATTGACCCAGGAGTACTTTCTATGTTAGAGAAGACAGAGCAGAGACACAGAAAGCACAGAAGCTCACATTGACCCAGGAGTACTTTCTATGTTAGAGAAGACAGAGCAGAGACACAGAAAGCACAGAAGCTCACATTGACCCAGGAGTACTTTCTATGTTAGAGAAGACAGAGCAGAGACACAGAAAGCACAGAAGCTCACATTGATCCAGGAGTACTTTCTATGGTAGAGAAGACAGAGATAAAGAGGAGAATCTCACCCTATCCAGTAAATATTCCTGAGGTGAAAAATTCTGGATGGCCAAGTTAATGCCATCCAGATTAAGTGATTGATTAAGAACTTTATTTTTTGAGGACTCTGGTCCAAAGATTACAACTTCTGTCTTGTCAGAATTTAAATGCAGGAAATTTAAAGTCATCCAGCTTTTGATGTCATCAAGACATGACTGCAGTTGAAGTAACTGATTGGATTCATCAGGATTTATGGATAAATATAGCTGAGTGTCATCAGCATAATATATCCTGAAATAATCTGAGCCTCATAATTTGGCACTATATAAATAAAATGTAATTGAATTACACCTATGCTGTCTGATAACTTTACCAATTGCCATGATGACTCCTGCCAATAAGCGATCGCAATTTACCCCCCCCGGGTTTTTGCTCCTTTCCAGAAACCTAAAGCAGCTAGAAAACTGTAACCGCTGGATAAGCAGCCGACACCAGCAGGGAGCTACGGCATGTCCGTCTGTAAGGTGCAGTTTCTGCTCATAGACACTGTTTGCTGGGGGGTCAGACTGACGGCAGTTCAGCTGCGTCAGGCGTCTCCACATGTTGCAACTTCTGCCTGAGTCTCTGTCAGCTATGACTGGTCAACAGGAAACGTTTCACAAAGCCTTTGGTAGGTCGTGTAAGGTACTCTCCTAACAAAACATGTCACCTGAGCAAGACCCTCAACCCCCCATTGCTCCCCGGGCGCCGCACAGTGGCAGCCCACTGCTCCCCAAGGGGATGGGTTAAAAGCAGAGAACACATTTCATTATAATGTATGTTTCAATGACAATAAAGATGATATTACTATTACTATATATAAACAGTCCCTGGGAGCTGCTCCATAAGACGCTGTTGGATTGACACAGATTATTATAGAAGGGAACAGGTGGACAATGATGAGCTGCACTTCTCTCCACCTGCAGGTGTCTGCACATCTGGTCAGAACATTTATGTTACCATCTTTAAACATTTCTAATTTGACCTGTTGAAAATATTCAGGTTTTCACGGAATAAATCCTGGAAAATACGGGCAATATATAAAAGGATTGTTTCTATTCTGATCTTAGTTTGTGTAAATGTTGGTCAAAAAGTTGATTTTGCCTTTCACATGGAATCCTGAAATGAAAACCCATAAACAGCTAAATGACCAATATCACTATTTGCATAAGCAACGGTAAATAAAACTGTCCATTATGTCCGTAATCATTAAGATTTATTTAAATGTGTCTGAGTGACTGCGTATTAAATCTAAACCATCCACAGAGGATCGTTGCATAAAAGACCAAATAATGCTGCTTCATGGATCAATGTGGGATCCATGCGTCGTTTCTGAGAACTTTAACAGATTATATAGTTTTCCGTCTGATTCCCTTCTTGGTGCATGACTCAGATGCTGAAGATCAGAGCCTCCTGCCACCCAGAACCCGCCCGGCGGTTCTGCCGCTCCTACCTTTGCTCTCCAGCTTGTGCACCATGGAGATGTGGTTGAGGGCGATGATGGCGAGCATCGTCTCGGCGCGCGACAGGCTCAGACACTTCTTGAGGACGGCGGTGACGCCGCAGGCCACCAGCTGCTCCGCCAGGCTCTTGTGGTTGGCGATGAGCATGATGACGACCAGCAGCCCGTTACGCACCGACGGCACGCCGCTGCACAGAGGTCAGAGGTCAGAGGTCAGCGGCACACGCAGCAGCCTGAGGCCGGGCTGCGGACCTACCCTTTGGTGGTGAGCATGAGGTCGACGGCGGAGGGAATGGCGCTCAGCAGGCCCGTGGAGCCTTGGGGCGTGGCGGAGCCGATGCTGGCGAAGATCTCCAGGATCATCTGGGTCCCCGCCTCGGACAGCGGCGGGCTGCTGCCCACGCTGCGCAGGTCGTGTTTGCTGGCGCCCGTGATGACCTTCAGAGTCTGAGGGAGACGGCGGTTAGTGGGGCGGCGGGTCAGAGGCCGGCGGACGCGACGGGACGCTTCTTACCGCCAGAGCCAGCTGCAGCACCTGCGGCGCCGTGGAGAACTCCTGCATGCAGGACAGCACGGCTTTGACTCCGCCCTCTGTGGCGAAGCACACCCGCCACTCGTACCTGAGCATGAGCAGGTGGGTGAGTCTGAGCGCGCTCAGAACCACGTCCCTGCAGGACGAGCCCAGCAGCTCCACCAGCAGCTTCAGCACCTTGTCCCTGTGGGAGAGAGCCGGTCAGAACCGAACCAGAACCCTGAGGACGCCTCGGCCCGGACGCCTCGGCCCGGACGCCTCGGCCCGGACGCCTCGGCCCGGACGCCTCGGCCCGGACGCCTCGGCCCGGACGCCGTCTCACCGCACGCTCTGGGCGCCGTCGCTCCGCGCCGAGTTCTTCTCCTGAGCGTTCTTCTCCTCCAGCAGCCGGGTGAGGAAGAGGAGGGCGGCCAGCTGCTGGGCGGGGTCTTCGGCGGCGCCGCCCTTCTTCAGGGTGTCCACCACCTCGCCCAGCTTCTCCAGCACGCTCTTCTTCCCCTGCAGCCGCGGGTTGTTGAACGCTGCGGAGGACACCAGGTGAGACGGGGACGCTGAGACGGACACCTGCTCGCTGGACGCCTCCTCACCCTTCATCTTCTCCTCCAGGTCCTCCGGGTATCGGCTGTCGTCCTCGCCGGGCAGCTCGCCGTCCGCCTCCGAGCCCGCCGGGTCCGCAGGAAGCTCCTTCTTGGCTTTCTTGGAGACGGAGGAGGCGGCGGCCGGAGACGAGGAGGCGCAGCTCTGCGTCGCTCCTGCGGGAGCGGCCGGTCCCAGAGAGCTGTCGGCTGAGGAACAAGCCAGAGTGAGGCGGCGTGCCGAGGACAGAGAGCGCCACGGCGAGGGGGGGGGGGCTCACCCAGCAGCTCCTCGTCCTCCAGGCTGCCGCCTCCTCGCCTCAGGTAGTGCTTGGAGAAGGCGTGGGAGCAGAGGAGGTCGCTGAGGCAGGACGACGGCAGCTTCTGCTTCAGGAAGTGCAGCAGCTTCTTGGCGGCGTCCGGCGGGACGGACAGGCCGATGAGGGCGCCGTCGTCCGGCTCCGCCTCCTGCACAGAGGAGGCGCTGATCTCAGACCTGCTCGCCGCCTAGCTGCAGGGCGTCGGCTCAGGGTCTCACCTGCTCGTCCAGGCTCTGCTGCAGGAGGCCGGTCGCCTCCCGCTGCTGCTGGGGCTCCAGCTTCTTGATGAAGAACAGCACCTCCCACCACTCGGCCCTGCTCAGCGCCGCCGGCTCCGCCCGCAGCGCCTCCGTCAGGTAGGGCAGCGAGTAGAGGCCGCCGGGAGGCTTGGAGAAGAAGGTCTGGCTGACTGGGGAACGGAGGAGAGGAGCGTCACGCCGAGGAGGCGCAGGAGGAGCGCAGGAGGAGCCGGGTCCTACCTGAGGTGAGCTTCAGGGTCTCTGCCAGAGAGGAGGCCTTCTCCTGCGTCTCCTTCTCAGACTGGCTGCTGCTGCCGCTGCCCAGGATCTCCACCATGTGCCAGTGGACCCAGTAGGTTCTGGACAGCGAGTTCCAGTACACCTGGGGACAGAGAGGTCAGCGGGTTCTCCTGGAGGGAGCCAGGAGCGCCCCACCCGGTTCTGCTGCTCACCTGAACGGGCGGCGAGCCGTCGTTGCTGTAGCGGAACTCGCCCTCGTCCCCGGCGCTCACCTCCTCGTAGTCCTCCAGCATGCGCACCGCCATGCCGCTCTTCAGGTTGTCCTGCACGTACTCCACGTAGGCCGAGCGGCTGCTGAAGTCCGACCGCGCCTTGAAGCCGTTCCCCGCCTTCTTCGTCGGCGTGGCGGCCGGCGCCGGGGCCGGGGAGCCGCCGGACATGGCGGCGGAGGAGGTGCAGAACCGGGGCTGGAAGATGGACCTGAGGACCGGGCGACACGCCTCCTCGGCAGGCTCCTCCCCGCAGGAGCCGCCCCCCTCCAGGTGCTGGGCCAGACCCTCGGGGGGCTTCCGGTTCCGGTCCCAGCCCATGACCCGCACCAGCTCTGAGATCAGGTTGCCCATGGCCATGGTGAAGTCGAACTCCCTCTGGATGCGGAGGAGCTCCGCCTGGTGGGCGGAGCCAGAGGACGCGGGGGCGGGGCTTCCCTCCGGCCGGTCTGACTCCGCCCCCGCTGTGTTCAGCTTGTCCATCAGCGACGTGACGCACAGGTAGCGCTTCACCAGAGAGAAGAGCAGCTTCCCAGGGATCTGGACAGAGAGGAGAGTTTAGCAGAGCCGCCGCGCTGGCAGGAAGTGACCTCAGACAGGAAGTGACCTCAGACAGGAAGTGACCTCCTGCAGGAATAGACCTCCGTCAGGAAGTGACCTCCGTCAGGAAGTGACCTCCGTCAGGAAGTGACCTCCTGCAGGAAGAGACCTCCTGCAGGAAGAGACCTCCGGCAGGAAGTGACCTCCGGCAGGAAGTGACCTCCGGCAGGAAGTGACCTCCTGCAGGAAGTGGTCTCCTGCAGGAAGAGACCTCTGTCAGGAAGTGACCTCCTGCAGGAAGTGACCTCCGGCAGGAAGTGACCTCCGGCAGGAAGTGACCTCCGGCAGGAAGAGACCTCCGGCAGGAAGTGACCTCCGGCAAGAAGTGACCCTCGGCAGGAAGTAACCTCCGGCAGGAAGTAACCTCCGGCAGGAAGTGGTCTCCTGCAGGAAGTGGTCTCCTGCAGGAAGAGACCTCTGTCAGGAAGTGACCTCCTGCAGGAAGTGACCTCCTGCAGGAAGAGACCTCCTGCAGGAAGAGACCTCCGGCAGGAAGAGACCTCCGGCAGGAAGTGACCTCCGGCAGGAAGTGACCTCCTGCAGGAAGTGGTCTCCTGCAGGAAGAGACCTCCTGCAGGAAGAGACCTCCTGCAAGAAGAGACCTCTGTCAGGAAGTGACCTCCTGCAGGAAGTGACCTCCTGCAGGAAGAGACCTCCGTCAGGAAGAGACCTCCGTCAGGAAGTGACCTCCTGCAGGAAGTGACCTCCTGCAGGAAGTGACCTCCTGCAGGAAGTGGTCTCCTGCAGGAAGTGACCTCCGTCAGGAAGTGACCTCCGTCAGGAAGTGACCTCCTGCAGGAAGTGACCTCCTGCAGGAAGTGACCTCCTGCAGGAAGTGACCTCCTGCAGGAAGAGACCTCCTGCAGGAAGTGACCTCCTGCAGGAAGAGACCTCCTGCAGGAAGAGACCTCCTGCAAGAAGAGACCTCCTGCAGGAAGAGACCTCCTGCAAGAAGAGACCTCCTGCAAGAAGAGACCTCTGTCAGGAAGTGACCTCCGGCAGGAATTGACCTCCTGCAGGAAGTGACCTCCGGCAGGAATTGACCTCCTGCAGGAAGTGACCTCCTGCAGGAAGTGGTCTCCTGCAGGAAGTGACCTCTGTCAGGAAGTGACCTCCGTCAGGAAGTGACCTCCTGCAGGAAGAGACCTCCTGCAGGAAGAGACCTCTGTCAGGAAGTGACCTCCTGCAGGAAGAGACCTCCTGCAGGAAGAGACCTCCTGCAAGAAGAGACCTCCTGCAGGAAGAGACCTCCTGCAAGAAGAGACCTCCTGCAGGAAGAGACCTCTGTCAGGAAGAGACCTCCGTCAGGAAGTGACCTCCTGCAGGAAGTGACCTCCTGCAGGAAGTGACCTCCTGCAGGAAGTGACCTCCTGCAGGAAGAGACCTCCTGCAGGAAGTGACCTCCTGCAGGAAGAGACCTCCTGCAGGAAGTGACCTCCTGCAGGAAGAGACCTCCTGCAGGAAGAGACCTCCTGCAAGAAGAGACCTCCTGCAGGAAGAGACCTCCTGCAAGAAGAGACCTCCTGCAAGAAGAGACCTCTGTCAGGAAGTGACCTCCTGCAGGAAGAGACCTCCTGCAGGAAGAGACCTCCTGCAAGAAGAGACCTCCTGCAGGAAGAGACCTCCTGCAAGAAGAGACCTCTGTCAGGAAGAGACCTCCGTCAGGAAGTGACCTCCTGCAGGAAGTGACCTCCTGCAGGAAGTGACCTCCTGCAGGAAGTGACCTCCTGCAGGAAGTGGTCTCCTGCAGGAAGTGACCTCCGTCAGGAAGTGACCTCCGTCAGGAAGTGACCTCCTGCAGGAAGTGACCTCCTGCAGGAAGTGACCTCCTGCAGGAAGAGACCTCCTGCAGGAAGTGACCTCCTGCAGGAAGAGACCTCCTGCAGGAAGAGACCTCCTGCAAGAAGAGACCTCCTGCAAGAAGAGACCTCTGTCAGGAAGTGACCTCCGGCAGGAAGTGACCTCCGGCAGGAAGTGACCTCCGGCAGGAAGTGACCTCCGGCAGGAAGAGACCTCCGGCAGGAAGTGACCTCCGGCAGGAAGTGACCTCCGGCAGGAAGTAACCTCCGGCAGGAAGTAACCTCCGGCAGGAAGTGGTCTCCTGCAGGAAGTGGTCTCCTGCAGGAAGAGACCTCTGTCAGGAAGTGACCTCCTGCAGGAAGTGACCTCCGGCAGGAAGTGACCTCCGGCAGGAAGTGACCTCCGGCAGGAAGAGACCTCCGGCAGGAAGAGACCTCCGGCAGGAAGTGACCTCCGGCAGGAAGTAACCTCCGGCAGGAAGTAACCTCCGGCAGGAAGTGGTCTCCTGCAGGAAGTGGTCTCCTGCAGGAAGAGACCTCTGTCAGGAAGTGACCTCCTGCAGGAAGTGACCTCCTGCAGGAAGAGACCTCCTGCAGGAAGAGACCTCCGGCAGGAAGAGACCTCCGGAAGGAAGTGACCTCCGGCAGGAAGTGACCTCCGGCAGGAAGTGACCTCCTGCAGGAAGTGGTCTCCTGCAGGAAGAGACCTCCGTCAGGAAGTGACCTCCGTCAGGAAGTGACCTCCTGCAGGAAGAGACCTCCTGCAGGAAGAGACCTCCTGCAAGAAGAGACTTCCTGCAAGAAAAGACCTCTGTCAGGAAGTGACCTCCGGCAGGAAGTGACCTCCGGCAGGAAGTGACCTCCGGCAGGAAGTGACCTCCGGCAGGAAGTGACCTCCCGCAGGAAGTGACCTCCGACAGGAAGTGACCTCCCGCAGGAAGTGACCTCCGGCAGGAAGTGACCTACTGCAGGAAGTGACCTCCGGCAGGAAGTGACCTCCTGCAGGAAGTGACCTCCGGCAGGAAGTGACCTCCGGCAGGAAGTGACCTCCCGCAGGAAGTGACCTCCCGCAGGAAGTGACCTCTGGCAGGAAGTGACCTCCGGCAGGAAGTGAACTCCGGCAGGAAGTGACCTCCGGCAGGAAGTGAACTCCGACAGGAAGTGTCCTCCGGCAGGAAGTAACCTGACGGGGCGGTGCAGGTGTGCAGGTGTGCAGGGTTCTGGTTCAGCATGGCTGCTGCAGCGTACCTGCAGGTTTCTACCTGGCCCAAACCTTCACACTGCCAGCAGCACAGCTGGTTCTGCTGGAAGGGGCCGTCCTCCCAGACGCGCTTACCTGAGGCAGGTGGATGCCCTCGAAGGAGATGCCGTGCTCCTCGGAGGAGGTGGTCTCAGCGAACAGCTCCAGCAGCGTGAAGCGGTTGTCAAAGTCCATGTGCTGCTCGATGCCGTCCTGCTGGCTGAGGGACAGCAGCACGTAGGCCCGGCTGCCTGCAGAGACACGGCGTTCTGGGTCAGAACAACTCATGGAGTCCAGGTCTCAGGACCTGTGATGAGACCGGACCCTGTTACTGCAGGGATCAACCAGGGCCAACAGAACCGGGCTTTCTGGGTCAGCCAGTTAAAGTCTGCAGGCTCTGCTGCCTGCAGAGGAAGTGTGGTGGTCGGAGCATGACGGCGTTAGTGGGAAATGATTCAGCAGCTCGCTGAGACGGACCGGTACCACACGGCTCCAGAACCGCACAGCAGAACCAAACGTTTCTATTGTAGAACCCAATAATCCTGACCTAAGCCAAACCCAGTCTGAGGAGAGAACCAGCACCATCACTGGACCCGACTGATACCAGACTGCTGGGATTCACCTGGTTCTGACTCTGTGATCCATTCAGGTGTCCAGGGTTCTGCTCCGTCTCAGAACCAGCCCAACTCGTTCACTGATCAAAGGAATCTGGGTCAAGCTACTGACTCATCTGTGTGACCAAGGTTCCACGCTGTGTTTCTGTTCTAAGTGTTCAGAATATAAATTATTCTTTATGAAGAACGGCTCAGTATTTTTCCTTTCTGCTTCACGTTTAAACGTGGTTCTTCTCATTTAATGCTGTGTGACAGTCTACGAGGTTCTGCTGCCACGATAAAGGTATTTCTGTTCTACTCCGTCTTCATCTCTGATCTTCAGCTGCATCCAGAGGTCATTTTTACTCAAACTATCCAACATGGCTGATACAACCAGACACAGTCAATCTGGTCCCCCCAGCTCAGAGCCTGGATCACTGAACTGGATCACTAGACTGGATCACTAGACTGAATCACTGGACTGGATCACTGGACTGGATCACTAGACTGAATCACTGGACTGGATCACTAGACTGAATCACTAGACTGAATCACTAGACTGAATCACTGGACTGAATCACTGGACTGGATAACTAGACTGGATCACTAGACTGGATCACTAGACTGGATCACTAGACTGGATCACTGAACCACATCACTGAACTGAATCACTGGACTGGATCACTGGACTGGATCACTGGACTGGATCACTAGACTGGATCACTGAACCAAATCACTGAACCACGTCACTGAACTATGTCACTGGACTGGATCACTGGACTGGATCACTGAACCACATCACTAAACTGTTTCACTGAACCACATCACTGGACTGGATCACTAAACTGGATAACTGGACTTGATCACTAGACCGGATCACTGAACCACATCACTGGACTGGATCACTAAACTGGATAACTGGACTTGATCACTAGACCGGATCACTGGACCAGATTACTGGACTGGATCACTGTACCGTATCACTGGACTGGATTACTGGACTGGATCATTGAACAGGTCACTGGACTGGATCACGAGACTGGATCACTGCACTGGATCACTGGACTAGATCACTGCACTGGCTCATAGGGTCAGTGAACCGGTTCAGTGAACATGACACAAAGTCATCTCTCAGAAACGACTCGTCTAGGAACCGCCCTCTAGAGGAGGAGGAACCGCCCTCTGGATGGTTCTGCGCTCCTCAGCTCGTTATCAGGTGAAGAGGCAGAACACGCCCTCGACAGCGACCCTGACAGCAGGTGACCCGCAGCAGGTGACCCGCAGCAGGTGACCCGCAGCAGGTGACCCGCAGCAGGTGACCCGCAGCAGGTGACCTGACAGCAGGTGACCCGCAGCAGGTGACCTGCAGCAGGTGACCTGACAGCAGGTGACCCGCAGCAGGTGACCTGCAGCAGGTGACCCGCAGCAGGTGAGACGCAGCAGGTGACCTGACAGCAGGTGACCTGACAGCAGGTGACCTGACAGCAGGTGACCTGCAGCAGGTGACCTGCCAGCAGGTGACCTGACAGCAGGTGACCTGCAGCAGGTGACCTGACAGCAGGTGACCTGCTGTCAGGTGACCCGCAGCAGGTGACCCGCAGCAGGTGACCCGCAGCAGGTGAGACGCAGCAGGTGACCTGAC
This sequence comes from Fundulus heteroclitus, assembly GCF_011125445.2. NCBI lineage: Eukaryota > Metazoa > Chordata > Actinopteri > Cyprinodontiformes > Fundulidae > Fundulus > Fundulus heteroclitus. The sequence goes on along the minus strand of NC_046382.1, from coordinate 3,294,521 downwards.
AGCAGGTGACCTGACAGCAGGTGACCTGACAGCAGGTGACCTGACAGCAGGTGACCCGCAGCAGGTGACCTGCAGCAGGTGACCCGCAGCAGGCGGGCTCACCTGCGTCGTGCGAGGCGAGGGCCCGCAGCATCTTGCCGGCGCTGCGCCTGGTCTGCGTCTCCTTGTTGCAGAGCAGCTCCATGAGCAGGTTGAGGGCGCCGGTCTCCTTGAAGACGCCGACCAGCGAGCCGATGCTGGCGTAGGCGCTCAGCACGTGGATGGTGTGCATGATGTTGATGGAGAAGTCGCTCTTCTTCGCCATCTGCTTGCGGGCGCGGCACACCAGGTTCTTCACGTCCTGCTTCATGTCGGACAGCTCCACCTCGTCGAAGGTCACGTCCGGCGGGAAGTCGGCGGCGCCGCCCCGCGGGGCCCCGCCCTCCTCCTCGCCGCCCCGCCGCGCCTCCTGCGGCTGGGGGGGGCGCTGGGCGTCCGCCTTCCTCTTCCCCAGCAGCACGGGGCAGTTGGCGTACACGTCCTCCGTCGTCATCCACATCAGGACGTTCTCCGGTTTGGGTTCTCCGGACGACGACCCGCCCGACCCGCCGCCGCCCGACCCGCCGCCGCCCGCTCCGCCCGTCTCGCCGGCCCCGCCCCCGCAGCCGGAGCCGTCGTCGACGGTGACGAGGCACCAGCGAATCAGGTACTCGGTCTGGCCGTCGTGGGTGCGGCGCTGGCGGATCAGCTCCTCGGGGTACGCCTGCAGCCTCGGGCCGAGCTGCACCAGCAGGGTTCCGCTGCGGCGCTCGCCCACCATGGTCCCTGGGAACACAGAGGAACCGTTAGAGACAGGGAACCGGACCGCTCAGCCGGGCTGGACCAGAACCTCTGGTTCCTGCCTGAGCACCAGAGTCTGAGCACCACAATACCATCATACTACTCCTCCAGAACCCATCAGAACCCCATCATACTACTCCAGAACCAATCAGAACCCCATCATACTGCTCCAGAACACATCAGAACCCCATTATACTGCTCCAGAACCCATCAGAACCCCATTCTACTCCTCCAGAACCCATCATACTCCTCCAGAACCCATCAGAACCTCATCATACTCCTCCAGAACCCATCAGAACCCCATCATACTGATCCAGAACCCATCAGAACCCCATCATACTGCTCCAGAGCCCATCAGAACCCCATCATACTGCTCCAGAACCCATCAGAACCCCATCATACTCCTCCAGAACCCATTAGAACCCCATCATACTACTCCAGAACCCATCAGAACCTCATCATACTGCTCCAGAACCCATTAGAACCCCATCATACTACTCCAGAACCCATCAGAACCCCATTATACTGCTCCAGAACCCATCAGAACCCCATCATACTGCTCAAGAACCCATCAGAACCCCATCATACTGTACCAGAACCCATTAGAACCCCATCATGCTACTCCAGAACCCATCAGAACCTCATCATGCTGCTCCAGAACCCATCAGAACCCCATCATACTGCTCAAGAACCCATCAGAACCCCATCATACTGCTCAAGAACCCATCAGAACCCCATCATACTGCTCCAGAACCCATCAGAACCCCATCATACTGCTCCAGAACCCATCAGAACCCCATCATACTGCTCCAGAACCCATCAGAACCCCATCATACTGGTCCAGAACCCATCAGAACCCCATCATACTGGTCCAGAACCCATCAGAACCCCATCATACTGCTCCAGAACCCATCAGAACCCCATCATACTGCTCCAGAACCCATCAGAACCCCATCATACTCCTCCAGAACCCATCAGAACCCCATCATACTCCTCCAGAACCCATCAGAACCCCATCATACTCCTCCAGAACCCATCAGAACCCCATCATACTGCTCCAGAACCCATCAGAACCCCATCATACTCCTCCAGAACCCATCAGAACCCATCATACTCCTCCAGAACCCATCAGAACCCCATCATACTCCTCCAGAACCCATCAGAACCCCATCATACTGCTCCAGAACCCATCAGAACCCCATCATACTGCTCCAGAACCCATCAGAACCCCATCATACTACTCCAGAACCCATCAGAACCCCATCATACTGCTCCAGAACCCATCAGAACCCCATCATACTGCTCCAGAACCCATCAGAACCCCATTATACTACTCCAGAACCCATCAGAACCCCATCATACTGCTCCAGAACCCATCAGAACCCCATCATACTGCTCCAGAACCCATCAGAACCCCATCATACTACTCCAGAACCCATCAGAACCCCATCATACTGCTCCAGAACCCATCAGAACCCCATCATACTGCTCCAGTACCCATCAGAACCCCATCATACTGCTCCAGAACCCCATCATACTACTCCAGAACCCATCAGAACCTCATCATACTGCTCCAGAACCCATCAGAACCCCATTATACTACTCCAGAACCCATCAGAACCCCATTATACTGCTCCAGAACCCATCAGAACCCCATTATACTGCTCCAGAACCCATCAGAACCCCATCATACTGCTCCAGAACCCATCAGAACCCCATCATACTACTCCAGAACCCATCAGAACCTCATCATACTGCTCCAGAACCCATCAGAACCCCATTATACTACTCCAGAACCCATCAGAACCCCATTATACTGCTCCAGAACCCATCAGAACCTCATCATACTGCACCAGAACCCATCAGAACCCCATTATACTACTCCAGAACCCATCAGAACCCCATCATACTGCTCCAGAACCGATCAGAACCCCATCATACTGCTCCAGAACCCATCAGAACCCCATCATACTACTCCAGAACCCATCAGAACCCCATCATACTGCTCCAGAACCCCATCATACTACTCCAGAACCCATCAGAACCCCATCATACTACTCCAGAACCCCATCATACTGCTCCAGAACCCATCAGAACCCCATCATACTACTCCAGAACTCATCAGAACCCCATCATACTGCTCCAGAACCCATCAGAACCCCATCATACTGTACCAGAACCCATTAGAACCCCATCATGCTACTCCAGAACCCATCAGAACCTCATCATGCTGCTCCAGAACCCATCAGAACCCCATCATACTGCTCCAGAACCCATCAGAACCCCATCATACTGCTCCAGAACCCCATCATACTACTCCAGAACCCATCAGAACCCCATCATACTACTCCAGAACCCATCAGAACCTCATCATACTGATCCAGAACCCATCAGAACCCCATCATACTGCTCCAGAACCGATCAGAACCCTATCATACTGCTCCAGAACCCATCAGAACCCCATCATACTGCTCCAGAACCGATCAGAACCCTATCATACTGCTCCAGAACCCATCAGAACCCCATCATACTACTCCAGAACCCATCAGAACCTCATCATACTACTCCAGAACCCATCAGAACCCCATCATACTGCTCCAGAACCGATCAGAACCCTATCATACTGCTCCAGAACCCCATCATACTACTCCAGAACCCATCAGAACCCCATCATACTACTCCAGAACTCATCAGAACCCCATCATACTACTCCAGAACCCATCAGAACCCCATCATACTGCTCCAGAACCGATCAGAACCCTATCATACTGCTCCAGAACCCCATCATACTACTCCAGAACCCATCAGAACCTCATCATACTACTCCAGAACTCATCAGAACCCCATCATACTGCTCCAGAACCCATCAGAACCCCATCATACTGCTCCAGAACCCATCAGAACCCCATCATACTGCTCCAGAACCCCATCATACTACTCCAGAACCCATCAGAACCCCATCATACTACTCCAGAACCCATCAGAACCCCATCATACTACTCCAGAACCCATCAGAACCCCATCATACTACTCCAGAACCCATCAGAACCCCAGCATACTGTACCAGAACCCCATCATACTACTCCAGAACCCATCAGAACCCCATTGTCTCTAGGGGGAAACCTTGTTCATGGATCTGGAAACGTGTTCTGACCGGCAGCTTACCTCACCGACTGACTAGTTAACTGACTAGTTAACTGACTAGTAAAGTGACTGGTTAACTAGTCCTGTTCAGGGCTGCATTAATAGACTGACTAGTTAACTGACTAGTAAAGTGACTGGTTAACTAGTCCTGTTCAGGGCTGCATTAACAGACTGACTAGTAAACTGACTAGTAAAGTAACTGGTTAACTGACTAGTAAAGTGACTGGTTAACTAGTCCTGTTCAGGGCTGCATTAACAGACTGACTCATACTGAGATAACCGATCAGTTGACGCAACGTGCTGACGTCACAGCAGAGTCCGGTCCAGGTTCGGCGGCTTTGAGCTCGGGTCCACTAGGAACCAGAACCTGCTGGAGTCCGGGGTCAGCGGGTCTGCTGTTCTAGGATGTTCTAGAAGCTTTGGCCCGGATGAAGACCAGAACCTGGAACCTGAGGAGAACTGGGCCCAACGGCTGTTAGAGCGAGTCACGGTTCCGGTTCTGGGCAACATATGGAACAGAACCTGGGCAAAGCAGCGGTTCTGGGTAACCCGTGCTGCGAACCCAGTCCGCCGCTTCGGACCGGAACCCGGTGGGCCTGGCCCAAAGAGTTCGGTTTACCTGCCGAGTCCCGCACCTGCAGCTGCGCGCGCACTTTCCTCTTTCGCCCTAACGCGCTGCTGTCCAGCCTGGTTCCGTGGGTTCTAAGAGTTCTGTCCGGGTTCTGCCGCAGCTTTGATCCGTTTGATGCGCACTGTCACACCACGGAGCGCGTCTTCCGCGTCTGCGCAGAACTTCCTGCCGGCGCGCGGCGCACAGCGCCCCCTCTGCTCGGAGGGCTGCCGTGACGTCACAGTGACGCTGCACAGCCGGAGCGGCTTTAGACGACATGTTTCATGAATCCAGGCGTAGAGTCAGCCTGCTCTGGCTTGGTCTCAGGAGAACCCTGGAACCAAGCCGTCAGTCACCTTAACTTCATGTGATTAAATGTTTAAATGCTTTTAAATCCATGTTGGTCGCACTAACCCGGAGTTTTTCCTCCTTTTAGCTCAGACCTTTTCTGGAGGAGCCTGTAGACGCTGGAGAGCATCTCCTCCACAGGGAACTGAGTGTGTGTAGGCCTACTGCACATTAATGCTGTGGAGGAACGCTTATTCACAGGAATGTGAGCCTAAAATACAGAAACAGAAAACAAGAGTTTCATTTCTCAGTATTAGAGAATAACTGCTTTGATTCTGTGTAGTTGTTTTATTGGTGCTGTGGGTCTGTGGGTGGAGAACACCATAAACTGCAGGAACCGATGCAGCATTGCTGCGTCCTGCTGCCTCTGGAAGATGTTCTGCTTCTCCTGGTTAATAAAAGCTGCTGCTGGCAGAAAGACAAAGAGCAGCTCAGAGAATCAGAGCTGAGAGTCCCTCGCTGTCATATGGGGGATGTGGGCTGAGAATATTAAGATAAAAGCTGCAACAATAATATATTACTCCATGATGTTCACCATCAGCCTCCTGACAGAGATTCCTCTGGAGCGTTTGCTCTCCAGCTCCTCCAGAAACAGACACTCCAGCTAAAAAGAAGGAAACTCCGGTCGGTCCCTGGTTCAGAGGAACTTAGCTTGACTCAGGGTAACAAGCCAGGCAGGAATTTAACCCACAACTTACTCTGGACTTCCACAAACTGCTTTGTGAGATGTGGGCGTCTTCCTCAGATGATTCACTGTGGGGGAGGAGGAGCGGCTCTCCTCCAGGCTCCTCCTGATGATGAAGCTCCTATAAGAGGAGCCCCGGTGCACAGGTCGCTGGGACCATCTGGGCCCAGGAGGGAACCGATGAGGTGGAACCATGAACCTGGAGTTCTGCAACCACAGAGATGTTTCACACCAGGAGATGTGAAGCTCTGGCTCTCTAGGACCATGCAGAGGAGCTGCTGAACGCAAACACCTCCTCTGTATTCACGGCACATTCCTCCTCTGCTCCCTACACACTGATGCTCCATCCTCCTCCTCCTCCTCTGCAGGAGCGTCATCCTGCAGCCACCCGACACCTGGGCGCCCTGCTGCCCGCCTGCCGCGCTCCCCTCTCCGCGTGTCGGAGCTCCGGAGCTCCTCGGCGGCTCTCTGCCGGCTCCCTGCCGGGCTCAGGGTGCTCTGAGGTCGGCCAGAGGACGGAGGACCTCCCTGTCAGATGAAGGCTCTCATTTCTCACCTCAGGAGGTACGTGCGCGCGCGCGCCTGTTTGTGTGTGACCATGGGGATGACGTCAGAGCCAGTGTCGGTATTTATTACGAGCTTCACACGTTTCTGAGCTTCTGCAGTAAATAGTCGGCGCGTGGTCGCGCGCGCGCGCGCGCGCGTGTGTGTGTGTGTGTGTGTGTGAGGGGGGGGGGGGGGGTTCTGTGAGGTGCTGCTGGAGCTGAGGTCCACACTGCTTCACACAGACCAGTTCTGATCCACTGGAGGAGGACAGACCAGAGGCCGGAGTCCAATCCTCAACCTGAGGCGTGGTACCCTACAGGTACACCTGCTACCCTGCAGGTACACCTGGTACCCTACAGGTGCACCTGGTACCCTACAGGTACACCTGGTACCCTACACGTACACCTGGTACCCTACAGGTACACCTGGTACCCTACACGTACACCTGGTACCCTACAGGTACACCCGGTACAGGTGTGTTGGGTTATGGTGGCTCTCCATGCAGGTCCAGGTCTGATGGTGGCCTCAGGGTCAGTTTATTGGGTTAAAGAACATAGATGCTCGTCTCTTTTCCAAACAAGTGCCGACTTTAGGACCAGATCTTCACCGTCATGGAGCTCCACCATGGGTGGTGGGAGTGGGGTGGTCCGGTCTACCTCTGTCTTTTAGATCTGCAGAAGCTTTGTGTTTGGGTTCTGCAGGAGTACCGGGTTCTGCTGGGGAGGCTTTAAAGGGCGACCCAGTTCTGGTAGGAGCTGTGTCCACATTCCCAGTGCAGGCTGGACTCTGTCTGTCCCTGTCTCTGGTCCTTTAGGACAAGATGAAGGCAGGTTTGCCGAGCTCAGGCTGCCATCTTTGCTTTTTACAAAGGAAGTGGTTCTGGGGGTTCTAACTGTAGCACATGACCTCCAGCGAGCACTAGAGCTGCTGGAAGGTGAAGGTGAAGCAGCAGGGGATGAAGATCTCAGAGAACATTGTTCTCCACCGTGATCTCTGCCCCAAGGGGAGGAATTAGGTTACCTAGGTGTCTTCTTCTGGAGTGATGGTAGCATGGAGCAGCAGATGGATGTGGCCTCATCCATGGTCCCACTTCATGGATGTTGACTAAAAGAAGGAGGTAAAGAAAATAGCTGTGGATGATGGATGGATGATGGATGGATGATTGATGGATGATTGATGGATGGATGGATGGATGGATGGATGGATGATTGATGGATGGATGATGTATGAATGATGTATGTATGTATGGATGGATGATTGATGGATGGATGGATGGATGGATGGAAAGGATGGAGGAATGGATGGATGGATGATGAATGGATGATGGATGATTGATGTATGTATGTATGTATGGATGGATGGATGGATGGATAAACAGACAGACAGGTGGATGGATGGATGATGAATGATGGATGGATGGATGATGGATGGATGGACGGACGGACGGACAGGTGGATGGATGGATGATGAATGATGGATGGATGGATGAATGATGGATGGATGGATGGATGGGTGGATGGATGATGAATGGATGATGGATGTATGGATGGATGATGAATGGATGATGGATGTATGTATGGATGGATGATTGATGGATGGATGGATGGATGGATGGAAAGGATGGAGGAATGGATGGATGGATGATGAATGGATGATGGATGATTGATGTATGTATGTATGTATGGATGGATGGATGGATAAACAGACAGACAGGTGGATGGATGGATGATGAATGATGGATGGATGGATGATGGATGGATGGACGGACGGACGGACAGGTGGATGGATGGATGATGAATGATGGATGGATGGATGAATGATGGATGGATGGATGGGTGGATGGATGATGAATGGATGATGGATGTATGGATGGATGATGAATGGATGATGGATGTATGTATGGATGGATGATTGATGGATGGATGATGGATGGATGGATGATGGATGGATGATGTATGTATGTATGGATGATGGATGATGAATGATGGATGGATGGATGAATGATGGATGGATGAATGGTGGATGGATGGATGGATGGATGAATGACAGATTGATGGATGGATGGATGATGGATGGATGGATGATGGATGGTTGGATGATGGATGGATGGACAGACAGACGGGTGGATGGATGGATGATGAATGATGGATGGATGAATGGATAAATGATGGATGAACATACAGATGGAAGGACGGGTGGGTGGGTGGATGGATGAACAGATCGATGAATCAGTGGGTGGATGGATGGAAGGATGGGTGGATGGATGAACAGATAGATGGATGAACAGTTGAACAGGTGGATGGATGAACAGGTGGATGAACAGATGGATGTATGAACAGGTGGATAACCAGGTGGATGGATGAACAGGTGGATGAACAGTTGAACAAGTGGATGGATGAACTGGTGGATGAATAGGTGGACACATGGATGGATGAACAGGTTGATGAACAGATGGACAGGTGGATGGATGAATAGTTGAACAGGTGGATGGATGAACAGGTGGATGAACAGATGGATGAACAGTTGAACAGGTGGATGGATGAACAGGTGGATGAACAGGTGGATGAACAGGTGGATGAACAGATGGATGAACAGGTGGATGAACAGGTGGATGGATGAACAGGTGGATGGATGAACAGGTGGATGAACAGGTGGATGGATGAACAGGTGGATGAACAGGTGGATGAACAGATGGATGAACAGGTGGATGGATGAACAGGTGGATGGATGAACAGGTGGATGAACAGGTGGATGGATGAACAGGTGGATGAACAAATGGATGGATGAACAGGTGGATGAACAGGTGGATGGATGAACAGGTGGATGAACAAATGGATGGATGAACAGGTGGATGAACAGGTGGATGGATGAACAGATGGATGAACAGGTGGATGGATGAACAGGTGGATGAACAGGTGGATGAACAGGTGGATGAACAGGTGGATGGACAGGCGGATGTGGTGTGCGTCCCATCATCAGAGCTTCTAGCTTCAACTGGAAGGCGCTGCTGAACAGCTTCAGGGTTTATTGCTCAGGTATTAATTCATGAGTCATCATAACAGAAATAACTACCGTCACCTTTCCTGTTTGTTCCAGGTCACCCTCTCACCTCTCTGACAGGTCACCCTCTCACCTCTCTGACAGGTCACCCTCTCACCTCTCTGACAGGTCACCCTCTCACCTCTCTGACAGGTCACCCTCTCACCTCTCTGACAAACCCCTCTGAAGAGGACCAGGAGGGTGATGCAGGGAGGAGGAGAGGAGGCAGAAACCTCCTCTCTGGGAGGAGGAGCGGGGGGCGTCTGCAGACACAACGGTCTCATTAACACCAGCAGGCGGGGGGCGGAGCCTCGGGAGGCGCGGCTGTTCCAGGGTCACGCGGTGGTGGGTGCGTCCCCCCAGCAGGAGCGTGGCAGGGCTGCCCCCCAGCTCCTCAACCCCCGGACTCTCCTCCCCCACCAGGCAGCTCCAGAAGCTCTCCTCAGCCGGGCTGGCCTCCTCCTGTGCCCAGAAAGCATCCTGCGAGTGTGGGGGGAGGCGGGGGGAGGCGACTGCTGTGAGACCACCTTCATCGAGGGTCCCAACACCACCTCCTCCTCGGCTGCTGCTACCTGCTCCTCAAAGGAGGTGCTGCTGTTTTCTGACGGAAAGTTCCTGGAGTTTTCTGGAGAGGAAGGAAAGATTCCCTCGTTGTCCTACGACATCGATGACGACGACGATGATGACAACTTCCAGGAGCTGGAGGTGAGCAGCTGACACTGGCCCTCCCTGGAGGGGGGATCCATCCCTCATCCATCCCTCATCCATCCATCCATCCATCATCCATCCATCCCTCATCCATCCATCATCCATCCATCCATCCATCCCTCATTCATCCATCATCCATCCATCCCTCATCCATCTGTTCATCAATTCATCCATCCCTCATCCATCCATCCATCCATCCATCCATCCATCCATCCATCCATCCCTCATCCATCTGTTCATCTGTTCATCCATCCCTGCATCTGTTCATCCATTCATCCATCCACATGTTCATCTGTTCATCCATTCATCCATTCATCCATCCATTCATCATCCATATGTTCATCAATTCATCCATCCCTGGAGGGAGGATCCATCCCTCATCCATCCATCCATCATCCATCCCTCATCCATCCATCATCCATCCATCCATCTGTTCATCCATCCATGCATCTGTTCATCCATTCATCCATCCACATGTTCATCTGTTCATCCATTCATCCATTCATCCATCCATTCATCATCCATATGTTCATCAATTCATCCATCCCTGGAGGGAGGATCCATCCCTCATCCATCCATCCATCATCCATCCCTCATCCATCCATCCATCTATCCATCCATCCATCCATCCCTCATCCATCCCTCATCCATCCATCATCCATCCCTCATCCATCCCTCATACATCCATCCATCATCCATCCCTCATCCATCCATCCATCCATCCATCCATCCATCCCTCATCCATCCCTCATCCATCCATCATCCATCCCTCATCCATCCCTCATACATCCATCCATCATCCATCCCTCATCCATCCATCCATCCATCCATCCATCCATCATCCATCCCTCATCCATCCATCCATCATCCATCCATCCATCCATCTGTTCATCTGTCCCTGGAGGGAGGATCCATCCCTCATCCATCCCTCATCCATCCATCATCCATCCATCCATCCATCATCCATCCCTCATCCATCCATCATCCATCCATCCATCCATCTGTTCATCTGTTCATCCATCTGTTCATCTGTTCATCCATCCATCATCCATCTGTTCATCCATTCATCCATCCATCCATCCATCCATCCCTCATCCATCTGTTCATCTGTTCATCCACCCCTGGAGGGAGGATCCATCCCTCATCCATCTGTTCATCCATCTGTAAGGACTTTAGAACTGGGGTTATGTGCTCTGTTCACCCATCCATCCATCCATCGTCCATCCATCCATCTGTTCATCTGTTCACCCATCCATCCATCCGTCCATCATCCATCCATCCATCTGTTCATCTGTTCACCCATCCATCCATCCATCCATCCATCCATCTGTTCGTCTGTTCACCCATCCATCCATCCATCCATCTATTCATCATCCATTATCCATCCATCCATCCTCCATCCATCCATCTATTAATTTATCAATCTGTCATCCATCCATCCATCCATCCATCCATCCACCCATCCATCCGTCATCCATCCATCCATCCATCCATCCATCCATCCATCCATCCATTCATTTATTCATCCATCCATCCATCTGTTCGTCTGTTCACCCATCCATCCATCCATCCATCCATCCAATAATTTATCCATCTGTCATCCATCCATCCATCCATCCATCCATCCTCCATCCATCCATCCATTAATTTATCCATCTGTCATCCATCCATCCATCCACCCATCCATCCATCCATCCATCCATCCATCTGTTCGTCTGTTCACCCATCCATCCATTCATTTATCCATCATCCATCTGTTCATCTGTTCACCCATCCATCCATCCATCCATCCATCCATCATCCATCCATCCAGCTGTTCATCTGTTCACCCATCCATCCATCCATCCATCCATCCATCTATTCATCATCCATTATCCATCCATCCATCCTCCATCCATCCATTCATCATCCATCCATCCTCCATCCATCCTCCATCCATCCATCTATTAATTTATCCATCTGTCATCCATCCATCCATCCATCCATCCATCTGTTCATCTGTTCACCCATCCATCCATCCATCCATCCATCCATCCATCTGTTCATCCATCCATCCATCCATCCATCCATCCATCCATCCATCCATCCATCCATCCATCCATCATCCATCCATCCATCCATTATCCATCCATTATCCATTCATTATCCATCCGTCCATCCATCCATCCATCCATCCATCCATCCATCCATCCATCCATCCATCCATCCATCCATCCATCTATTAATGTATCCATCTGTCATCCATCCATCCATCCATCCATCCATCCAATCATCATCCATCCATCCATCATCCATCATCCATCCATCCATCCATCCATCATCCATCCATCCATCCATCCATCATCCATCCATCATCCATCCATCCATCCAATCATCATCCATCCAATCATCATCCATCCATCCATCATCCATCCATCCATCATCCATCCATCCATCCATCATCCATCCATCCATCATCCACCCATCCATCCATCCATCCATCCATCCATCCATCCATCCATCCATCCACCCATCCATCCATCATCCATCCATCATCCATCCATCCATCAGGGGGGACCACGGTGTTCTCTGCATCGTTTAGAACAGGAACAGCTTAGTCTGAGCAGATGGACATGAAGCAGCAGATGAAATATCAGAGCTGATGTGCAGAACATCATGACTGATGGAAACATGGCTGTGTGTGTTTGAACAGAGTGATTACTCCAGTGAGTCTGAGAGCGAAGACGCCTTCCTGCTGTTGCCTCCCAGAGACCACCTGGGCCTGAGCGTCTTTTCCATGCTCTGCTGTTTCTGGCCCCTTGGCATCGCTGCCTTCTACCTGTCACATGAGGTGAGAAAACAGCACCTGGGGGAGGGTCCTGTCACAGGTTCTGTTACACTGAGGGTTTAGGTGGAAACGGATCAGGAACTCCTCAAAGTCAACCTGAAACTGCTGCAGATTGCACTCTGAGCTGTTCCTGTTCCTTCTCCCAACATTTAAACACATTCCTGCAGTGAGGACACCAAGCCTCAGAGACTTCCAGGTGTTATTCTGTCCCATTCTTCCTGTAAACGTGTCTTCAGATGTCCTGCACTACAAGGATGTCACCAGCAGTCTCTGTTAGGAGCAGGTCAAGATCTCACTGCAGGCACGCCAGACCAGCAGCTGGATGAACACATGGATGACGGATGAATAAATGAATAGATGGATGGATGGATGGATGGATGAATAAATTAATAGATGGATGGATGGATGGATGGATGAATAAATTAATAGATGGATGGATGGATGGATGGATGAATAAATTAATAGATGGATGGATGGATGGATGAACACATGGATGGATGACGAATGAATAAATGAATAGATGGATGGGTGGAGGATGGGTGGATGGATGGATGGATGGACGGATGAATAAATGAATAGATGGATGGATGGATGGATGAATAAATTAATAGATGGATGGATGGATGGATGAATAAATTAATAGATGGATGGATGGATGGATGAACACATGGATGGATGACGGATGAATAAATGAATAGATGGATGGGTGGATGGATGAATGGATGGATGAATAAATTAATAGATCGATGGATGGATGGATGAACACATGGATGGATGACGAATGAATAAATGAATAGATGGATGGATGAATGGAGGATGGGTGGATGGAGGATGGATGGATGGATGGATGGATGGATGGATGACGGATGAATAAATGAATAGATGGATGGATGGATGGATGGATGGATGAATAAATGAATAGATCGATGGATGGATGGATGAACACATGGATGGATGACGAATGAATAAATGAATAGATGGATGGGTGAAGGATGGGTGGATGACGAATGAATAAATGAATAGATGGATGGATGGATGGATGGGTGAATAAATGAATAGATGGATGGCTGGATGGATGAACACATGGATGGATGAGGGATGAATAAATGAATAGATAGATGGGTGGATGGATGGATGGATGGATGACGGATAAATAAATGAATAGATGGATGGATGATGGATGACGGATAAATAAATGAATAGATGGATGGATGGATGGATGGAAGGATGACAGATGAATAAATGAAAAGATGGATGGATGGATGGATGGATGATGGATGAATAAATGAATAGATGGATGGCTGGATGGATGAACACATGGATGGATGACGGATGAATAAATTAATAGATGGATGGGTGGATGGATGGATGACGGATGAATAAATGAATAAATGGATGAACAGATGGATGATGGATGAATAAATTAATAGATGGATGGATGGATGATGGATGAATAAATGAATAGATGGATGGATGGATGGATGGATGAATAAATTAATAGATGGATGGATGGATGGATGGATGAATAAATTAATAGATGGATGGATGGATGGATGGATGAATAAATTAATAGATGGATGGATGGATGGATGAACACATGGATGGATGACGAATGAATAAATGAATAGATGGATGGGTGGAGGATGGGTGGATGGATGGATGGATGGACGGATGAATAAATGAATAGATGGATGGATGGATGGATGAATAAATTAATAGATGGATGGATGGATGGATGAATAAATTAATAGATGGATGGATGGATGGATGAACACATGGATGGATGACGGATGAATAAATGAATAGATGGATGGGTGGATGGATGAATGGATGGATGAATAAATTAATAGATCGATGGATGGATGGATGAACACATGGATGGATGACGAATGAATAAATGAATAGATGGATGGATGAATGGAGGATGGGTGGATGGAGGATGGATGGATGGATGGATGGATGGATGGATGACGGATGAATAAATGAATAGATGGATGGATGGATGGATGGATGGATGAATAAATGAATAGATCGATGGATGGATGGATGAACACATGGATGGATGACGAATGAATAAATGAATAGATGGATGGGTGAAGGATGGGTGGATGACGAATGAATAAATGAATAGATGGATGGATGGATGGATGGGTGAATAAATGAATAGATGGATGGCTGGATGGATGAACACATGGATGGATGAGGGATGAATAAATGAATAGATAGATGGGTGGATGGATGGATGGATGGATGACGGATAAATAAATGAATAGATGGATGGATGATGGATGACGGATAAATAAATGAATAGATGGATGGATGGATGGATGGAAGGATGACAGATGAATAAATGAAAAGATGGATGGATGGATGGATGGATGATGGATGAATAAATGAATAGATGGATGGCTGGATGGATGAACACATGGATGGATGACGGATGAATAAATTAATAGATGGATGGGTGGATGGATGGATGACGGATGAATAAATGAATAAATGGATGAACAGATGGATGATGGATGAATAAATTAATAGATGGATGGATGGATGATGGATGAATAAATGAATAGATGGATGGATGGATGGATGAATAAATTAATAGATGGATGGATGGATGGATGGATGGATGGATGAATAAATTAATAGATGGATGGATGGATGGATGGATGAATAAATTAATAGATGGATGGATGGATGGATGGATGAATAAATTAATAGATGGATGGATGGATGGATGAACACATGGATGGATGACGAATGAATAAATGAATAGATGGATGGGTGGAGGATGGGTGGATGGATGGATGGATGGACGGATGAATAAATGAATAGATGGATGGATGGATGGATGAATAAATTAATAGATGGATGGATGGATGGATGAATAAATTAATAGATGGATGGATGGATGGATGAACACATGGATGGATGACGGATGAATAAATGAATAGATGGATGGGTGGATGGATGAATGGATGGATGAATAAATTAATAGATCGATGGATGGATGGATGAACACATGGATGGATGACGAATGAATAAATGAATAGATGGATGGATGAATGGAGGATGGGTGGATGGAGGATGGATGGATGGATGGATGGATGGATGGATGGATGACGGATGAATAAATGAATAGATGGATGGATGGATGGATGGATGGATGAATAAATGAATAGATCGATGGATGGATGGATGAACACATGGATGGATGACGAATGAATAAATGAATAGATGGATGGGTGAAGGATGGGTGGATGACGAATGAATAAATGAATAGACGGATGGATGGATGGATGGGTGAATAAATGAATAGATGGATGGCTGGATGGATGAACACATGGATGGATGAGGGATGAATAAATGAATAGATGGATGGGTGGATGGATGGATGGATGGATGACGGATAAATAAATGAATAGATGGATGGATGATGGATGACGGATAAATAAATGAATAGATGGATGGATGGATGGATGGAAGGATGACAGATGAATAAATGAAAAGATGGATGGATGGATGGATGGATGATGGATGAATAAATTAATAGATGGATGGCTGGATGGATGAACACATGGATGGATGACGGATGAATAAATTAATAGATGGATGGGTGGATGGATGGATGACGGATGAATAAATGAATAAATGGATGAACAGATGGATGATGGATGAATAAATGAATAGATGGATGGATGGACAGATGGATGGATGATGGATGAATAAATTAATAAATTAATAGATGGATGGATGGATGAATAGATGAACGGATGGATGGATGGATAGATGGATGGATGATGGATGAATAAATGAATAGATAGATGGATGAATAGATGGATGGATGAATAGATGGATGGATGACGGATGAATAAATGAATAGATGGATGGATGAACAGATGGATGGATGACAGATGAATAAATGAATAGATGGATGGATGAACAGATGGATGGATGACAGATGAATAAATGAATAGATGGATGGATGAATGAATGGACAGATGGATGGATGGATGAATAAATGAATAAATAAACAGATGGATGGATGAATAGATGAACAGATGGATGGATAGATGTATGGATGACGGATGAATAAATGAATAGATGGATGGATGAATAGATGGATGGATGACGGATGAATAAATGAATAGATGGATGGATGATGGATAACTAAATGAATAGATGGATGAACAGATGGATGGATGATGGATGAATAAATTAATAGATAATGGATAGATGGATGATGGATGAATAAATGAATAGATGGATGAACAGATGGATGGATGAATAAATGAAAAGATGGATGGATGAACAGATGGATGGATGATGGATAAATAAATTAATAGATGAATAAATGGATGGATGATGAATAGATGGATGATGGATGAATACATTAATAGATGGATGGATGAACAGATGGATGGATGAATAAATGAATAGATGGATGGATGAACAGATGGATGGATGGTGGTTGAATAAGTTAATAGGTGGATGGATGAACAGATGGATGGATGCATAGATAGATGAACAGATGGGTGGATGATGGATGAATAGATGAACATATGGATGGATGAATAAATGCATAGATGGATGGATGAACAGATGTATGGATGGTGGTTGAATAAATTAATAGGTGGATGGATGAACAGATGGATGGATGCATAGATAGATGAACAGATGGGTGGATGATGGATGAATAGATGAACATATGGATGGATGGATGAACAGATGGATGGATGAATAAATTAATAGATGGATGAATGAACAGATGGATGCATGACGGATGAATAAATTAATAGATGGATGATGGATGAATAAATGAATACATTGATGATGAACAGATGGATGGATGATGGATGGATGAATGAACAAATGGATGGATGATGGATGGATGGATGAATAGATGAATAAATGAACAGATGGATGGATGAACAAATGGGTGGATGAATAAATGAATAGATGGATGGATGATGGATGAATAAATGAATAGATGGATGGATGAACAGATGGATGGGTGATGGATGAATAAATGAATAGATGAATGGATGAACAGATGGATGGATGATGGATGAATAAATGAATAGATGGATGGATGATGGATGAATAAATGAATAGATGGATGGATGGATAGATAGATGAACAGATGGATGAACAGATGAATGAACAGATGAACAGATGGATGAACAGATGAACAGACGGATGGATGATCAGACAGATGAACGAACAGATGAACAGGTGGATGGATGGATGAAAATGATGAATGAACAGATGGATGAACAGGTGGATAAACAGATGAATGAACAGATGAACAGACGGATGGATGGTGACTGGCTGCAGCGGTTTCTTCTTCTCTTGCTGCTGGCAGCCCACATGCTGCCAGGCTGCTGTTACGTAACAGCTCTGCAGTCAGCAGGAGACGGAGCGCGCTCAGTGAGGGTCTGAGGCAGGAGACTGAGCGCGCTCAGTGAGGGTCTGAGGCAGGAGACTGAGCGCGCTCAGTGAGGGTCTGAGGAAGGAGACTGAGCGCGCTCAGTGAGGGTCTGAGGCAGGAGACTGAGCGCGCTCAGTGAGGGTCTGAGGCAGGAGACTGAGCGCGCTCAGTGAGGGTCTGAGGAAGGAGACTGAGCGCGCTCAGTGAGGGTCTGAGGAAGGAGACTGAGCGCGCTCAGTGAGGGTCTGAGGAAGGAGACTGAGCGCGCTCAGTGAGGGTCTGAGGAAGGAGACTGAGCGCGCTCAGTGAGGGTCTGAGGCAGGAGACTGAGCGCACTCAGTGAGGGTCTGAGGCAGGAGACTGAGCGCGCTCAGTGAGGGTCTGAGGCAGGAGACTGAGCGCACTCAGTGAGGGTCTGAGGCAGGAGACTGAGCGCGCTCAGTGAGGGTCTGAGGAAGGAGACTGAGCGCGCTCAGTGAGGGTCTGAGGAAGGAGACTGAGCGCGCTCAGTGAGGGTCTGAGGCAGGAGACTGAGCGCGCTCAGTGAAGGTCTGAGGCTGGAGACTGAGCGCGCTCAGTGAGGGTCTGAGGCAGGAGACTGAGCGCGCTCAGTGAGGGTCTGAGGAAGGAGACTGAGCGCGCTCAGTGAGGGTCTGAGGAAGGAGACTGAGCGCGCTCAGTGAGGGTCTGAGGCAGCAGACTGAGCGCGCTCAGTGAAGGTCTGAGGCAGGAGACTGAGCGCGCTCAGTGAGGGTCTGAGGCTGGAGAGTGAGCGCGCTCAGTGAGGGTCTGAGGAAGGAGACTGAGCGCGCTCAGTGAAGGTCTGAGGCAGGAGACTGAGCGCGCTCAGTGAGGGTCTGAGGCTGGAGAGTGAGCGCGCTCAGTGAAGGTCTGAGGCAGGAGACTGAGCGCGCTCAGTGAGGGTCTGAGGCTGGAGAGTGAGCGCGCTCAGTGAGGGTCTGAGGAAGGAGACTGAGCGCGCTCAGTGAGGGTCTGAGGCAGCAGACTGAGCGCGCTCAGTGAAGGTCTGAGGCAGGAGACTGAGCGCGCTCAGTGAGGGTCTGAGGCTGGAGAGTGAGCGCGCTCAGTGAAGGTCTGAGGCAGGAGACTGAGCGCGCTCAGTGAAGGTCTGAGGCAGGAGACTGAGCGCGCTCAGTGAGGGTCTGAGGCTGGAGAGTGAGCGCGCTCAGTGAGGGTCTGAGGAAGGAGACTGAGCGCGCTCAGTGAGGGTCTGAGGAAGGAGACTGAGCGCGCTCAGTGAAGGTCTGAGGCAGGAGACTGAGCGCGCTCAGTGAGGGTCTGAGGAAGGAGACTGAGCGCGCTCAGTGAGGGTCTGAGGCAGGAGACTGAGCGCGCTCAGTGAGGGTCTGAGGAAGGAGACTGAGCGCGCTCAGTGAGGGTCTGAGGAAGGAGACTGAGCGCGCTCAGTGAGGGTCTGAGGAAGGAGACTGAGCGCGCTCAGTGAGGGTCTGAGGAAGGAGACTGAGCGCGCTCAGTGAGGGTCTGAGGCAGCAGACTGAGCGCGCTCAGTGAAGGTCTGAGGCAGGAGACTGAGCGCGCTCAGTGAGGGTCTGAGGCTGGAGAGTGAGCGCGCTCAGTGAAGGTCTGAGGCAGGAGACTGAGCGCGCTCAGTGAAGGTCTGAGGCAGGAGACTGAGCGCGCTCAGTGAGGGTCTGAGGCTGGAGAGTGAGCGCGCTCAGTGAAGGTCTGAGGCAGGAGACTGAGCGCGCTCAGTGAGGGTCTGAGGAAGGAGACTGAGCGCGCTCAGTGAAGGTCTGAGGCAGGAGACTGAGCGCGCTCAGTGAGGGTCTGAGGCAGGAGACTGAGCGCGCTCAGTGAGGGTCTGAGACCATCAGGTTCCTTCAGTTGCTTTGCTTGCTGTCGACCAGCGGTGTGATCACACGGTCTGACTTTACAGTCGGACCATGTGATCACACGGTGGCGGCGTGTGAGCACACGTGGTTTCCGTGGCAACTCCACTCCTCCATAGTAACGAGGCTGGTTGCCAATAGCAACGCTTCCCACACAGAAACCCTATCAGCGAGGAGCAGGATGCTGCGCTGCGGGTTTAACCATGAAGCGTCCTGTCAGAAGGTTTAAAGCGGACTCTGAGCTGATCTCCCCTCAGCTCACATCGGTGTCTGCTCCTGCTGACAGCCTCAGAGAGCAGTAAACACACCAGAACCATTAGGTCAAGATAAACGCAGAAAAATGATGAAGACCTAAAAGCAATGTCTCAACAGACCGACATCAATCAACTTTATTTATACCCCCAGTCCAGTCCAGTTTATCTGCAGCGCATTTCAGAAGAAAGGCGTTCAAAGAGCTTTACATCATGAAAACATAAAACCATCATAAACACACCAGTCTCTGGTTGTGAGACCATAACAAACATTAAATTCTATCAGGTGAAAACATCAATGAACATCAACATGCTGGTCAGTGTTGCTGTTATTAAGGCTGAAAGCTGCTCTGAACAGGTTCTCAGTCTGATCTAAAGGAACTCAGGCTTTCAGCACTTTTACAGTTTTCTGGAAGTTTGTTCCAGATCAGTGGAGCATAGGAACTAAATGCTGCTTCTCCATGTCTGGTTCTGGTTCTGGTTCTGGTTCTGCAGAGCAGGCTGGAGCCAGAAGACCTGAGTGGTCTGGAGGGTTGATGCCCTGATAACAAGTCTGTGATGGATTTAGGTGCTAATTCAGGGATTTATAGACTAACAGAAGTATTTTAAAGTCTATTCTCTGAGATCCCGGGAGCCATGGAAGGACTTCAGAACCGGGTCCATGTTCTCTACGTTCTTAGTCTTAGTGGAAGGACTTCAGAACCGGGTCCATGTTCTCTACATTCTTAGTCTTAGTGGAAGGACTTCAGAACCGGGTCCATGTTCTCTACGTTCTTAGTCTTAGTGGAAGGACTTCAGAACCGGGTCCATGTTCTCTACGTTCTTAGTCTTAGTGAGGACTTCAGAACCGGGCCCATGTTCTCTACGTTCTTAGTCTTAGTGGAAGGACTTCAGAACCGGGTCCATGTTCTCTACGTTCTTAGTCTTAGTGAGGACTTCAGAACCGTGTGCATGTTCTCTACGTTCTTAGTTTTATTGGAAGGACTTCAGAACCGGGTCCATGTTCTCTACGTTCTTAGTCTTAGTGAGGACATCAGAACCGGGTCCATGTTCTCTACGTTCTTAGTCTTAGTGAGGACTTCAGAACCGGGTCCATGTTCTCTACGTTCTTAGTCTCAGTGAGGACTTCAGAACCGGGTCCATGTTCTCTACGTTCTTAGTCTTAGTGAGGACTTCAGAACCGGGTCCATGTTCTCTACGTTCTTAGTCTCAGTGAGGACTTCAGAACCGGGTCCATGTTCTCTACGTTCTTAGTCTTAGTGGAAGGACTTCAGAACCGGGTCCATGTTCTCTATGTTCTTAGTCTTAGTGAGGACTTCAGAACCGGGTCCATGTTCTCTACGTTCTTAGTCTCAGTGAGGACTTCAGAACCGGGTCCATGTTCTCTACGTTCTTAGTTTCAGTGAGGACACGGGCAGCAGGTTCTGGACCACCAGGTAAATTTCTTTATAACGGAACGAGTCTCTATTCCAAACAGTTTAAGAAGCACCAGTTCAGTTAAATTGATTAAAGCTTCTTTTTTTCATAAATTCATCCATCAGGATGATGGTTGCCCAGGAGCGAGGGAGTTCATCCCATAACCTGTGGGTTGCTGGTTTGAAGCCCCGCTCTGAGTGTCTCAGTCTTCGTGCCCTTGAGCAAGGCACTTTACCCACTTTGCCTGCTGGCGGTGGTCAGAGGGTGCGGTGGTGCCGATCGTCTGGCAGCTTCTGTCAGTCACATGATAAAATGCTGACAGGGACATATATTTAGGGAGGAGTGTAAACAACTGTTGTGCTTTTGAAACATTTTGACCAATCAGAGGTCAGTCTGTATTTGCTGTGAACCAATTGGATCTCTGGCAGTTCTACAGATTTATCTCTGTGGTCAAAGCGAGCTAAAAGAAGCACATTATTCATCAAACAGCACTAGCTTAGTGGTGTTGTTACAAAAACATCAGTTTTATTCTTCTACAAACAGCCCACATAAATCTGTGAAAAGCTACCATCACCCAGCACAGCCTGTTTTCTATTCACTAGATAATCTCCAACCAGGTTAACTGAATCCAGAACAGGTTAAGCTCATCTCAATGGCATCAAAGGCAGCAGAGACGTCTAACAGCAGCTCCTACCAAGTCCTTATGCTCCACTTCTCTGAACCCATCGTCGGTCATGTGACTCCAAGCAGCTTCAGTAGAAAACCTGGTCTAAGTTTTTCACATTCAGATTGTTTTATTCATTGCTCCATGGCAAAAAATGACAAAAACAGTCACTTTCTGTCATACATTCCCCATGAGCAAAGGGAGCGGCTCATTGGGACTGAAGTGGACCACATGTTGCTGTAAATAATCATGCTACCGGGTTTTATTAATGTTTTGTTAAAGTTACACTAAAGGTGTAACTTTTAGTGTAATATTTTATATTTCATCTCTGACTGTAAGGACCCTGAAGAGCTCAGTGTCCATCAGAAGCTGGGACTTTAAAACTAGGTCCCACCTCTTCATTGTTCTTTCTGTGGTGTCTCTAACGCCCCGGGGTTCTAGATGAGGACACTACAGGCAGCTGGAGAATAAAACAAATATTCAGCTTTATCACTGATTAAAAGGGCGTTCACAGACAACATGAGAGACCTCCAGGTCCATCGAGGGTCCATGTGGCACCAGTTACCCGTCCTTCACCAGCAGCTTTTCTGGACAATATACACATAAAATCTCCAAGTAAAAGGACTCGATCCGTCATTATTTCTGGTAGAAAATCAGAAAAATCTTTTAAAAAGTCCTTGTCACCGCAGATCTTCAAAGCTTTATGGTGCATGGAGACGGTGCATCTCACGGCTTAAACTGAAGCTCTTTATGGACTACCGCTGTTCCTCAACCCCGGCCAAATGTCCAAGAAGAGCTAGAATAAGAGCAACCGGCCAGGAAAAGATCCACAAAACCAAAAATGCCCCAAATACAGTGTATTGTGTTTTGGTGTTGATCTTTGACCTTTATTCAGTTGTTTTTATCTGTATCTACTCATAGATTATGGCTTATCTCGATTGATTTGATGTGGCTCAGACACTGACGTGGTACTGTTGAGCAAACAGATGCAAACTTTAAGCTTCTTAAGTCTGAGACAGCAACCACTGAGTGACCCCCCCCCCCGACCCTCAACATTCACAACCTGCAGATGGCCCATTAAGCTATTATCCAATCAGAGTCATGCATGTGGATTCTGGAATGTGCAAGAGTAATTCATGCTGCAGATTAGGAACAACAGTTGTTAGGCTCTGCTAATGTCCATAAAAATGCTTTGTTTCTAAAATAAACATTATTCAAAGTACCATGGATTATTTTGTTAAAATTATTTGTTTATCAGGGGGTAATAAATCAGAGCCACACAACCTCAAGCTTTCATTTTTAGTACAGCATTGGTTTATTCTTCAGTGCATTAATCAGTAAAACGTAAAAAACATGTTTGTTTTCATATCTTAAGTACTTTTACTTCTTAATTACTTAAAATGTCAAAAAATTTGTTGAACTCCTCGGTCCTCACACTGATGGTAAAAAACTTTTTTGGTAATTTAATTTTCTTGCAAAATCTGAAGTGGTGTATTGTATGTGGGTGACACCTAGTGACAGAAAATAAAAACTTTATCTTTCTAAGTAGCTCAGAACTACCGGTCCTCACTTTGTGAGTGCTTTTACTCGGTCCTCGGTCCGTATGTCTTACAGGAATGTGTGTGTGTGTGTGTGTGTGTGTCAGTGATGGCTGGCCCATAGGGGGCGGTTGAGCGCCCCCTATGGGCCAGCCACCACTGAACAGCATCACAGACAGAACCCAGCTTCAGTTGAGCTAAAACAGAACCATGCACGCCCAGGTCTGCCTGCAGGGGGCGTGATTCCTGCTTTTTCTCCTGTGTCCCCACAGACCAACAAGGCGGTGTCTAAAGGTGACTTCCACCTGGCCAGCTCCAGTTCCAGGCGGGCTCTCTTCCTCGCTGTGCTGTCCATCACCATCGGAACCGGCATCTATGTGGGCGTGGCTGTGGCGCTCATCGCCTACCTGTCCAAGAACCACCAGTGGTAACCGTGGCAGCAGTAACAGAGGTTACCTGGTCAGTTGGCGGTGGGCGGGGCCTGCTGAGCCCACTGGTGCTGCCAGTCAGAGCAGGTTTTGGCTATCTGTGTTGGAACTGGACCCATGGAGAATCTCTGCTCCCGGGCCTCGTATGTTTTCTAATGGTTGTTTGGACTTTCTCTGTCTCGTCTGCTTGTTTGTGGTTTTACGGATTTTCTCTGCAGGTTTTTGCATCTTTTTAACTAACCGTCGTCGTGGCCCTCAGACATCCGGAATGATTTTGTCTTCCAGGAGGATGAAGGTCCAAGCAGAACCAGCAGGATGTTTACATGGAGCTCCAACAGAAGCACGTTTCTGTGGAGGAAAAAACTGGTTCTGGTCCAGATGCATAAGAATATATCCAGACATGTTCTGCTGATTATTACTGTGGTATGTTTCTGAACCAGCTCAGTGTTGGGATGCTGCTCTTAATGGACGGTTCTGATGGTCTCACTGAGGTGTTCTGGTTCCTCTGATGAAATATTTGACTGTTCACTGGTTCAGTTTTCATTCTACAGCCTCCATCTCTATAAACTCAGTCCATTTGTTCTTGTCCCGATGAAGTTCTGGTTCTGATCCCAGAAGGGCCAAATAAACTGATTTCCTTCCTGATCTCTGCTTGGGTTTTTTGATTTAGTGAAAGACCAGTTCCTGCTCCCAGGGAAACCAACCTCACATGGACCCAGCTTCGTCAGGATGGAGGGCTCTACCACAGAACCAAATGGGCCACTGCTTCATTCCTGACGGAGCTGGTTCCCCCGGGTATAAAGATGAGGGACAGTGATCTTCCTCCTACAGGGAATAACTGATTTAGGATGTTCTGGAGCTTGAATCGGAAAGTCCTCTCACTTTAGATCAGCTGAACCTCCAGGTTCTACAACTCAGATCATCATCAAGACTCTGATCCAGAGTGTGTTTAGGTCCTGATCCAGAATATTGACTCGGAGCTGCTCAGCTGTGGAAGAGAAGCTCCTCCTCCTTCCATTCTCCTGAGTTTTATCCACATCTTAAAGGCATACTATGCAACATTTTTCAGTTAATTAATGTGTTTCATACCGTTTTGGATGATTAAATGAGTCATTTCAGGTGGAACAAAGGTTTTCTCGGCCGCCCTGGGGGTCTGTGGGGGAAATACCGCACTTGCAATAGCAAGAGCTCACGGCCCGCACACACAGAAGTCTCGCTTTACTGCGAGAACTCCATGTATGTTTGCCCTGCCATTCACTATATGCACGCGCCAAAGCAACAACAAAGAACCGTGTGTTAACGTCAAATAAACATGCAAGCATATCGAGTTTAATTATTATTGTTATAATCTTTTTTTTTTTTTTTTTTTATGTTGGCGAGACGCTACCGCGGCGGCGGCGGCGAGGCGGCCGCGGTCGCGGCTTGGCGAGGCGGCGGCCGCCGCGGCTTGGCGCCGCCTCGCCAAGATAGCGCTGCGGGAAGCCTGATGTTCATACCTTCACTGTGTTAGTCATTGTTTGTACTGCCGTTTTTTCCACTTTTCGTTGCGTTCCTCTGTCTGCTAAGCTCAAAACAACCGCGCCTGGCTTGATGGAGAAACCAGAACAGCTGAGCATCTTTATGACAGTGCACTTTTACTTTCGCCCTCTGGGGGGAGCCTCGCTGGAAAATCAACCCCGGTTGCATAGTATACCTTTAATGAAACCTCAGATGGGATCTGGTCCTATATGCTAATGAGGTGGGCGGTCCTACAACCAGACTGAAAGCTGATTCGCCAGATAACTAAAGTTCGGCCCAATGACCTGTCTGCTCCTTTCATTGTTCATCCTGCTGAGAATCTTGAAACCAGAACCAGAAACCTAAGCGGCATCATAATATATATTATGTACATACATACATACCTATAAGCCAACAGTAGTACCTTTGGTCATGGGAGCACTTGGTGCAATACCCCCCACTGAAGTGGCTCCAACAGAGACCTGGAGGAAGATCAGACATCTCAGTCCAGAAGAACCGAGAAACAGCTAAGATCCTAAAAAGAACCCTAAAGCTCCCTGGCCCCTGGTAGAGGACCCGAGATGGAGAGCCCGCCCCCCTGCTCAGGAGGGGTGGGTGAGAGAGCATTTAACCGTCCCTCAGCGAGCAGTGGCCTCAACACCAAGGGACCTGTCTGGTGCTCAGTCTGAACCGGTTTGAACCGGGTTCTTGTAGCCTTCTCAGAGTTCAAACGTTCTGGTCTAATCACTAGGTCATCACCCCCCTACACACGTTGGTATATAAATCACTGTGAGGTCATCACATTGACTTCCATTCATTTTCTGTTGCTTGCTATCCTCCAACCCTGAACCCTAGACCAAAGGTCACGGTACATACCTAGCCCTAAACTCCGTTCACAGCTCAGCCTTAAACCTAAGCATCAACCCAACTGGCATTGTGTGTATCATGAATTGGCGCTACAAGAATACATTTTAATTGAATTGGACCTTGCAAAATGTCCTCACAATGCCAGTTGTCCTTACAATGTTGCTGTCATGTTTTGGTCCTCATAATGATAGCTATGCAAACACACACACACACACACACAGAGTCATATTCAATAAATGAGCATATTCTTGAAAAGTTAATTTATTTCATGAACTAAATTCATTAAGGGAAACACAGATTACCACAGACTGATGATGTTTTAAAGCCTTTATTTCTGTTATTTTCCTCCACCTCCAGCTAATAAAAACACAACATTTAAGATTATAGAATATTGCACCAGACAAATAAAAATGCAACATTTTCATGCTAAATGGGGGCTTAATCAAATGTTTAATACCGGTTTAAATGTTGTGTTCTTCCAAATGTGCTTTTAATCTGACAAACAATGCTCTTAAAATTTTATTTTCTAATGTGTGTAAATATGCATGGATACATATTTACATACAACGCCCAGTTGGTGGTTATTGTTTCCTGCAGAGCAGCTGGCTGCCCTGACTGTAAGGTATCATCAGAGACTGCCTGGAGGTACAGCCTGGTTCTGTGTCGGCTCGTTTAGCCATCAGCGCCCTGCAGCGCCGCCCTGAAGCTCAAAGTCTGAATAACCCGACCAAACATGTCAGAGCCGAGACAGAATTATGCGTCTATTCCTTCAATGATCCAAAGCTGCTGTTCTCAGTCCCTTTCCAGAAACAGTGAAAGTTTTGCATGATACATTAAAAGGATCAGAGGGGATCAGCTTACCTTTAATCCCTGACCTCTGACCCACAGTCACATGGTTTCAGGTTGTCACGTTCAGATGATTGGCCTGCCTGTGATGCATTCACTTACCATCAGTGCTCAGGCTCATCTTAAACCAGAAGCCTAAACCCTGAAAGGATTCAGATGATTAGTCCTATTTGTGCTTTGTGCTAAGGGTGATGTTCTGGTTCTGCTGCACGGAGCCCGGCCCAGCAGCTCCCTGGGGCTCCTTCCTGCGTCACTCTGAGCCTCACCTGACATCAGCAGGGTTAATTTGGGCCCTGAGCTGATTAACTTCTTCATCTGTTTAGCTGCTGCAGAGAAGAAATGCCTGCAGAAACCTGCAGTCCAGAACCTGCAGGAGAAACTCTGATGATGTTTACATATCTGGAAAACATTTGCAGATGGTACACAGAACCCAGAGAAACTGAAAACATTGTTTGAAGATCCCTTAAAACTCTAGTTGATGATGTCAAACATCGAGTTGGATCCAGTTGGGGATCCTCTGGATCTTCAGGACGTCAGTTTGAGGAGGACAGAGAAGTTTCGCCTGATGGAGCTGTGATTTAAGGTGAACCACTGAAGCACCACCTGCAGGGGAGTGAAGCTGCTGTTGAATAAAAGACGAGGGACACAGTTTGGTTCTGGGGTTTTTATGGAACCCAGCAGACTACAAACATCACAAAACATCAGGAGTCATCACAACCTACACAGCCAGTCTACACACTCAGCTACAGCTCGGTCCAACACAGAGCCAGACGGCACGTTTCTCCCTGTGCGCTGTCTGCCAGGCTCAGCGCACATGCTCAGAAATATTCAAAGTTTACTAAAGCTGTGGAGATAGATGGCTGCAGATTCAGCTGCTGCATTCAGGAACATGTCTGACATCACTTCCTGTCACTGTTTCCTGTAACTCTAACAGCACCTCTGGTACATCAAACTCCACCAGCCCTGACAACCTTTCTGCTCTCCTCACCTTCTTTAGCACTGACATCACTTCTCAACATAATTCAGGAGTAACGTCCAGCAGCGGCAGGCACGGCCGTTTTTGCAATCGATGTCGGAAGTACACCCTGAAGTTAATGAAGTCGTATAAATCCACTGACCGTAGGTCAAGGTTTCTCATCCACCAATGTTAGCTCCATGGGAGGTGATACACCATAGCTTTAGGTATTAAATTCACTGACCTCAGGTTTAGGTTTCCTAAGCTTTCTATCACTATCCGCAAATGTCCAAATCTTCTGGTGTGAACTTCCGGCATTAATTGTTAAAATGGCGACCCCCTGCACCTGCAGTGGGGTGGCTCTCCCATTATTTCCTGTAATTATGACATCATGTTCTGTAACTCTGTCATCACTGTGTAATTATGACAGGACTTCCTGACTGTTGACATAACTTCCTGTCCTGACACCTAATGCACAGCCGGGTCGTCCTGCATAACCTTCACGCCATTGGCTGTTTCCATGGCAGCCCATCGCAGGTCAGCGGCGCTGAGGACCGGAGCCCGACCGACGCTGTTCATCGACACACACTAAGTAAAATCTGAGCGTAGAAAAATAAAAGTTTGGCAAAAGTCCTTCAAACTTGCTCGCCCTGCAGGACAACCTGTGGAGCTGCAGCAGCGACCCGCGTGTCCGCCATGTTGGATGTTTGGCTTCGGGTAACCTGGACTCCAGCAGACTCACATACAGCCGGCAGGCTCTGCTCAATTCAAATCCTTTTTACATAGTTACAGTCTGGAAATAACTGTGTGTGTGTGTGTGTGTGTGTGTGTGTGTGTGTGTGTGTGTGTGTGTGTGTGTGTGTGTGTGTGTGTGTGTGTGTGTGTGTGTGTGATGCATGATGGAAGCACATGATCAGTAGTGTTTGTGCAGTTCTTGGACCCGGCGCCTCCTCTTGCAGTCCCCGCTCAGTTTTGTGTGCCACCGCTCAGGTGGCGACCTCGGGGGAGTCCCCGGCCTCCTCCACCTGGTTGGCCCGCCCCAGTGTCTTTAACTTGGTGAACATGTCCGCTAGGGTCTCCTTGAAGCCTTTCTCCAGCAGCCAGCCTTCGCTCTCACATTCCGGATTCTCTGGGTCCTCCATGGTCTCAAGCGCTGTGCACAGGTACTTCAGACCTGCCACGTCCACCCCCTGACACAAACACACACACATGACAGGTCACCACCAGCAGAGAGCAGTTACAGTGATGACATCTGGAGATATGCAGAGTACACCACATGGGAGACGGTCAGTGTGATCATGTCGGCAGGTTCCTGCTCCTGCAGCTCTCCAGAAATCCCCAGACTACTCAATGCTGTCAGCAGAACAGGGAGCATGTTCTCTCTGCCTAAACATGAGCAGAGCTTCATCCACGACATCTGACACCGCTCCCCAGGTGAGTCAGGTGTGAGCCAGGAACTGAGATGATGGCGTTAAACTTGTTGTTCTGACCCAGATAACTTTCCTCTCAGGAAGTGTTCCTGTCTTCCCCAGAATGCACCCTGCTGCGGCCGCAGATTAGCCCCTCCCAGAATAGTGCCTGATCCCGATCCCCCCCAAGGAGATTACCTGCAGCGGGACTCGCGCAGAGCAGCACGATCAACCTGAGTCATTACCTGACAGAAACCTCGTTTCTGCGTGACGGCCGGACTGTTGCAGGTTCCTGTGATGTGCCTGAGCGAATATCAATAAACCACATTAACCAGACTCTGGTTAAAGAGAAAATATCAATAAACCACATTAACCAGACTCTGGTTCAGGAGAAAATATCAATAAACCACATTAACTAGACTCTGGTTCAGGAGAAAATATCAATAAACCACATTAACTAGACTCTGGTTCAGGAGAAAATATAAATAAACCACATTAACCAGACTCTGGTTTAGGAGCAAATATCAATAAACCACATTAACCAGACTCTGGTTTAGGAGCAAATATCAATAAACCACATTAACCAGACTCTGGGTAAAGAGAAAATATCAATAAACCACATTAACCAGACTCTGGTTCAGGAGCAAATATCAATAAACCACATTAACCAGACTCTGGGTAAAGAGAAAATATCAATAAACCACATTAACTAGACTCTGGTTCAGGATCAAATATCAATAAACCACATTAACCAGACTCTGGTTAAGGAGAAAATATCAATAAACCACATTAACCAGACTCTGGGTAAAGAGAAAATATCAATAAACCACATTAACTAGACTCTGGTTAAAGAGAAAATATCAATAAACCACATTAACCAGACTCTGGTTCAGGATCAAATATCAATAAACCACACTAACCAGACTCTGGTTAAAGAGAAAATATCAATAAACCACATTAACCAGACTCTGGTTCAGGAGAAAATATCAATAAACCACATTAACCAGACTCTGGTTCAGGAGAAAATATCAATAAACCACATTAACCAGACTCTGGGTAAAGAGCAAATATCAATAAACCACATTAACTAGACTCTGGTTAAAGAGAAAATATCAATAAACCACATTAACTAGACTCTGGTTAAAGAGAAAATATCAATAAACCACATTAACCAGACTCTGGTTCAGGAGCAAATATCAATAAACCACATTAACTAGACTCTGGTTAAAGAGAAAATATCAATAAACCACATTAACCAGACTCTGGTTAAAGAGAAAATATCAATAAACCACATTAACCAGACTCTGGTTCAGGAGCAAATATCAATAAACCACATTAACCAGACTCTGGTTAAAGAGAAAATATCAATAAACCACATTAACTAGACTCTGGTTCAGGAGCAAATATCAATAAACCACATTAACCAGACTCTGGTTAAAGAGAAAATATCAATAAACCACATTAACTAGACTCTGGTTAAAGAGAAAATATCAATAAACCACATTAACTAGACTCTGGTTAAAGAGAAAATATCAATAAACCACATTAACTAGACTCTGGTTAAAGAGAAAATATCAATAAACCACATTAACCAGACTCTGGTTCAGGAGCAAATATCAATAAACCACATTAACTAGACTCTGGTTAAAGAGAAAATATCAATAAACCACATTAACCAGACTCTGGTTAAAGAGAAAATATCAATAAACCACATTAACCAGACTCTGGTTCAGGAGCAAATATCAATAAACCACATTAACCAGACTCTGGTTAAAGAGAAAATATCAATAAACCACATTAACTAGACTCTGGTTCAGGAGCAAATATCAATAAACCACATTAACCAGACTCTGGTTAAAGAGAAAATATCAATAAACCACATTAACTAGACTCTGGTTCAGGAGCAAATATCAATAAACCACATTAACCAGACTCTGGTTAAAGAGAAAATATCAATAAACCACATTAACTAGACTCTGGTTAAAGAGAAAATATCAATAAACCACATTAACTAGACTCTGGTTAAAGAGAAAATATCAATAAACCACATTAACTAGACTCTGGTTAAAGAAAAAATATAAATAAACCACATTAACCAGACTCTGGTTCAGGAGAAAATATCAATAAACCACATTAACCAGACTCTGGTTCAGGAGAAAATATCAATAAACCACACTAACCAGACTCTGGGTAAAGAGAAAATATCAATAAACCACATTTACTAGACTCTGGTTAAAGAGAAAATATCAATAAACCACATTAACCAGACTCTGGTTCAGGAGCAAATATCAATAAACCACATTAACTAGACTCTGGTTAAAGAGAAAATATCAATAAACCACATTAACCAGACTCTGGTTAAAGAGAAAATATCAATAAACCACATTAACCAGACTCTGGTTCAGGAGCAAATATCAATAAACCACATTAACCAGACTCTGGTTAAAGAGAAAATATCAATAAACCACATTAACTAGACTCTGGTTCAGGAGCAAATATCAATAAACCACATTAACCAGACTCTGGTTAAAGAGAAAATATCAATAAACCACATTAACTAGACTCTGGTTAAAGAGAAAATATCAATAAACCACATTAACTAGACTCTGGTTAAAGAGAAAATATCAATAAACCACATTAACTAGACTCTGGTTAAAGAAAAAATATAAATAAACCACATTAACCAGACTCTGGTTCAGGAGAAAATATCAATAAACCACATTAACCAGACTCTGGTTCAGGAGCAAATATCAATAAACCACATTAACCAGACTCTGGTTAAAGAGAAAATATCAATAAACCACATTAACTAGACTCTGGTTCAGGAGCAAATATCAATAAACCACATTAACCAGACTCTGGTTAAAGAGAAAATATCAATAAACCACATTAACTAGACTCTGGTTAAAGAGAAAATATCAATAAACCACATTAACTAGACTCTGGTTAAAGAGAAAATATCAATAAACCACATTAACTAGACTCTGGTTAAAGAGAAAATATCAATAAACCACATTAACCAGACTCTGGTTCAGGAGCAAATATCAATAAACCACATTAACTAGACTCTGGTTAAAGAGAAAATATCAATAAACCACATTAACCAGACTCTGGTTCAGGAGCAAATATCAATAAACCACATTAACTAGACTCTGGTTAAAGAGAAAATATCAATAAACCACATTAACCAGACTCTGGTTAAAGAGAAAATATCAATAAACCACATTAACCAGACTCTGGTTCAGGAGCAAATATCAATAAACCACATTAACCAGACTCTGGTTAAAGAGAAAATATCAATAAACCACATTAACCAGACTCTGGTTCAGGAGCAAATATCAATAAACCACATTAACTAGACTCTGGTTAAAGAGAGAATATCAATAAACCACATTAACTAGACTCTGGTTAAAGAAAAAATATAAATAAACCACATTAACCAGACTCTGGTTAAAGAGAAAATATCAATAAACCACATTACCAGACTCTGGTTCAGGAGAAAATATCAATAAACCACATTAACCAGACTCTGGTTCAGGAGAAAATATCAATAAACCACACTAACCAGACTCTGGGTAAAGAGAAAATATCAATAAACCACATTAACTAGACTCTGGTTAAAGAGAAAATATCAATAAACCACATTAACCAGACTCTGGTTAAAGAGAAAATATCAATAAACCACATTAACCAGACTCTGGGTAAAGAGAAAATATCAATAAACCACATTAACCAGACTCTGGTTAAAGAGAAAATATCAATAAACCACATTAACCAGACTCTGGTTAAGGAGAAAATATCAATAAACCACATTAAACAGACTCTGCTTCAGGAGCAAATATCAATAAACCACAGTAACCGGACTCTGGTTAAGGAGAAAATATCAGTGGGTGCTGTGGGAACTTGCCCACAGCATGCCAGGCCCAGAGTGGACTGAAGAACCACTTAGCCTCTGTTTCTTGTAATTTTGATCATTATGGCTTCCAGATATTGAAAACCCAAAATTCTGTGTCTCAGAAAGTTAGAATACTGTGAAAAAAATAATTATTGGAAACTGATGGTGTCCCACCCTAATTGGCTAATGGGAGGGAGGAAAAGATGCTCCAGCAGCAGGAAGGACCACAGCTTTGAAGGGATTGTCAAACGATTCTTTCAAGAATCAGGAGAAGAATCACAAAGTGGTCCCTGAGGCTGGAGTCGGTGCCTCAAGAGCGTCTACTGGACTCAGGAGGGAAGGAACCGGTCTGTTGCTCAATGGTCCAAAGTCCTGTTTACAAAGTAAACTCTGCATTTTATCTGGAAATCAAGGTCCAGTTTTTGTAGGAAGAGCAGAGAGGACCAACATCCATGTTACTTGATGTTCAGAGTGAAGTTTCAGCAGTCAGTGATGGTTTGGGCCACCATGTCTGCTGGGTCCACTGGGTTTTCTGAAGTCCACAGTCAATGCAGACATCTAACAGGACATTCCAGACATGATGACAAGCTGTATGGAGATGCTGATTTCATTTTCCAGCAGGACTTGGTACCGGCCCACGCAGTCAAAAGTACCAAAAGCTGGTCCAGTGACCGTGGTGTTCCTGTCCTGGATTGGCCAGAAAACTCCCCTGACCAGAACCCCGTAGACAGTTACTGAGCTGTTGTCAAGAGGAGGATGAGAGACACCAGAGCCAACATGGCAAGTGACCTGAAGCAGCTATCTGGGCTTCCAGAACCTCAGCAGAACCACAGGCTGACGGTCGCTATGCCACGGAGCATTGATCCAGGAATTCATGTAGAGAAATGGAATTACTGTTCAGCCGCCTGACATTTGGGCTCTGATTGGTCTAAAGTGATATTCAATTTTTCCAGAAACACTGATTTTTGGGTTTCCTTTGCCTTTAAGCCACAGTCATCAAAATTAAAAGAAATAAAAGCTTGTAATATTTTATTTTATGTGTAATGAATCTCTGGAAAGTAACAGTTTCACATCTTGAAATGACTGGCACACATTACACTTTGTCACAGGGTTCTAACTTTTTGAGATGTACCTGTACAACTTTAAAGAAACCATAAGCAAAATGTCAACAGGTGGCCCGTTGAACACCTTCTGCAGACCAAAACAAGATTGGTGACAAGCTCCGAGTCAAACTGCATCTGCTCTTCACCTTGGAAACGCAACGCCAATGTTATCCTCCTTTTATCTCTTTTCTCATCTGACAACTTCTTTGCCAAAGACCGTTTTTTTTAAGTCTTCAGGTGAAATTTTGATCCGCATGATTTAATCGTCGCTGTTTTGCCCCGACACTATGCTGCTTTGATGGTGGCATTTTAGGGCAGGGAGGGGCTGAGCCCTGAGTGGCAGCGGTTCACGTGCACGTACATGCACATGTGGCCGGCCCAGCTTTGTAAACAAGAGACTGGAGAACATCACATTTCATATCACAACACACATTTCAACATTTCACATATTGCTCCTTTAATGTTTGTCTTGTGTCTAAAAAATTTGCCTAAAACATTGTTTGGTTCAACATATTTTGATTTATGATGTTACGTTACTGCAGTGGTTTTCAAATATTTTCTGTCACGCCCCCTTTGAAGGAGGAAACATTTTTCAGGCCTCCCAATCCCAACAAAATGGGTCAAAAATGTAACTTTGGAATTGTTTTCTGTTTTGATGCAATGAAGCTGTTGTTGTGAATTACCCAGAATCCCTTTGAAAATTTACACCATGCAACAATGTTTCTAACAACTAGAATGTTTTTAACTAAATAATTAACAACAATGTAAATGCTGTTAGCCTGACTTGTGCCTGCAGTCAACTTCTAGTGATGAAACTCATATGGCAAAAAAATATAAACCCATTAATAAAAGACAAACTTCAGTTATATTAAGTCTTTTACTTTTTAGTCCTCAGAGATTCCACACGGCTCCACATCCATCCGGACTCGCTGCGACTGGAAGGGATTTCAACACAACATAAAATGGACGAGCCAAACAGGATCGCTGGGCGGGGTTTACGTAGACGTGACGATTCAGAGAAGCAACTATTTGGACTCAGACAACAATGGTGGCTCACAGCGAGGAAGCAGGCGTTGACTAGACGTCCCCGAGTCCCTGTTTTGGATGACCTGTCCCCGGAAAAAGCTGTCCCCAATTTCAGTGTATTGCAGGTCATGCAAAACAAACCAAGCCCACCACAGAGATCCTGCAAGACCAGAGATGTCCCCGGTTTTCATTAGAGAAATCTGCGGTAACAATGATGCTGCTATTTCATCAGCGTTGTCCTGTCTACCGAATATTAATTATTTAAAAGAACACCAAAGGACGGCTTTCAAGGCTTATGTTAGTGGAGACCATGGTTTCAGTTTCGATGTGAGTGGTTGAAGTAGCGCATCAGTAAAGATGATGGACAAGTGGTTTATCCAATCATATGCAGGGATTTCTGATAAGGCCCCTCCTTCTGAAACACATCTCCAGTGGAGCAATCCCAGATGGACGTGTGGAGCTCTGCAGAAATCCATCGTCAGCCTTTAAAACTATCCTAGATTCAATTGGTTTTGCTCAAAATGTGCGTAAACCGACGCACTCTTGGCTTCATACTTTAGACCTTGTGCTGACATATGGCATTCAATTCAATTCAATTCAATTTTATTTATATAGCGCCATATCATGAAACATGTCATCTCAAGGCACTTTACAAAATCAAGTTCAATCATATTATACAGATTGGGTCAGATTATACATTATGCCTTTCTGGGGAACAAGATGGCGGAAGAGGAGTAAGACGTGCCTCGCGTGGGCTCCCGCTTTAACCTCTTTAGTTTATGGTTCTCCACTAAATGTCCTTGCTGTTCTGAGCATTAGGTGTGTCCGGACTCGTCCTCTAAGTGACTCCTGCCTGGAAGAGTAGAAGAATGGCGACAAATTTGAGGAAAGGCAAACACTCTAGCGTTCCGGCTGCTAGGCCCGATACCGCCTCGGAGCAGACTATTGCTATATCCGGAAGCTCAGCACCCCCTTCTCCTTCCCGTGGTGAGGCGGACGCACTCTCCTTGAAGTCCGACATTCTTGCCGCTATAAAAACCGATATCTCAGCTGTGATTAAATCCGAAATAAAAGAGGCTCTGGCTGAAGAGTTCACTTTTATTAAAGGAGAGCTACAAGCGGTGAGAGCGGAAGTGGCTAACGGCACAATGCTACTCCGTGCCGACCTAGACCACGTTAAACAAAGCGTCACAGAGGTAGAAGACGGCTTGTCAACCTGGTCCGATGAGGTTGTTACTCTACGCACCACTGTGTTGGAGCTGAAAGAAGAAGTTGATGGGCTCAAAAAGAAGTGTGACGATATGGAAGGACGCATGAGACGGTGCAACTTGCGGATCATTGGGGTTCCCGAGACGACAGAATCCAGCTCCACTGAAACAGTGGCTAAACTGCTAGCAGAGGTGCTACAGATGGATAAAGCGCCATTGATTGACCGAGTTCATCGTACTGGCAGTGGGAGCAAGTCAGGCGATAAGCCGCGGGTCATTGTCGCTAAGCTTCACTATTATCAAGAATGTGTGGAAATATTACGTCGGGCTCGGAGCCGTGGCCCTCTTCGCTTCAAGGAGGCACCGATTATCATCACATCTGATTATACAGCGGTGGTGGCCAGGGCTCGGGCGGCGTTTTCGGAGGTGAGGAGGCTTCTTCGCAACCGACGAGATGTTCGTTACGGCCTGCTTTTTCCTGCTAGGCTCCGCATTTCTCATGGGGAGGAGGACAAGGAGTTTTTGGATGCCAATAAAGCAATGGATTACGTTAAAAAGAAAATCATCTCAGCAACGGCCAGCGAGGACCGACGTTAACTGCGGGTCCAATCCCCATCGTTCCATTATTTCAGGTTGTACAGAACTTTCCGACATTATGTCCCGTGCTATATCTTGATTTAATTTTCGACACTATTCCGAGGGACAACATTCTTCTTTTGTGTTTATGTATGAGGGTTTCACAGGGGGTCTGTCCAGATCTTGGTCAATGATGCATTTATTGTATCGATGCAGCAAGGAGCATAAACGACATTAATACTTTAAAGTAGAGGAACCTTTTTCTTTTTTCTTTATATATATATATATATATATATATATATATATATATATATATATATATATGTATATATATGTTTTTTTTTTTATTTTATATTCAATTTTTTTTTTTTTTTTTTTTTTTTTTTTAGCTTTATTTAGCTTGGCGGGAGCCCAGGCAGGGAGACAAGTTCCCCAGCACAAGCACAAATGTGTGGATATTTTGTTTGTTGGGTTCTCCGTGGTTATTCAGGAGAGATGGGTGGGACTATACCGGATCTATTTGTTTTGAATATGCCTTTTGTCAGTTACCTTTTTGTGATGGTTTGTGGTTATTGTACTACATCTGATTGACCATTCATGAGCAGTCCTAATACTAATAGGTTCATCAACAGTCACCCAGTTAATTGTGTGAGTTGGAATGTGAAATCCCTTAATGGTCCAGTGAAATTTAGGAAAGTTACGACACATTTAAGACAACTTGAGGCTAATATCTCTTTCTTACAGGAGACCCATTTGTGTAAAGCAGACAGTGCAAATCTATGTAGGCGATGGTCCGGTCAGGTGTTTCAGTCTAATTTCCAATCTAAATCGAGAGGGGTAGCCATTTTAGTTGGTAAACAGGTGCAATTCACGGCGTCCTGTGTCAAAACGGACGCTGCCGGACGCTATGTTATTGTGGTTGGAAAACTGTATGCGCTTCCAGTTATTTTAGTCTCGGTATATGCTCCAAATTGGGATGATCAAACGTTTTTTAACACGCTCTTTTCAAATTTACCTAATATTTCAACACATAACCTTATAATTGGAGGAGATGTGAATTGTGTGCTATCATCCCTTGATCGTAGTACAGCGGGAAGGATCTCTCTCTCTAAATCTGCCCAGTCAATTAATTCATTTCTTAACACCTATGGAGTGGTTGACGTATGGCGTTTTCGAAATCCGACCCTAAGACGGTATTCGTTTTTTTCTCCTGTTCATAAGAGCTATTCCCGGATTGACTATTTTTTCCTCGATAAACGGATTTTACCTTTAGTGAGCGAATGTAATTATGGAGCTATAGTCGTTTCTGACCATAGTCCGCTCACAATGAAACTGAACATTCCTGTTGTGCAATCAGTCTATCGTCCTTGGCGACTTAATCCCATACTTTTATCTGACGAAAACTTCGTCGATATGCTTACTTCTGAAATTAAGTTTTTTATTGATATTAATCGGACTCCTGGGATGCCACTCAGCACTGTTTGGGAGTCATTAAAGGCTTACCTGAGAGGTCAAATCATTTCTTACTGTGCAAACAAAAAGAAGAAAGGTATCGAACGGCTAAAATTGTTAACAGATCAGATTCTACAATTAGATAGGGAATGCTCCCATACTTTTACACAAGACTCTCTTCAAAAACGTGTATTACTCCAGACAGAGTTTAACATCTTATCTACCCAACAGGCCGAATATTTATTATCCAAATCTAGGTGTGGCTACTATGAGCATGGTGAGAGGGCTGGACGCCTTCTTGCGCAGCAGCTACGGCAACGCTCAGCTAAACAGGATATCTCAGCAATTAATGATGAGCATGGTGTAAAATGTTATGAGGATGCTGGAATTAGTCTATGTTTCAGCAAATTTTACCAATCTTTGTATACCTCTGAAGCCTCACTTAACCCAACTGAATTGGTTGATTTTTTTAAAGATATTAAAATCCCTTCACTAAGTTCTGATTTATCTAACGAATTGGAAAGAAATTTTTCTTTAGCTGAGATTAACTCTGCAATTAAAAATATGCAAAATGGAAAATCTCCAGGACCAGATGGTTTCCTGGCAGAATTTTTTAAGAAGTTTTCTGATTTACTTTCTCCCCTGCTGCTATCAGTTTTTGAGGAGTCTCTGGCCATACATTTACTGCCGCTGTCTATGCGTCAGGCTGTAATATCACTGCTTTTAAAGAAGGATAAAGACCCCTTGAGCTGCAGTTCATACCGCCCAATATCGTTATTAAACACTGATGTTAAAATTCTCACAAAGATGTTGGCAAAACGAGTTGAACGGATTATCCCTACAATTGTTTCACCTGACCAGACTGGTTTTATTAAAAATCGTCAATCCTTCTTTAATATCAGGCGGCTATTTAATGTGTTGTACACTTCTGCCCCGCCCAGTCACAATTGTAATGAAGTTTTAATCTCGCTGGACGCTGAGAAAGCGTTTGACCGGGTGGAATGGAACTATCTATTTAAGACCTTGGTGATGTTTAACTTCGGTCCTAAATTTGTTTCATGGGTGAAGTTGATATATACCTTGCCAATGGCAGCAGTACGCACTAACAGTAATTTATCCAGTTATTTTGAACTGAAACGTGGGACGAGGCAGGGATGCCCACTTTCGCCACTTTTATTCGCAATTGCAATGCGGTACCGCGCACGTGACGTCACCGTCTCAAGAGCAACGCCCCTTTTGCCGCTTAGGTAGGGCATACAGGAGAGAACGCATACAGGAGAGAACGCACGGATAACAGATATGACCGACTTTACAGCCGTTAAACTTTCCCAAGACGATGTCCCAGGCGCACGGTTTACTGGTCGAACTGTCGAAGAACACACCAACCTTCAGCTCAAACGATGGCTTGAGGTTCGAGGGCTTAAAAAGACTGGAAAACTGGCCGAGTTGATGAAAGGTAAGCTTTGTTTTTTTTTCCTGCGCGGCGATCATGGCAGCGTCGGCCGTTTTTTGTTTTTTTTTGTTGTTGTTTGCAATCACCGTCCAGGAATGGGTATATGTTTAATGTTTGTCTCATTTGAAATGTTTTTGAGTAAGCCTGGTAGCAGGCTATCATGTTAGCGCCTGCTACCATGATAGCCTATATGCTGTCATGGTAGCAGGCGCTACTTTATTAACATGTCGGCCACCAAAATACTCTTACCTTGACTTGATGTCGCTGGAATTGGGTCAGGATGTTCTTCGGTTGGGCCCTTTCCTCCAACAAAATGCTTGCTACATATGTACTTGAATTTGGTAACTTTTTCCGGGTTGAACTGTTGTGTAGGCTGACCGCCCCGGTGTATCCAGCGCACACATTTCTCCTTGGCAGTCTTGAAGAAAACATCCTTCATATGCGGCCGATCAGCGTAACTCGAGTCGCTGTTGCACGTTCCATAGCAACAATGTTTAAAAACCATGGTCTTAGATTTGGAAAAAGCAGTCGTTTACCGAGTAAAACCTAGGCTAACGCACGTCTCTTACAGCGAAACAACGGCGGCTTTCCGGAGTTTGTCCCACTGCGTACCACGTGATGTGACGTCATCGTGACGTTGTGTTTCTAAAAATAGCTTGCGCGCGGTACCGCATTGAACCACTCGCAGTGGCCTTGCGAAACAGTCCCAAAATTAAAGGTATTGATCGGTTTGGCACTGAACATAAAGTTTCCCTATATGCTGATGATACACTTCTTTATATCTCAGATCCCTTATCTAGTATTCCTGAGTTACTTATTTTACTTCAAAAGTTTGGAAACATTTCTGGCTATAAGGTTAACCTTCAAAAAAGTGAATTGATGCCTGTGACTCCAATGGAAGTGCAGCATATGGGTTCAGTCCCTTTCAAAATTAGCCCTGCTAAATTTAAATACCTTGGTATCTGGATTACTCACAGTCACAAAGATCTTTATCCAGCAAACTATCTGCCTCTCCTGGTGAACCTTAGGAAAGACATCACTACATGGGCATCTCTGCCTCTATCCCTGGGAGGTAGAATCAATATAATCAAAATGGCAATACTGCCTAAATTACTTTATCTATTTCAGAGCGTGCCAGTGTTTCTCACCAAGACTTTCTTCACAAAATTAAATAGTGAGTTGTCGTCATTTATTTGGAATAAGAAGCACCCGCGGATAGGCTGTAAGATGCTACAGCTACCCCATGGTCTTGGTGGCTTGTCACTCCCCAATTTCCTATATTATTACTGGGCGGCTAATATTAGGGCCTTACTGTACTGGTTGAGAGAGGACAACCCTGCTCCCACTTGGGTGACTTTAGAGAGGAATTCAGTTACGGCTAGTTCTCTCTCTGCTTTACTCTGCTCCCGGTTACCGTTTGATCAACCAATCTCAACGTATACTTCTAATCCGGTTATAACTCACACAATAAAAATCTGGAATCAGTGTAGGAGGATGTTTAAAAGTACGGAATTATTAATATCTGCTCCAGTATCAAATAATCACATGTTTGCTCCTTCACTAATGGATTCTGTTTTTTATGCCTGGAGTTTAAAGGGAATAACTTCTCTAAACGATCTTTATATAGACAATAAGTTTGCCTCATTCGAACAGCTCACACAGAAATTTGATATTCACAAGTCACAGTTTTTCAGGTATTTACAATTGAGACATTTTGTAATGTCAAATTCTGGATGTTTTCTTCTACATCCACCAACTTCCCTTGTTGATGAGATTTTGATGTGCAAGTCTGTAACAAGACGCTCTATGAGTAAAGTCTATTCCCTGCTCAATTCATTTAATGATACCAATTTAGATTCCTTGAGGGTCAAGTGGGAGATGGACTTGGAGGAGTCCATATCAGATACAGTTTGGCAAAAAATTATTCAAAATATCTATTCGTCCTCAATATGTCTGAAACATGTTATAGTTCAATTCAAGGTAGTACATCGTTTACACTGGTCTAAGGACAGATTGTGTAAATTCAAAAGGGACTTGGATCCGACGTGTGATCGTTGTAAACAATCTCCAGCCACACTTTTACACACATTCTGGTCTTGTCCAAAGTTACACAGATATTGGCAAGGCATCTTCGACACTTTTTCAGGAATATTTGGACAAACTGTTTATCCATCACCACTCATCTCTCTCTTTGGGGTGGCTCCAGCAGAGACCTCTTTCAGCAAACATCAGAGGACTGTGTTAGCTTTCTGCTCTCTACTGGCTAGAAGACTTATTCTTCTTCGATGGAAGGATCCACATCCTCCAAGATATGGACATTGGTTAAGAGAAGTTATGTCTTACATTCATTTAGAGAAGATCAGATATACTGTTAGGGGATCTGTGAACAAATTCTTTGACGTCTGGCAGCCATTTATATCCTATGTCGGGAATATTTCGGCAGATAACTTTGTGTAAAGGTCAAATATTGGTTTTGTGTTGCAAACCTGTGCTTTGTATCGGCTGATGTATGAATAAAAGGTGTATTCTTGTTGGGGTAGTAGACCCGGTATAGGAGGGGAGGGTGGGGAGGGATTTTTGTTGTATATTTCGTCGGGTTTTCTTTTTTTTTTTTTTTTTTTTTTTTTTTTTTTTTTTATTATTTTTTTTATTTTATTTTATTTTTTTGTGTGTGTGTGGTGTATGTAAAGAAAAAGAAGAAAAAATAATAAAAAGACCTTGATCAAAAAAAAGATTATACATTATGCATTGATTGTAAAGAATTAACAGTATTTCTTCACAACTCTGTCCTATCTGATAATTTTTTATAACCTTTGAGTTTAATCTAACTAAGTTCTCCACCCCCAAAAGAGGGTTCCATTATAGTAGATCTTTATCGGATAATGCTGTATCAAAACTTAAAGAGTCTGTCCCCCTTTTAATATCCTCAGTATCACAGAAATACCCTGCAGATAGCAGTAATGTTGTTTCTTCCCATTCACAAATAGATGTCTTTGTTAATGGTATGACTTCCTCATTGCGTTCTGCATTAGACAATGTAGCTCCCTTGAAAAAGAAGGTGATTATTCACAGGAAGCTGGCTCCCTGATTTAATTCAGAGCTGCAGTCCTTGAAGCACAATGTTAGGAAATTGGAGAGAAAATGGCGTTTTACACACCAAGAGGAATCCTACTTAATCTGGAGGGACAGTCTATTGTTGTATAACAAGACCCTTCGCAGAGTTAGAGCAGCATATTTTTCATCATTAATTGAGAAGAACAAAAATGATCCTAGATTTCTCTTCAGTACAGTTGCCAAACTTACACAGAGTCATAGCTCTGTTGGTCCATCCATTCCCTTAGCTCTTAGCAGTAATGATTTTATGGGATTCTTCATAAATAAAATTGATTCCATTAAAAATAAAATAAAATAAAATAATTCTCCTCCCAAACATGATTACTTCGTCCTCAGTAAGTGAGGCAGAGTTGGAGGAATCTTTAGAACCTGCGCAGTGTCTGTACTGTTTAAAAGCAGTAGAGCTTTCTGAGCTGTCTAAAAATTTAGCTTCACCTAAACCTTTTACCTGCATGTTAGACCCAATCCCAACCAAGTTGTTTAAGGAGGTATTCCCTTTGATCAGTGGCCCTATTTTGGACATGGTTAATCTATCCTTGGTAAATGGTTTTTAAAGTAGCTGTTATTAAACCTTTACTTAAGAAACCTTCTCTTGATCAAGATGAGTTAGTAAACTACAGAGCTATATCTAATCTTCTTTTCTTATCTAAAATTCTTGAGAAAGTAGTTGCTAATCAACTTTGTGAACATTTACAAAGCAATGACCTACTTGAGGAGTTTCAGTCAGGCTTAAGAGCTCATCATAGCACTGAAGCAGCTCTGGTAAAGGTCACTAATGATATTCTAATGGCCTTCAGATAATGGACTTGTGTCTGTACTTGTCCTGTTAGATCTCAGTGCTGCATTTGATACAGTTGATCACAATATTCTCCTACAAAGACTTGAGCATACTGTAGGGATTAAGGGGAAAGCATTAGGCTGGTTTAAATCTTATCTGTCAGACAGATTCCAGTTTGTTCATGTTAATAATAAATCTTCTTCAAACTCTAGGGTCACCTGTGGAGTACCACAGGGTTAATCTGGATGGCATTAACTTGGCCTCTGGTAATAAAGTAAAAAATCTTGTTGTTATTTTTTACCA
Source organism: Fundulus heteroclitus (assembly GCF_011125445.2). Lineage (NCBI taxonomy): Eukaryota > Metazoa > Chordata > Actinopteri > Cyprinodontiformes > Fundulidae > Fundulus > Fundulus heteroclitus. The sequence continues at coordinate 3,249,714 of NC_046382.1, read as the reverse complement.
AGACATGTCATTAAAATCCCATATTAAACAGGTTTCCAGAGTTTCCTTTTTGCACCTCAGGAATATCACCAAAATTGGAAACATTCTGTCCAGGGGTGATGCTGAAAAACTAGTCCATGCATTTGTTACTTCAAGGCTGGACTATTGTAATTCTTTACTATCAGGAAGTCCACAAAATGCAGTTCAAAGCCTTCAGCTGATCCAAAATGCTGCAGCAAGAGTTCTGATGAAAATCAACCAGAGGGATCATATTTCTCCTGTTTTAGCTTCCCTTCATTGGCTTCCTGTTAAATCAAGAATAGAATTTAAAATTCTCCTTCTAACGTATAAAGCCCTTAATAATCAAGCTCCATCATATTTCAGAGCTCTGATTACCCCGTATGTTCCTAACAGAGCACTTCGCTCTCAGACTGCAGGTCTGCTGGTGGTTCCTAGAGTCTCTAAAAGTAGAATGGGAGGCAGATCCTTTAGCTATCAGGCTCCTCTCCTGTGGAACCAACTCCCAGTTTTGGTCCGTGAGGCAGACACCCCGTCTACTTTTAAGACTAGGCTTAAAACTTTCCTTTGTGACAAAGCTTCTAGTCAGAGTGGCTCATGTTACCCTGAGCTATCTCTGCAGTTATGCTGCTATAGGCTTAGGCTGCTGGAGGACATCAGGGTCTATTTCTCTCTCTCTGCTGAGTTCTACTGTTCTCTAGTTTTGCATTGCTTGTCGTCATTTAAGCTTTTAAGTTTTTGCTGTCTCTCTTTTTTCTTCATAGAAGGTACACCTGGTGTGGCGTTCTGTTAGCTGTGACATCATCAGGGGAGGCAGATCATCCTCTATTACCATCTAATGTAGAACAGATTACTGGGTCAATGTGAGCTTCTGTGCTTTCTGTGTCTCTGCTCTGTCTTCTCTAACCTAGAAAGTACTCCTGGGTCAATGTGAGCTTCTGAGCTTTCTGTGTCTCTGCTCTGTCTTCTCTAACCTAGAAAGTACTCCTGGGTCAATGTGAGCTTCTGAGCTTTCTGTGTCTCTGCTCTGTCTTCTCTAACATAGAAAGTACTCCTGGGTCAATGTGAGCTTCTGAGCTTTCTGTGTCTCTGCTCTGTCTTCTCTAACCTAGAAAGTACTCCTGGGTCAATGTGAGCTTCTGAGCTTTCTGTGTCTCTGCTCTGTCTTCTCTAACATAGAAAGTACTCCTGGGTCAACGTGAGCTTCTGAGCTTTCTGTGTCTCTGCTCTGTCTTCTCTAAGCCCCAGTGGGTGGAGGCAGATGAGCGTTCACACTGAGCCTTGTTCTGGTTCTGCTGGAGGTTCTCCTCCCTGTTAAGGGGGAGTTTTCCTCTCCACTGTCGCTTCATGCATGCTCAGTATGAGGGATTGCTGCAAAGCCATCAACAATGTAGACGACTCTCCCTGTGGCTCTACGCTTCTCCAGGAGTGAATGCTGCTTGTCGGGACTTTGAAGCAATCAACTGATTTCCTTATATAGGAAATTTTTGACCAATCTGTATAATATGATTGATTTTGACTTTGTAAAGTGCCTCGAGATGACATGTTTCATGAAACACGAAGGACGGAGTCAGAAACATGGAGGATGGAGAACCTCGTGAGAGACGTCACGAGGTTCCTAGGCTAAGCTAGCTGCAGGAAGGAGCATTTAGGCTCCTTTTCTACCTCCTCCCTTATTTACTCTATTCAGACACTCTGATCATGGCCACCCTGACTCACTTCCCATTTGGCTAAAGAGTCCTGGCTCACTAAGGGGATTTAGATTGAGCCCGAGACTTCAGGAACCATGTCCTCTGGATGGATTAGACCACAGTGGAGATGTTTGACCAGAAAGCCCAGCAGCCTGTTTGTAGAGAAACAGACACAGCATCTCAGCACCAGCAGTGGAGTGCAGATGATATGTGCCTGACCTCATTCTGCACTGCTACTGTTTCAGTCCTAGACTACTAGGACGGAGTCTACTACTACTGGATTCTCTTTATGAAGATGTCGCCATCAGTCCAGCCACTTCTGACCGTGGTTCTAGCTGGTTCTGGTCCCTGAGCCACCATGGCAACATGTCCAGCTCACGTTACAGAGAAAGATGCTGCATCCTCTTTCAGGAAGTATGAGGTCCAGGCTACATGCCGACTGGCTGCAGAGGCCTGTGGTGGAGACCTGTGTGGAGTCTTACCTCCAGGATGATGGTGCAGATGAGCAGCGCTCCAATGCTGTTCATGATGCTGCTGTAGTAGGAGAAGACGGCCTGGTGGCAGCCCCGGTTCCAGATGTTCAGCTCCTCGATGCGGTGGTCGTAGTCATAGTGGGCGGAGTTATTGGTCAGGTGGTGCTGGATGCAGGGCCGCGGGGAGCCAGGGTTACAGCAGCTAAAGGGGACGCTGTCCATCAGGTACTTCCCCTCCACATTACTGAGGACACGACTGAGGGACAGAAACAGAAGTCAGACTCAGCCAGCTCCTCGTGGCCCCTAAGGGCCCATGAGGTAAACCTACAGGTAGACAGGTGTGTCAGCCACAGGAGTTCTGCCTTAAAGGCACGGTTTGTGCTGGTATGTGCCATCGGTGCTGGTTGGCTCAGTTTGGAGCATCCTGGAGGAGATCAGCTGATGATGAGACCTGGAGGGGAAGCTTCAGCTCGTCGGAGTAGAACTACGTCAGCTGACGCTCCCTCATGGAGAGCTGCAGGTTGAACCTCCTGGTCTGATCATCAGGTCACATCCTGGCAGATGGTCCAAACTGAGCACTCAGACTGCAGCTGGGAGACAAAATCAGCACAAAAGATAAACACCTTTTATTAAAACGAGCTTCACAGGCAGCAGCAGCAGCAGCTGTGAGCCCAAGTTCTGCAGCTCAGGTTCTGGTTCTGGCAGCTAATGAGGAATCTGAGTGTTACACCTCCGACCGCATGTGGATGACCACCAGATTTATATTTCTGCCAACCTGTGACCCCTCCGGGTCCGGCTGCCCACGGCATCAGTGAGCCGACGGCTCCGTCTCGTTTCAGCCGCTTGTTTCTAGAACCTGATCTGCGTGGCGTGGCCAGAGGTCAGGGCTAAACTTTAGCTGAGCAGTAAATATAGACTTCACCTTGTAGCTAAGCTCTTCGCCACCAGAGACCGGAGCGATGTCGTCATTACTGAGCCATCCCACCAGAACCCAACACCCTGAATGTCCTCCAGCCGGGACTCAGACACGACTCAGTGAGGCTACATATAGAGCTACATATAGATACAGCCACACGCTTCTTCTCTATGATGGGAAGAGTCTGAGATGTTTAAAAGATAAATGCCCGAGTGTTTGATATAGTCATAATCTTTTTCATGGAAAATATATCCAAATTCTTTCCTCATGGAGTCATCTGTGAAAATAAACCCTTTCACCAAAAGTCCAGTAACCTTCAGCTTTCTGTTATTGTTGTGATGATATCAGTGTTTTATAGAAATGAGACTGTTTGGGGTCCCAGACCAGAAGTCCAAGCCTGGACCCCGTTAAGTCCAGGCAGGTTTAGTCTAACCTGGACAACGTAGACGTGTCTCCATCAGTCTCACTGCCTCATGTCTGAAGGAGAGTCATAACTAGCTGTGACAGTGAAATGGGTCCTTTGCTGATCTCTGCTGTCCTGCAGAACTTCCTCACCTCCTGCTGCTGCTGCTGCAGGTCAGATCCTCTTAGGGAGGAGAAGCTGTCTAACTTTTACCTCCTTAAGCCCAGATTGGTCCCCCGCTGAGTCCCTGAACACAACAATCCATCTGCAGCCCTAATTCTCAGAACACAGACTAAAACTGTCCTGGCTGCGACGTCTGAACTCAGCCGGCCTTCGGTACTCACTCTTTGACCACGTCGTTGCTCATGTCCAGGTAGCGGTTGCTGATCCACTGCACCTCGAACCAGTCCCTGAAGTTGTTGTTTCCGCAGCAGCGGAACTCGATCTGGGTCATGTCCAGCGTCCTCTTCATGAAGCAGCGTCCCGGCGTGTCCGTGTCCTTGTAGAAGCGGATGGCGTTCTTCAGGCCCTCGGCCAGCGTCAGGTACACGGCGAACTGCATGAGGAAGCAGAGCAGCACCAGCAGCAGCAGCAGCGCGTTGAAGCCGCAGCTCAGCAGCATGTAGGGCTTCAGCATCGGCTTCATCTTGGAGAACTTCTGGGGGTCCAGAGACTCGTGGCACAGCTTGCCCCCGAAGGCGTTCAGGCCGCAGGACAACATCCCCAGCAGGATCAGCAGGTTGGGCACCAGGTGGCTCTCGTTGTTGTCCATGATCTCACTCCTCTTCCTCAGCTCAATCTTGAAGAAGATGCCGAGGCTGAAGATGATGATGCCCACGATGACGGCGAGCCAGTAGAGCATCCAGAGACCCTGGGCCAGCTTGACCCGCTTCTGCAGGTTGAACTTCAGAGACATGAACGGCATGATGGGATCTCCCAGAGCTCTGGCCCACAGCAACGGTCCTGAAGGATCAGAGAGTCTCTAGACGAGGTTCAGAGCTGTGAGCTGCTCCAAAACGAGCCGGGGAACTGGACAGCAGGATTGTGAGCCATGATGGAGGACAGGGACGCCGGCATGAAGCAGCCTGAGTGGGACTGGAGGTGTGAATGGGAGCAAACAGCCCGGCGTCCTTCTAAAGCCGGCCCTGATCTGATTAGCAGAGGATCATCTGAGTTCTCTAATCCTGCAATTATTGCTAATTGGAGCTAAGCACCAGCTTCCTGCCGACAGCTCACCTGGCCCCGCCTCCTGGGCAGGCCAGACCCAGCCGTCAGCGGCAGGTTCAAACGCTGTTACCCGTTACCGGCTGTTTCTACCCGTTACCGGCTGTTTCTACCCACTACCGGCTGTTTCTACCCGTTACCGGCTGCTTCTACCCGCTACCAGCTGTTTCTACCCGCTACCGGCTGTTTCTACCCGCTACCGGCTGTTTCTACCCGCTACCGGCTGTTTCTACCCGTTACCGGCTGTTTCTAGCCGCTACCGGCTGTTTCTACCAGCTACCGGCTGTTTCTACCCGTTACCGGCTGTTTCTACCCGCTACCGGCTGTTTCTACCCGTTACCGGCTGCTTCTACCCGCTACTGGCTGTTTCTACCCGCTACCGGCTGTTTCTACCCGCTACCGGCTGTTTCTACCCGCTGCCAAACAATTTTTAGACTGTGTGTTGGGATATGTCCGCCTCTTTGATACGGGGTCCTGGGCTTGAATCCCGGTTCCTTTGGTGCAATATGGTGGAAGAGGAAGGTGTGAGGAAGGGGTGAAAGTTAACCACAGACACAGCTATAAACAAAGGCTTAAGAAATCCCATGATTAAAAAGGTACCAGATCCTGAGGCTAATGTTCAGATTTCAGTGGTCAGTGAAGCTAGAGGGAATTCATCTGCAGCGTGGAAGACGGTCTACAGCACCGTTAAACCTTCAGGGACATTTCTAAACTGCAGGAACTCAAAAGAACTTGTAGAATACAGCAAACGGGTCATTTATGGAGTCGATAGTTTTGTCAGATCAGCTGAAGAGCGCTCCAACAATTCAAATCCAAATATTAATGAAGGATTATTAGTTCAGCTGACAGACCCTGCTCTGAAGTTATAGACCCAATCTGAAGGTTATAGATAAAAACAACACACCACTGTCAGCTTCTGAGGAGTTACACGTGCCACGCTTAGAAAAATGTAGTTTTATGATTTAAAATGCATAAAGGCTCCAGTCAGAGCAGTGGCCCCGTCACAGCAGGAGCCCCAGTGGAAACGTTTTAGGGCCCCTGAGCAAAGCAACCAGTGGACGTCCCTGAGTCCTGGACTGGATTCAGACCGCGGACATTTCATTAAATGTGTTTCAAAAAGTCATGTGATCATCTATGGAGAGCCGTTTTATTCTTAAATACATACTGTTATTGATAATGTATAAAAACATTATCCAGCAGCCAAAAAGTAAAAATCTATATGAAATCAAATAATGAAAAAAACAATTGTTAATGTTTATTTCAAGATTATTGTATTTTGTATATTTTATTTATATGTATTAAATTATTAATTTATTTATATTTTTTAATTTATTTGCTTATTCTATTTATTTTACAATGGTGTTTTATTTTGTGACACTTATTTTGTAAAGCTTTAAGTATTTTCTGGACTTTTATTTTGTACTCCATTTTTATTTCACACTATTAATTTCAGTAACAGATAACTGCAGCGGTGGAAAAGCAAAACCTTTTTTCAACTTCTATGGAAGGTTTAGCATGAGATTGGGTTCATTTTTCTGAAGAAAATAATATTTGGCCTGACTGTCGCTCATCTCTATAAATTCTGTCTGCTTGTTATGGGAGTTTTGGGTGGAATATTAAACACTAGTAACTGAGTTCCCATCTTTACTAAATGACGAGATGGTGGTATGACGTTCCAGCACTTTTATTGAGAAACAGAGCAGAGATTCACATAGATGGTAAGTAATCGCACCCCACGGTTCCGCTGCAGTCTCTGTCTGCCCTGTCTCTCCTGCCTCGCTTTTCAGGCTTCCCCTAATACTGCACCGTGGCCTTGGTTTGAGACATAACAAAGACAGTCTATCATAGACAATAATCATTCTACGCAGCATTCAGCCTTGCACTCAGCAAACAGTGGAACTTATACACAGACATCAGGTATCCAGGCCTCCTCCTGTCCGAGTGGTGTGAGGCCATAGTGACTTCAGAATAATAATTCTTATAACATTCCTCTCTTTTTTTTTTTTTTTTTGATGATGGCGTCGTCAGCATCAAGACAAAACAAGATGACCCATCACTTGAAAATGTGAACAAAGCAGAGGAACCATTTCTGTAAACTCGTAAAGTGGGACCCAAAGGGTTCCCGTGTTGGAACCGGTTAGTGCTGGAACTTTTAGTACAGATCAACAGGAATGCTTCATAGAGCTTTAACACACAAGATCAAAGGTTTAGCTTTCATCTACAATTTAGGGCTCATCTAATTAAGTAAGGCCTGTTTTAGGTACCTATGCGCACATTATTTTGAAATTACATTAGACTAGATAAGCTAAAACCTGTTCAGTAACCAAGGTCGAATCCGTCTACTCTTCCCCACCCTGAATACCCTCCTACTCCTTTCTCCACTCACCCCTACGATGGACAATAATCCACCACTCCAAACTTATAACACCAGGAGCAAAGGCAGGAGAGGTTCAGTGCGGGCAGGGGAACCCCAGAAAAAGCTACCCCCAGGGGGTAGTAAAAACTGGCAAGGCCCCCCTCCCAGGGAGATCCGCTCTCGGCCAATCTGAGCCTGAAAACCCTGTATTAAATCTAAGTGTTAACGTTACCAGCTAATATTAAAGGATCTTTAGAGCCAATCCGATCCTGGTTCTTCCTATATCAAATCAAAAAGGTGCATAAACCATAGATCCTTGTGTGTCTGAAGCGAACAGTTTCCATTTTTTCATAAACCCATATTGATCAACATGATGTAACATTAAAGTGTAGCTCTCATAACACAAAAAAAATCAAACATGTGAGTCAGCGGAACAGAGCAGTTAAACAAACAGCAACACAATATGAGAAGGGTCTGAAACGTCAAGAACGCAAAGTTAAGGAAGCCTTCAGGCCATTCAGGCCATTCAGTTCTCTGGCTTGTTCATCCCTAGTTCTCTTCTTGGTTCCTCCTCGCAGGCTGGACGATTAGGCTGGATGATAATAAGCGTTCAGTTCTGGATGGGCACTGAGCATTTTATTTTGCATTTCTCTTTAATAAAACACTTTGTGAAGATGGTCTGCAGACACGAGTCCTTGTTTCCACTGGAGAACAGAAACAAGGTGTAATTAGTGTTCTTATCAAAACCCCTTTCATGTGTCATTTATTAAACATTCTCCAAGCACTTTCACATTCAAGATATTTCTGTCCACAATTATTTAGCTCTCAGAATTCTGCAATTTAATTATTAGTTAAAAAGAGTAACCTTTAAGTTCAAATGTATCTGCAGTAAATTCATAGTAATTCTTAACAGAATGCTTTCAATGTGTGCCTCAACTGTTGTTGTCTGACAGTTGAAGTTCTCTGCAACATAATTTCATCAAAATATTCGTTTCATGACATTTCCCATTTTATTTTGAAAACCCAACTGAGAAAAACAAAGCCTTTCCACGTGAAAGCCTTTTCCCTCTTTCTCTCTCTTTTTTTTAAGAAGAAAGTGAGGTGCTGTTCTGCACAGAAAAGACAAAATATTTATACCATGCTGTTACTGTTCAAGGATGCCAAGGTTCTACAAAACAAAGCAGTGAGCAGGAGAGCTTTTTGAAAACGTTCTAACAATGTTGAACAACCAAAGTTACTTAAGCAAATCAGAATTAGTTCCCAAATTAATGCCAAAATAAAGTAAAGCTTACATTGTGTACCTTGTGATTATTTATTTTCTTAAACTGAGGACTAAGGACTTCGATTAAGAAGTTCTTGGATGAATGCGTTTCTGCGTTCCTATTTGTCTAGGCCTCTGCAAGCTGATCTATGATCTATGTATTCTGAGTGCCTGGTCAGGAAAGGTTAAGGTTCTCTGAAGCTTTCTGTTTTCAGCAACCCTGAAACCCAGAACCCTTTACAGTCAGCGTTAGGTGTCAGGTGACCTGTGGGACCACCTCGTCGTCCCTCTGGTTCCACCAGCTGTGTCAAGTCCACAGCAGCTCGTCCTGGGTGCCATGCCCCAGGGGTCTCCACACCCCCCTGTGTGGAACGTCTCTCATTGTAAGGATCTCACCTTACGTCCCATTCAAGATGTTCTTTGCACAACAGGAGTTTCAATGTGGGGTGTCTTTGCTGCTTTGATGTTCCTGAGAGAAAACCTTCATTCATTGATATCACCTTCAAGCTGTTACACTTTTAACATCACAGCCCCCAGCAATCCTGACCAGATCCAAAGTGTCCCCATAATTTAATCTAATTAAATTAATCTTACTTATTTTCTGTATGTAAGACGATAACCATTAAATTATCCTGATCTAAAAGCCCTCAGGTTAACAGTTAGCTAAAACTCAGTGTTATGTGTTTTTTTTCCCTTAGGATGTTTAACTGGTTAAAAAGACTATTGAGTTATTTGTGTTCTAGTTGAAAGATATTAAATCTCCATAAATATTGTACCCATTTTACACTGATGTTTTAATCCTAAATTTACCCATGTTAGTTAGTAGGATATGTCATTATGCTAATTCTATTGCAACCTTATCCATTTTAGCCAGTAACCTTTTCTTTGCATTTTATTGATGCCTGCCAGAGTAGCAGAAATCAGCTTACTCTAAGATGTTTATTAAATGAAATGCTATTTAAAAGTTCACATTACTCTGCTTATATAGTGAAAACTAATTAATTCATTTATTTATTTAACTGTTGATATAATACCCACTTAATTTATTAAGTTGCTCTATGATTCCATCAAGGTGCTTTTGAAAAGTTTTCCACCTTTACAAAATCCTAATGTGTTTCGTAATGTGTGTTTTGTTTTAATTGTGTACAAGAAAATCTGAAGTGAAATGCATGAAGTCGTGTCTGCAGTACTCATCTGTGTTTGTTGTCGAAGGTTGTCCGATGCTTCAGTCATAGTCCTTCATTGTCCATTTTCAGTCCAATGTCTGAGTTAAGCACAACATTCTTCTTCTCATCAAGAATCCATCCTCCAGTCCTCACGCCTGCAAACAGAATGAATTCTGCCAGCATTTTTTGCCAAAGAAAACGCTCCATAAGTTGAAAAGAAATTACGGCAAAACAGTAACAAACATTTTAACTACAGTGTTCCCTCTAACATGACAAACATAAAAGAAACAAAAGGATAAAAAAATAAATCAAACTTTGTCTCTGACAAAATAAAACTCTAAACTGGATCAGGCTGAAGTCAATGACATCACCTTTAGTCCTTGTCCCAAGGATCAGCCCCCATGGCACTGCGGCACTGTTTCTGCATTCTCTCGCATCTGAGAATGTCTAAAATGAGACTAAATCTCTCTGTTAGCACATTCCTATCATATTGACCAGGTTTATTTGCAAAGAAAAAGAAGCAGAAAGATAGAGCTGTTAATAGCAGAAAGCAACAAACATCTTTAAGACACCACCTTTCCTGCTGGAAGATCTGGCATAACTTGGTTAAAACTAAGTATAATTTAGTGTCCAAATCTGATTATAACTCCTTACCGCACTGCTAGCACTGTCTTTTCAGAGTGTTCTGTTGGCAGAAAGGTGGTGTCTCCTTTAATCTGAAAGCAATAACTCAGAGAAAAACAAGAGTGTTAATAGCATGCAGTTAAAACCCTGGTCCCCTTAGTGTCACTTTAACGTGATGTTGTTCTGCTTTTTCTTGCTGATCCTGGGAAGGTATCGATTCTTCACCTTTCCTTTGAAACTTTGTTCAAAACACCTCCAAAAGAAAGAAAACAAAAAAAAAAACGAAAGAAATGAACCAAAAAAAACTAAAACTAAATAGTTTTCCAAGGAGCACAATTATGTCTTTTCCAATATGTCATACATTATTAACTTATTACAACTTTTCATTTCTTTCTGGTCCTTTGACCATGTGTAATTGCTGTTAGTAATACTTTTATTTATATATACCTTTTCAATCTTAATTGGTCAAGGGTGAAACTTTAAAGCAATGATTTTTCCCTTTTAGTGTTTTTTTTTTTTTTGCTACCAGTGTTTCTCTATAACTGATAAGAGTTTTCCCCATAATTCAGCACATTAAGAAGGCTACCCAAAACAACCCAAGATTAGAATTAGAATTTAACCCTTCAGAAGCTGGCTTTATTTTATTTTTTCCCCTCTGACATAGTTTTCGTGCCCCAGGCCAGAACACACACAGACCCAGCCTCGCCATAAACATTCAGATGTTTACATCATGGTCAGATTTGTTTATCATATCTATTGTCCTTCTCAGGTTATACTGTCCCTCTGAGGTTCACCTCAGTTCAGCATAACTAATAACATAGATGATTTTGTAACTGTTGATGCGTGTAACGTGGCCCTCCGACATTTTGACGCTTTTCAAAATTTCTCATTAGTTGCATTCAATTCCCAAGTAAAAATAAATAAATAAATAAATAGAAAACCCTTAGGAAAGCAATTCATATTTAGTTCCATACAGTTTGTTCAAAGCACAGTTTTTCCTCATCTATTTAAATCAAAAATCATTTATATCTAAACTTCTTTCACGTGGACTGGTTTGTGATGAATCATTATTATTATAAGAAATGAGATCTCAGTAATTTTAAATTACTTTAGGGCTAAAAAAACAAGTGATAGGATCTCAGCCTAAATTTGTAAAACAGTAAACTTAACAAGCTTATGTTAGGCTTATTACCAGTTCCAATTTCTAACAAAGCTGAAATATTTCCGTTCAAGCCATGTTAATCTCTCCGTGTATCAATTTAATTTGGTCCTGATATTTAATGTTAAAAAACAAACTTTGTTATTTAAATCTCTCTTTTACTTTACCTTTTTGTTAACATAGTCCATGCTTAAAATGTCATTTGACTTACGGAGCTGCAGTTCTCCCAAAACAAATGATCATTTTGAAACCATAAACAATAATTTTAACCAAATTAATTAATTCACACAGAAGAACGTTTAGTTACAAACTAGGGTGACCAGACGTCCCCGATTTCCGGGGACTGTCCCCGTTTTGGACCACCTGTCCCCGGCTAAAGCTGTCCCCGGAAATGTCCCCGATTTTACCGAGGGGGAAAATGTGTTACGGTAGCTGGTTGCGCTGCGCGCACCACTAGATGGCGGTAATGATCCTTTTGGATGTCAGATGCCATTAAAACGAAGAGGAAGAGGAAGAAGAAGAAGAAAAGGAAGAAGAGCGCACCACTTTTAAAACAGAAGAAGAAGAAGTGTAACTTCGTTGTTACAGGGGAGCTGCCCTGTGTCATGGTAAGTATTTGGATCGGGCTGATCCTGTGATAAATGTTTGGTTTTTGTCCAGGTTAAAAATTATCAATAAAAAGTAAGACAAGACCACGAGTTGCTGCTCACATCAGTAAAAGACACTTGGATAAAATGTAACAGAATGATTGAAAACTCTTTGTAAGGCGCTAAACTGGTACGCTGGTTCTCCAGGGATCAACAAGGGTTCTTCTAAAGATGTTTTAGAACTGATTGGTGAGCTTTGGTTTATATTTCAGATAGTTCTAAGTAGAGTTATTACAAGTTGTTTTGCTGATTTATGAGCATAGACTTCCAGGCTTAGGTTTAGCTTTTCTACTGCTCACTTTGGATATATGAAAGCTCCTCATGAAAAAATAGGAGTCAGTAACAGGAGAACTGAATGAGAAAAGATCTACATGATCTGAGAACGATGGAGGAAGAGATAACCACCTGTTTAATGTCCATTTATTATGTTGTTTTTGCTTGTAGCTCCAAATATTGTGGTAATTAGATTTGTAGTGTTTAATCAGATGATATAATAATAAAAATAACAATAATTGGAAGTTTTCACGTTGTACATTCTAATGTTTTTGGAACTGATTTTAATTATATAATGTCTGTTTTAGAATAATGTAAGATTGATACAAGAGGAGAGAGAAAGAAGATAGGAAGTCAAAAAGCAGATTAAATGAGAATTGAGGAAAACAGGAACACTGATGGAAAGAACGATTGATAATGGAATTTTTTTTTACTTAGAGCATTAATAAAGTTCAAGTGATAAAGCGTTGACATGATTTAAGTGATAAAGTAACGTATTGAGTAATGTAGTGTGCAAAGTTTGCTATGTAAAACAGAGTGACTCAGGTTTGAGTTGAGAAGCCCAATTGTCTGAGGATATAACCTCTTTCTGAGTCTCTGCACTGAACATGAGTTTCACTGCACTTCTCTAGCTGTGACAGAATAAAGAGGCAGATTAGTTGTATCTTTTTCTTGTGTTTTAAAAATGTCAGTTCTGCACATAATATATCCTCTTCTCCTCTTATTTTATCCAGACCTCTGGATACCGGGGCTGATGGCTCTTCAGACACAGAAGGCCATGAAGAAACCAGAGATGATCTCATGTTAGCGACTCACTGACCGGAGTTACCTCACCTTATAGGAGCAAACAATATACTCACACATCAGCTACTACCATACACATAATGTAGTTATACACACTTTGTGTAAGTTTATACATGCTCATGCTGCACACTGATCCAAGGGGTCTCCAAGTCTGTGCCTTTGTTTCACCTCACAACACCAAAACCCATTTTCTTGTCCCAAACAGGCTCTATGCACAGCTCCACTTCTTCCTGAAGCTCAGCAGCTCCTGATCAATCCAGGTGTGTCTGACTTCAGTAACCAGCCAGACACACCTGGATTAATCAGCTTGTCCAGTAAAGAAAGAAAGGAAACAAAAGAGATGCTGAGGTTCAGGAAGTAGTGGAGCTGTGCTTATAGCCCATTATGGACAGAAATGAATCTGCTTCTTAGAGATGCACAGGCCCCTGATGTGGCCAGGTGACAGTAAGAAACATGTGTCATCCTTTACCTGTGGGCTTGACCGCTACTTCTTTTTGATGTTAATGCAGAAAAACCTATTGCTCATAGGTATGTAGACATGAACAGAATAAGTATTTGTTGCACTTTTTTAAAAGGTGGAGGAACTCCGTCTTCACAGAGAGCCACAGTCTAAATGTTTGTATTTTTTGGTTTTTCTTTTCCTCATGTCACTCTACCTTTAGGAGGTGGCAGAGCTCTTTGGGCTACACAAAATTGAAAAACCCTGCTAACCACCTTGGACCCCTCCACTCCCACTCCCATCACTTTGCCTCAACCCAAAGTTCTAGTTTTCTATTAACACTATTTATTAATTGTATTCATCTTATGATATACTAAAAGTGTGGAGAGGATTATTCCTGGCTTTTACACTTGATTTTTGTTGTTTAAATATTAATAAATATGTAAAAATAAATGAAACCATTACTGTCCCCGTTTCCTAATTTCATCTTGATGAGATGTATTGATTTTTATCCACGAGCAAGAAATGTCCCCAGATTTGATTTCAGAAATCTGGTCACCTTATTACAAACGATACATACATACGTACTGTTGCATACATACAGATACATAGAAATGATGACAATCAGACAAACAAACACGTGCAGGCCTGCTTTTTCACTATCTTTAACAGTTCTGTGTTTTCCATAATTTTTAAACGTCTATGGCAACGCCGAAAGATGTTTTCAACGCGTTAAGTTCCCGCTTAGTTTAAAAGGCGGAGAGCGTGCGCTGGTTACGACCCCCCGATGCTTCGTCCACACGCGGTTTTACGCTTCAGTCCCGCAAGGATACAACTCTGTGTCTCGCAGACACCTAGACGCTTACCCATTTTTGAAAGTTATACGTCGTTATTAGCAGTTTAGAACACTTTTACCCATAACGGAAAGGTCTCTTGTCAGTCCCCCTGTAAACGCTTCCCCGGTGCAACGCCTTTTAGTTCCGTTTCCGTTTCCTTTTTTTTTAATTCATTTTATTCAATTTTCGCTTTTCTTTTTTCTCTTAATTTTATTTTTATTATTTAGTAGCAGTACTGCAATAAAATAAAATAATAGTAATAATAATAATAACCCCTATGTGAGAAATGTCCCTGTTTAATCAAATCATTTCAAATCATTTATGCATGTCATGCGTCTGGGCCCCTACGTTTTACAGCATGAAATCGAACGTCTCACCCTGGGGCAAGGCTGGACCCTGAGAAACTCTGCCTTTTACCCATTACACGGACTCTTCTGCATCCAGACTTTTTTTTTTGTTTGTTTTTATTTATTTTATCCTTTTTTTGTGTTTTTATTGTTATTTTCTACTCGTCTTTAGCACGATCGACCAACTAAATGAAAGGCCTCACATCCGATGGTCGCCTTTTTGGTATAATGGTCGGGGTCCCCACTTATCAAAGCTGCAAACGTCTTCGCAACAGTCAAGGACTTAAGCATCCCTGCCGCTTTCATCCACAACAGAAGTGGACAGCCTCTTGCACAAACCCAAGACAAGAGGACTTTAATGGACCAGCTGCAAACTGCTCAGCCGGTCACCTGTTCTCCAGGTGAAAATCACTCTGCCACTCCTCCCCCCTTGTGGGAAAGTCCGTATTTCAGCTGAAAACGTATTCTAATTAAATTTTGAATTTTAGTTTAATGTTTAAACCTTAGTCACCATGCGGTATTGCGAACCCTGTTTTATTTACCATAAGGATTAAATATAATTCATTATTTCTACCAGCTTTTACTTTTACTACCTTTTAGGTTTACAGTTTTTAATTTTAAAATTTCTTGAGGTATACTTTAAATGGGGTTATAAATTTAAAAGCTTGCAAGCATTTTTTGACCAATTCGCATTTGTTTTTAAAAAGAGCTGGAAAATAATCCCCTTACCGTCTCATGAAAGAAAGGTTCGGATCTTCGCGCCGACGCCCAGAGACGCTCCGAGACCAGGAGCTCCTCCACATCCCTTGAAAATCCATTCGGGGTACCAGAGGCCGGATAACCTCTCCGGGCCGGCCAAAGCAGCTCCTGTCCCCGGACTCCCTCGCTCGTCGGTCGGAGATCCTGTTCGTTTACGCCAAATTGTTGTGGGAGTTTTGGGTGGAATATTAAACAATAGTAACTGAGTTCCCATCTTTACTAAATGACGAGACGGTGGTATAACGTTCCAGCACTTTTATTGAGAAACAGAGCAGAGATTCACATAGTTGGAAAGTAATCGCACCCCACGGTCCCGCTGCAGTCTCTGTCTGCCCTGTCTCTGCCTGCCTCACTTTTCGGGCTTCCCCTAATACTGCACCATGGCCTTGGTTTGAGACATAACAAAGACAGTCTATCATTGACAATAATCATTCTACGCAGCATTCAGCCTTGCACTCGGCAAACAGTGGAACTTACACACAGACATCAGGTCTCCAGGCCTCCTCCTGTCCGAGTGGTGTGAGGCCATAGTGACTTCAGAATAATAATTCTTATAACAGTGCTGCAGCCAGAACTCCAGCTTCCTGAGTCTATCCCACCTTTCTGCTTTATTCTTCTAAAACATTCTGCTTCTAGATAGTCCCGCATGAATGGACCGAGTTAAACAGACACCAAATGTACAAATAATCCCTGAATAAAGTTAAGACCAAAATTATGTATAAATGCTCGTGCTGCTGCTCTGGTAGCAGCAGCAGGAATAATCACTGATGGTTATGAAAGAAGCTCAGTCTAAACCGCAGACGGCGGGTTTAGACTGAGCTGAGAACGAATCATCCAGCCCAGATGGGCTTTGTTATTTAATGCGTGAGAAACGCCATGCATGGCGTGTGAAGTCAGGGAAATGTGTCACGGTCATTGTGTGAGAGTTGAGAGTCCCTCACCCACACAACCGGCCACTGAGTTTAGGGGAAGGCGTATTTACCGGGCCGTGTTTCCTGGTGCTACAGCTATACCCTTCTCATTATTTTGTTTCTTATATTAAAATCAGGGGGCGGAGTTTTCTCTGGGGACGGAGTCTAGTCAGCTTCAACTCTCGGTGCCACGAGCATACCATGGAGCTAAATCACTGGCAAGCCGTGAGACACGAAGGTTGTACTTTTTACGTAGTTGCATAACTGCAGTGGGAACTGCAGAGAAAGCCCCGCCCAAATAAAAGCCCCGCCCCATCATTTGAATACCGCAACATGAAATAAAAAAGTCCCTAAAATACATAAAGTTTTAAGTAAAAGTGTCACAAAATAAAATTCCATTATGAAATAAATAAGTCTCGAAATAAATGACAAATAAATGATCAAATAAGTAATAAAAATCTATATTTTGATTATTGTTTTATAACGTAGGACTACGGTTGTCAAAAGTATCGATAAGTAAATGAAAAGTATAGATACTCAGAAAAGTATAGATACTCCAACACTGTATCCAGATCCAGTACTAATTTGGTATTGATACAAAATATTTTGCAAACAAAGAAGGGAAACCAAACCCTAACCCTAACCCGACACCTGACCTTCAGGACGAAATGACAAGTTAACAAATTAAAGCTCTTGTTCATAATTTAATTTAATAAATTAAACGTATTACTGCTGTTAGCGGTACCGGTGGTCCGCATTAGCGTTGCTTGATTAGCTGTGGCTAGCATGCTACCAGGCATGTGTCAAGTTATTTATTTAGCATTTATTTAACTAGCATTTGTGATTCTGTTGAGGAAGCATGTTCCATGTTGAGAATGAAAAGGTGAGTTTAACGTGTTAGTAAAATGTTGTTTACGCCTTTAATCATTTGTCATTTTTTCCCTGTGGTATCAAAAATGGTATTGAGTATGCAATATTTTTTAGGTATCAATATGGAGTTTGAAATTGTAGTATCGCGACACACTACATGGCACATTCATTTACCTTAGGTTTGATTTGAATAATTTATTAATAAAACTAATTTGGCATGAAATGGCTCTCTATAGTTCAGAGAATATTAGCATTTCATAGTAAATTAGCTTTCATTGGATGCGTCGTATGTTTTGTTTTTGTAAAGGCCTTTCCAGTGATGAGCGTGGTACATTAGCCACAGCTACAGGTGCTTTAGTATATGACACTTAAATGTACATATTGTCCCTACTGAATAAAGAAATACATCAGTACATTTATATCTTATTTTGAAAGGATGTCAATGATTTTAAATGTAACTGATGTTGAAACAGTTACCCAGGTTTTGTGTCTGGCATTGAGTTTGGGTATCACCTGGTTACCTGGCTGATGTGTGCAGGTGTGGGTCGGATGGGAGGCCATCTTGTGGTGCGAGTTTTCATTTTACATAAAACTAATGAAATACTTTGAACAACAATGTTAAAGATGTTACTGACTAGCTGAGTCCGAGTTGTTAAAATGTTGATATCTAATAGCTGCAGATGTTTCTGTGGCCAACGTACAGAAGTGTGGCGCTGCTGCCAACCCAGTTGTTCCTTCATACATGTTCATGATGGGAAAACGTTATAATCATCATCTTTATTGTCACTGCAACACCCATGAAATCATTTAACCTGTTTAGGTTGTAGCTCAGAGTGCCAGTGTGTGGAAGTGGAACCAGGAACCTGATGGATCTGGTCCCAGACAGCAGCTTGATGGCAACGTTTTTTATCCCAGGACTTTTGGACGTTTCAGAAACTAAACGTCTAATAAAGTCTAACTTTAAATATAAATATTCCACAGAGGGATGATTTCAGGGACCAAAGTATAACGAGACGCTGACGTTAAGACGGGTCGGTACGCGGCCCACACCAGAACCCGTCCTTGTGGAACCGTCCCCATGATGTTTCTACAGATGAAGGTAGAACCTTCTGGAAGTTGGACCAAGGAGGAACCAGGCGAGTGTCTGGGCTCATTTCTTCATGATGTCTCAGAAGGAATCAGTTTGAGGCGTTTTATTACGCAGCCACAGGTGATCAGATTACAGCGCCATGACATCATCATCTGGGCCGTTCTGAGGGACAGTGGCGTATGTAAACTTCTGACAGGTCCGCTTTAATCAGTCAATGGACTCAAAGGTTCTTTTCAGTCCTTTTTATTGGTTCCTTTTCTTATATAAGACCAACTCATTTATACAGGAGTCGACGGGTTAAAGTGACGTTAAAGTGACGGAGCCGTCAGCGCAGTCCGCTCTGGATCCTTCGCTCCGTTCTCCAAACTCAAGCACACAAACAGGAAGTGATGTCACACACTCACCTGGTTAAATAAAACATAAAAGCAGAACACTTCCTAATCATTACACACATCAGATATGACGGCTGATCCAGCTCCGCTGCCACCGAGACAGCAGGCGCCATCGATCAGACCAACCAATCAGCTCACAGAACCTTTCCCTGGAGCAACTGCTGGCCAATCAGCAGCCGGCTGACTGAGCTGAATCAGGTACAGAGGCCTCTGATTGGAGGACTGAGAGGAGGGGACAGTCAGAGGTCCTAAAAAATCCCTGAAAGCTGCTCTGACCTCAGCTGCAGCAAGCTGATTGGTTCAAAGAAGAGGTTCATTGGTGGGCGTGGCCAAGGCTGCACGCCGGTGAGCGAGGGCGGGGCCAGTCCACGGTCACAGGTGCTGCCAGTCGATGGCGACCAGCGTCTGATTGGCCTCCTGAGCGTGGCCGATGACCTCAGCGATGCCGTGCTGCCGCCACAGACGCTCGATCTTCCTGTAGCGCTCCGAGCAGAGGTGGAGGGGGTTCCCCCGCCTGGAGACAGACAGACACACGTCAGAGAACATCCAGCTTTGACCACGGAACGTCTGAGGGTCGGCCATGACGGTTTGGGTTAAAGGTTCTAGAGAAACCAAAGAACATGATCCTCCCAGCGCCGCCTGCTTCATAACGATGAGCAACATGCAGGAGGTCCTGGCAGCTGCTCAGACCTCCATGATGGGGGTGTCAGGAGTCACTGGGTTCCCTTAGAGAACCTTTAACCTGTGCTGTGGATCGGCACCACATGGACAGAACTGTGGAACCGACCCGGTGACCCGGACAGACAGGAAGCAGAGCGGGACCGAGTGTCTGAAGACATCATTTAGGACGACTTCACAGCTTCATCCCTGACTCAGGGTCAGCTGGACGTTCATAAAGATCCACAGACTCACAGAGAGCCTGAGATGGATCACCAACACCGCAGTGCCTTTGGGCCAAGGACCGACATCCTGGGTTCACGCTGTTCTGCTCAGAACAGAAACAAACATTTACTGCTTCAGCTTTCTATAAAGGTCCTCTCTGTCTGGCTCCCTATACTGCATGTTTTATTCAGGATGGAGGACTTTATTTTATACGGCCCAGTTTACCACCATCCCAGGTAACCAGGTAACCAGGGACCATCCCAGGTAACCAGGGGCCATCCCAGGTAACCAGGTAACCAGGGCCCATCCCAGGTAACCAGGGGCCATCCCAGGTAACCAGGTAACCAGGGGCCATCCCAGAGGCCTACCTCCCTAGAGTTGGACCCTCTTTGGTTGGGTCCTGGTCCCTGCGGTGGAACCACTGTTCCTCCTGACATTGTTTTACCGACACACAGACATGAACGGTTCAGTTACCATGACCAGGTATCCCAGAGTAAACCCAGACGTACTTGAGGCCTTGGTCCGTTTCTCCGTAGTCGTCCAGGTAAGGTGGAGGATAGAAGCAGCCCTTAGTTTTACCTGCGACGAACAACACCTGACTCTCTCTAACCCTGCACACACACACACACACACACACACACACACACACAGGTGTAACAGCTGCAGGGTGGGACCATGAACACGTAGAACCAGACGCCACTGAGGCAGGTGTGTTACCTGAGGAAGAGGCCCACGCCGGCTCCACAGGTGAAGGTGTGGGCGGTGCAGGCTCCAACGTCCTCTCCGTCCACCTCCGTCTGGCAGCAGTAGCTCTGAGAGCACAGCATGCAGCCGCAGACCAGGCACAGCGTGGGAGCGCGGGACTTGTCCCCACCTGAGCGTGGGCACCTGCACAGGTAACAGGTAGCAGGTTATGAACCTGGTTCCAGAACTGAACTGGTCCCAGAACTGAACTGGTCCCAGAGCTGAACTGGTTCCAGAGCAGAACTGGTCCCAGAACTGAACTGGTCCCAGAACTGAACTGGTTCCAGAGCAGAACTGGTACCAGAACTGAACTGGTTCCAGAGCAGAACTGGTTCCAGAGCAGAACTGGTCCCAGAACTGAACTGGTTCCAGAGCAGAACTGGTACCAGAACTGAACTGGTTCCAGAGCTGAACTATACTCTTTTGAGGACTTTTTAAGACCCCTTGAAAACCCCGCCAGCACCGCTGGTTGTTTCAAACAGTGATGTTAAAGCTGCTGGTGGCATAAAGGATCCAGGAGGTCCAACTGCACTCTGGTCAATATAAAAACAGGAGTAGGATCACATAATCAATCAATACAATGTTTATAATCACTTGGTTTTTGGTTGGTGGAGAAGCCAATAATTTACAGAACCAGTAAAGAACTGGCTGTAGAAGCAGCCGTGGTTAAGAACTTAGACTAGTTTGGGTGAAAAGCCCCCGGACTGACCAGCAGGGGCCACCTGAGGACAGGTAGGAGCAACAGGTGAGGGTGGTCCTGTTGTTGTAGCTGCATTAAACCACCTGAAGCCATTGTGCCATACACACAGACGTGGATCTGGTCCTGATCCGGTATTGATCAGCTACAGATCAGTCTGGGTTTGTTCATCATTAAACAGCTCCTTCACTTTCCCTTCCACTCGCTGGGTACTGACGTGAAGCTGGACGCCTGGTTGATCAACACGCTGTAATCTTCTGGCAGGTTGATCAATCTGTTCGACTCTCTGGGGAATCTGACCAAGACTCCGCCCCCTTGTAGCACCTGTCCCACACCTGGATCGCAGCACCACCTGGATGACACACACAGTGGATCACAAACCGCGGACGTGTTTGTTAAGCTGGTAGTAAAAACACTCTTGGTGTGATAAGCGTCAGACGATCTGGGCCGTTTTATTTTCACATGATGTGTGAATGATGCAGAGTATAAGTGAGTATGTTGTATAACCACCACATCCTGCGACATCATGATCTGTCACAGCTCACACATGGAACCTTCTGACAGGTGTGTGCTGCGGCTGCAGGTGAGTGCAGGTGTTACCTGTGAATGAGTGGCTCCAGCAGCGTGCGCTGGCTCTGGTAGAGCAGCAGCAGGTTGGAGGGCAAACTGAGGTAGCTGCACAGCGCCTCCCACTGACCGGCTCCGGTACCTGAAACCCAGTAACACAGTCTATATGCAGCTCTCACAAGGGGAGCGGATGAGTCTTTGTTGTCGTTACCCAGCAGGTCAGCAGGGGGCGCTGAAGAGTTCAGGTAATGGAAGAAGAGGGCGGCGGTTCGGAGGAAGGGCAGGATGCCAGCCTTCACACATCTCCACAGCTGCCACCCAGAGGACACTTCAGGTAATGCACTGACCAACACAGGCAGATTCTAACTTAAACACCTGATCAAGCAATCAAACCATCACTCACACCTGATCTGATCCACCACCACACACCTGCCCAGGTGTTCTCTAAGGCTTAAGTAAAGCTGTAAGGTGAGCGCCTCCTCCTCTGACTCTTCACCGTCCTGATCCATGCACACCTCATCTGGAGACAAACAGGTGAGGTACCGACAGGTAAGGGGCCGACGGCTCACAAGCAGACAGGTCAAAGAGCTGCCGCCGGTCTGTTTCCCACCTGTGGTGAAGGTGAGCAGGATCTGAACCAGGTGGGCCACCGTAATGAGGTGAAGCAGGTGGAGATGAGCAGAATCCACAGAGCTCCGCCCTGATTGGTCCAGACTGTGAACTGAGCTGTAAGACAGCACGCTGTACACCTGCAGACAGAAGAGCAGTAGGTCACCTGGAGCCAGGCAGGTGAAGCCGGACTTTGACTGGACTGTGGCTGCCTTACCAGCAGGTGAAACATGTCCATGTTCAGGATACAGGGAGTGTCCTCCACCTGGGAGTTTGGCACCAGAACTGGACCAGAGCAAAGCAACCAGTTAGTGACTTATTGGGGGGGGGGGGGCAGACGGGCTGGGCGGTTCTGTACCTGCCAGGAGTCTGATGAAGTGGCTGTGGACGGTCCTCAGAGAAGCTGAAGTCCAGCAGGCTGAACTGAACCTGGTCAGAGAGCTCAGACAGTCGTCCTGAAAAACACCAACAGCCCCATCAGCTCCGTCTGCTGCAGACACCCGCCCGCCACCAGCAGCACCACCTGTGTGCTCTCACCTGTCGGCAAGGCAAACTTCCAAACAGAGGCTTCTTCTCGTCCATCAGGAGGCGCTCTGCAGAAACACAGGAGGGAGATCAGAACCGCGCCTAGATGGGAACAGTCAGGTTCACCTGACAGGTGAGCGCACTCGTTACCAGACAGGTGGGCCTACTCGTTACTGTACGAGAAGGCCCACCTGTCAGGTAACGAGAGCGCTCACCTGTCAGGTGGACGCACACTCGTTACCCGTCAGGTGGGCCTACTCATCACTGTACGAGAAGGCCCACCTGTCAGGTGAGCGCACTCGTTACCAGACAGGTGGGCCTACTCGTTACTGTACGAGAAAGGCCCACCTGTCAGGTGAGCGCACTCATTACCAGACAGGTGGGCCTACTCGTTACTGTATGAGAAGGCCCACCTGTCAGGTAACAAGTGCGCTTACCTGTCAGGTGGGCCTACTCATCACTGTACGAGAAGGCCCACCTGTCAGGTAACGAGTGCGCTTACCTGTCAGGTGGACGCACACTCGTTACCAGACAGGTGGGCCTACTCGTTACTGTACGAGAAGGCCCACCTGTCAGGTAACAAGTGCGCTTACCTGTCAGGTGGGCCTACTCATCACTGTACGAGAAGGCCCACCTGTCAGGTAACGAGTGCGCTTACCTGTCAGGTGGACGCACACTCGTTACCAGACAGGTGGGCCTACTCATCACTGTACGAGAAGGCCCACCTGTCAGGTGAGCGCACTCGTTACCAGACAGGTGGGCCTACTCGTTACTGTACGAGAAAGGCCCACCTGTCAGGTGAGCGCACTCATTACCAGACAGGTGGGCTTACTCGTTACTGTATGAGAAGGCCCACCTGTCAGGTAACAAGTGCGCTTACCTGTCAGGTGGGCCTACTCATCACTGTACGAGAAGGCCCACCTGTCAGGTAACGAGTGCGCTTACCTGTCAGGTGGACGCACACTCGTTACCAGACAGGTGGGCCTACTCGTTACTGTACGAGAAGGCCCACCTGTCAGGTAACAAGTGCGCTTACCTGTCAGGTGGGCCTACTCATCACTGTACGAGAAGGCCCACCTTTCAGGTGAGCGCACTCGTTACCTGACAGGTGGGCCTACTCGTTACTGTACGAGAAAGGCCCACCTGTCAGGTGAGCGCACTCATTACCAGACAGGTGGGCCTACTCGTTACTGTATGAGAAGGCCCACCTGTCTGGTAACGAGTGCGCTCACCTGACAGGTGGGCCTACTCGTTACTGTATGAGAAGGCCCACCTGTCAGGTGAGCGCTCTCGTTACCAGACAGGTGGGCCTACTCTTTACTGTACGAGAAGGCCCACCTGTCAGGTGAGCGCTCTCGTTATCAGACAGGTGGGCCTACTCTTTACTGTACGAGAAGGCCCACCTGTCAGGTGAGCGCTCTCGTTATCAGACAGGTGGGCCTACTCGTTACTGTACGAGAAGGCCCACCTGTCAGGTGAGCGCTCGCTGTGTGAAGACGTGTGAGGAACCTGTTAGAATTATTTTTACTATTCTCTACATGTTTTATTTTATTTACCATGTTCATTGCATTTATCACGTATTTACTCATTACTATTAAAAAGGTTTTAAGGTTTGAGTTCAGTCAGATGTTAAAGTGTCTTTCAGACGACTGATATCTCTCTCTTATGTATTATTGTGTTTATGAGTATCATTTATTTACGGAAACATATACCATGCTTCATCTTAAATTATGTGTTTCCACTGTGTCGCTCATCGTTGCAGAAGGCCTGCAGAGATACGACTCTTTTTCCAAGAACTGAACTGAGTGAACTGCTTTGTATTATCTCGAAGGTCACATTGCAACCTGCCCTTAGAGTAATAACGGGTTCTTGTAACTAGTGACCTTTCCTAAACCGAATAAAGAGAAATTAAACGGTGCTTCAGAGCAGCAGGATTTGTAACTGAACACATCTCTGCTGTTCTCCTTGCAAGTAAAAAGAAACTAGCGTCTGTTGTCTTTATTCCCTGCGTGGCTTAATGAATGAAATTTAGGTGTGTGAACCTGACAGAACCTGCCTGAGGAAACCACTTCCAGCACATCTGCTGGAGTTTACAGCTCAGAACTCTTAGTCCTTGAAAGCATCCTTGCACAACCCAATTCTGCACATTCAATGGTTTGTATACTGTGACCTTCTCCTGCATTGTTTACATTTCAATAGTTTTTTAAAGTGTACTTTAAATCTATGTTTACTTTTAAATCTCTGCTGCACCTAAAACTGTAATCTAACTTTTACTGCAATTTACAAAGCTGTATGCAACAAACTTTCGTTCTGTACGCACTCTGTGCATAAAAATGACCAATAAAGTTGTCTAAGTCTAAGAACCTGTGCAGATGTCTCCTGACTCAACCATGAGTTCTCCCCTCCGCGCTGCGTGGGTCGCTCCATCTGCTGAACGGTTCTGGTGGTTCTGATTAATGGAACGCAGCAGAGAAATGCAGCTCCTGCATGAGTTGCAGGTGTTTGGTAGAGAGGAACCTGCCTGGAGCCACATCAGAAGGTCCATGCAGTCCATGGAGTCCTCCTCTGGACCAGCTTTGTGCTAAAGGCCCGTAAGGCAGTGCTGACCTACTGCATAACAAGCGTACCTGTCAGGTGTGTGTTCGTATCGGTCAGGTGTGTGCGTACCTGTCAGGTGTGTGCGTACCTGTCAGGTGTGTGCGTACCTGTCAGGTGTGTGCGTACCTGTCAGGTGTGTGCGTACCTGTCAGGTGTGTGCGTACCTGTCAGGTGTGTGCGTACCGGTCAGGTGTGTGCGTACCGGTCAGGTGTGTGCGTACCTGTCAGGTGTGTGTTCGTACCCGTCAGATGTGTGTTTGTACCCGTCAGGCAGTGTTGTAGTACTCGAGTCCGAGACTCGAACTCGAGTCCGAGTCATTGGCTAAATTTAGAGACTCGTGACTTGACTTGGACTTGAGCACTGATGACTCGAACTTGGACTCGGACTCCTACATTCAGATCATTTTGACTCGGAGATTGAGAAAAAGACTCGACTTTTTTTTATATCATTAGGCTATAATTTTAATATGTCATTAGAATATTATTTGGTGTATGATTTTAATATCTAAATGTCATACCGCGCACGTGACGTCACCATCTCATGAGCAACGCCCCTTGCTGCTAAGGAAGGGCAAACAGTGTGAGAGCGCACGTAGCAACCAGCCATTACACATGCAACAGATACAACGATATGACCGACTTTACAGCTGTTAAACTTTCACAAGAGGATGTCCAGGCGCCCATTTTACTGGTAGAACTGTGGAACAACATACCAACGTTCAGCTCAAACGATGGCTTGAGTGTCGAGGGCTTAGAAAGACTGGAAAACGGGCCGAGTTGATAGAAAGGTAAGTCGTTGATTTCTCCTGCCCGGCGTTCATGGCGTCATTTGCAGTTTTTTCCTGTTTGTAGTCACCGTCCAGGAATCGGTATAAATTTTCCGGCCCGCCGAACAATTTAGTCCGGCCCGGTGGCGAAATGCATTATCATTATCCAACGGCTGTATCTCCTCGCTGCATCGACTGATCTGCATCAGATTTGTTGTGAGTCATGGGGGAACGCTGCCGAACGCGTTTGTGGGAATCGGCCGGTGGACGAGCGAGGAAAATGCGTAACAGCATCTGCGGTGGCGGGCGGCCGGCGGTGTGGGAACCCCGCCCGCCGGCCGGCACCGTGGCGGTGGCCAACAGGCCGGAGTGCGCTTGGCTCCGAAGGCCGATCGACGCCGCTTGCGGCTTTAACATCCTTCATATGTGGCCTATCAGCGTACCTCGAGTCGCTGTTGCACGTTCCATAACAACAATGTTTAAAAACCATGGTTAGGAGACGTCTTAGACTTGGAAAAAGCGGTAGTTTAACCGAGTAAAACCAAGGGTAACTACAGCGAAAGAGTTATTAGTGCAATGGAATGTTACTGCTTCATGTCATACATCACACATCACAGCATGTTCCTACAACGAACTTGGATCAATAGTGACTCGACTCGGACTTGACTCGGATTTTTTTTTTAATGACTTGGACTTGAACACTGGAGACTCGAACCTGGACTCGGACTCGAGGCATAGTGACTTGACTACAACACTGCCGTCAGGTGTGTGTGTACCCGTCAGGTGTGTGTGTACCCGTCAGGTGTTCGTACCTGTCAGGTGTGTGTTCGTACCTGTCAGGTGTGTGTTCGTACCTGTCAGGTGTGTGTTCGTACCTGTCAGGTGTGTGTTCGTACCTGTCAGGTGTGTGCGTACCTGTCAGGTGTGTGCGTACCTATGCTCTGCATGGTGTAGGCGCAGGTGGACCAGCTCAGCACCGGGACTCTCGGGTCCTGCTCATTTGGGTTCACTTTCAGGCCCACCTTGTAGGCCGACATGCAGAAGGTGTTGATCATCTCGCTGACGCTGCTGGAGAAGGGGTTCCTGAGGGAGGAAGTGACATCACTGGTGACGTCATGGACACCACCTGTGCCTCACCTCCATCAGTGTTCAGGTGTTAAAACTTACTGAGGAACAAAGTCAACTCTGAATCCTTCAGGGACGACTGGCTCCGCCTCCTGGGCTGCACCTGCAGCATGGACACGTTAATCCCAGCTGAACACCTGAAAACACTCACGCGCCTGCCTCCCACCTGCGACAGGTGACTGACCTGGGGACAGCTTCCTGTGGGCGGAGATGAGCACAGCTACCTGCTGACTGGTTCTGCTCAGCCACGCCTCTAGAGAGGGATGCTCCACACTGAGGAAAGAAAACATGTCTGCTAGCTCCAGGACTGGACCTGTGTAGCTGGCCAGGTGTGAGCAGGTACCTGTGGTCAGGTGAGGGGGTGTGTGGGAGCAGAGGGATCACGGTGTTGCTCAGACACTCGCACAGCGGACACAGGAACTCTCCGTTCTCCACGTCGTAGCTCGTGTGACCTCGCAGACGCTGCTGCCGTCTCTGCTCCTTCTGCGTGACTGCCTCAAAGTACCTGCACACGCACAGGTGTGGGCGGTCAGGTGATGCTCCAGTCAGCTCCTGACTGGACTGAGTCAGCTGCGGCGTCTTACCTCTGCCAGCAGGCGGCGTGCATGATGTGTCCACAGCTGGCCGTATGGGTCCCCACGGAGAGGTCGGGGTGCATGAACAGAGGGTCGTGATGCTCTGGAACGAAGGCACACACCTTTAGCAACAACCAATCAATCGCCGGCGCATCATTTTCACACCTAGCGGAGCTCCAGGCACCTGGGTCAGGGAAACCGCGGCTGCGGTTTTTGGATAAAACGGTGGACCTCTGGATGAAGGCTGCCAGCACCATCGCTCTACCCAGACCTCTGACCTCCTGCTCCTCCTGGCACAGGATGCAGGTGACCAGCTGACGGCGCTCCGCCCCGCCCATCCTCCTGGGGCCGACGCACACCTGAGAGGCGCAGGTCACCTCTGAGCTG
The DNA here is from genome assembly GCF_011125445.2 of Fundulus heteroclitus. NCBI lineage: Eukaryota > Metazoa > Chordata > Actinopteri > Cyprinodontiformes > Fundulidae > Fundulus > Fundulus heteroclitus. The sequence goes on along the minus strand of NC_046382.1, from coordinate 3,221,600 downwards.
GGAGGACTGCAAGACAGAAGACCGCCATGAGCCCCCGAGACGCTGGAAACAGGCAAAACACGTGTTCAAGGACATGTAAGGGTGTCCAGGTGTGTGCAGACATAAACAGGTGTGTGCAGGTATGCCCAGGTGTAAGGAGGGGGAGCAGTTATGGGCGACATAATCAGGAGTACGAGAGTGAATAAGTGAGCTTCTTTAGGGCCACTAGGTGCTTTATATCAGTTCCAAACCAGACACTCCAGAGGTGGAGTTACATGTGAGGCTCAGAAGAACAGCGACACGCTGCAGTTGTTAAGAAGCTTTGGGAAAAAGAGAAATTTGCTCCTCAAAGCCTCTCCAGAACCACGAGGACGTAGCGAGAGGGGAGATCCTTCAGAGCCTGGGTGCCTGGAAGGAGCGACCTCCTCCGGTCTGTGGGGACAATGAGGAGGTTCTGATAAACGGCCACAGCAGGGCTGCAACAAACAGCTGCTGCTTTGAATGGTGCTCAGGTGACGTCTCCATCAAACATCACGCCCAGCTTTCTAGGGCGTGGTTAAGCCGGCGAGCTCAGGTCACAGAAATACTGCTTGATTCCTGGAGTGACATCAGCAGGAGCAATCAGCAGCACCTCAGAGAGGCGGCTCCTTAACGAGTGCTCCTTAACGAGTGCTCCTTAACGAGTGCTCCTTAACGAGTGCTCCTTAACGAGTCCAACATCTCAGTGGGCTTAAAGGAGCGAGACAGCTGAATGCCGTCTGCAAAAAGGTGACAGAGACGTCAGCAAACTCCTGAAAAACAGGGGAGGAACATTCGGAGACACAGAATAGGTCCCAACACAGAACCCTGGGGCACCTCACAATAAATCTGCAGAGTCAGCGATGAGCTGGTTAGCCGAGACGCTAAAACTGCTAGCGGACAAATATGGCGAGAACCGAGCTGGTGCAGCTCCTGTCAGAGCAGCCAGGCCTGCAGTCAGGCGCTGAGGACAGCCCAGCAGGACCACAGCAGGTGTGACCAGGTGTGACCAGGCGTACCTGTGCTCGGCGGTAGACGTGGACGCCTCCAGGTCCTCCATGCTCTGCTGAAACAGCTCCTTGTTCTCATTGATGAAGTGCTTCTGCATCTCGGACATCTGCGCCATGATCTTCTCCCTGCGCAGACGGGCCATCTCAGCCTTCCTCTTCCTCTCCGCCTTGTCTTTGTCCCTCAGCGTCTGCAGGAAACGGCACCGATCACCTTAACGGCTCACAGCAGGTGAGTCTGAGCGAGGCGGCACGCCCTCTGCAGGCCTCACCTCCTCCGGCCCGCGGCTCTGGTTGACGTTGACGCTGCCGCTGGATGACGTGCGTTCTCGGGCGGTTTTGATGTTTCCAACCATCTGCAGACCAACAACACCACAAATCTTAGACGAGTCGCTGGGAACAACGAGGGAGAGAACCGGCAGAATCTGACGGGACACCTGGTACCTTAAGAATCCAGGTGATCATGTCCTTGTGGACCTCCAGGTGAGGAGCATTCTGCAGACTTTCTAACAAAGCCAGGACACTACCTGAGGTGCTGGGAGCGTCACCTGGACCTGAACACACACACGAGGCAGTAGTCATGACATGGACTGCTCACACAGGTAAGACACAGGTAAGCTGAGCGTGCTCGTGCGCTGACGTGCGATCTTGCTGCTGTATCTGAAGCTGACGTCGTCGTCTCCGCTGCTGTTCTCCAGCTGCTGCTGCTCCTCCAGCAGAGCCATGCCCACCAGGTGGAGCACCTACAGGTGAGCAAGCAGCACAGGTGAGTCTAGCGCAGCCGCCGCTGACGTCCCGACAGGTACGGCCGTGGGGCTCACCCTCTGCAGCATGGACTCGGTCCAGCCGCCGCCGCTGGGCTCCACGGCCCACTGCAGCACGGCGCCCTCCACGGCCAGCAGCACGTCGCACTGCAGCAGGTTCACCAGGCTGCCGAAGAGCGGGCAGAGAGGGGGGGGCAGGGGCGGGGGCAGGGCTGGAGACGCACACAGGTTACCATGGTGACCAGGTGAGGCACGGAGCGGGGTTTGACTGCGCTCACCTGTGTCCTCTGCGTTCTGTCGCCTCAGCTTCCTCTGAGCCTCCTCAGCCTGGGAACATAAACCGTAACAATGACCACACCCGAGAAACACCTGAGAAACACCTGAGTGACACCTGAGAAACACCTGAGAAACACCTGATAAACACCTGATAAACACCTGAGAGACATCTGAGAAACACCTGATAAACACCTGAGTGACATCTGATAAACACCTGAGAAACACCTGATAAACACCTGAGAAACACCTGAGAGACATCTGATAAACACCTGAGAAACACCTGAGAGACATCTGATAAACACCTGATAAACACCTGAGAAACACCTGAGAAACACCTGAGAGACATCTGATAAACACCTGATAAACACCTGAGTTACACCTGAGAAACACCTGATTAACACCTGAGAAACACCTGAGCGACACCTGAGAAACACCTGATTAACACCTGAGAAACACCTGAGCGACACCTGAGAAACACCTGAGTGGCACCTGAGAAACACCTGATAAATACCTGAGCGACACCTGAGTGACACCTGAGAAACACCTGAGAAACACCTGAGAAACACCTGAGTGGCACCTGAGAAACATCTGATTAACACCTGAGTTACACCTGAGAAACACCTGAGAAACACCTGAGAAACACCTGAGAGACACCTGAGTGACACCTGAGAAACACCTGAGAGACATCTGATAAACACCTGAGAAACATCTGATTAACACCTGAGTTACACCTGAGAAACACCTGAGAAACACCTGAGAAACACCTGAGAAACACCTGAGAGACACCTGAGTTACACCTGAGAAACACCTGAGAAACATCTGATTAACACCTGAGTTACACCTGAGAAACACCTGAGAAACACCTGAGAAACACCTGAGAAACACCTGAGAGACACCTGAGTGACACCTGAGAAACACCTGAGTTACACCTGAGAAACACCTGAGAAACATCTGATTAACACCTGAGTTACACCTGAGAAACACCTGAGAGACACCTGAGTGACACCTGAGCGACACCTGAGAAACACCTGAGAAACACCTGATAAACACCTGAGAAACACCTGAGTGGCACCTGAGAAACACCTGAGAGACATCTGATAAACACCTGAGTGGCACCTGAGAAACACCTGAGAAACACCTGAGAAACACCTGAGTGGCACCTGAGAAACACCTGATAAATACCTGAGAAACACCTGAGTGGCACCTGAGCGACACCTGATAAATACCTGAGAAACACCTGAGAAACCCCTGAGTGGCACCTGATAAACACCTGATAAATACCTGAGAAACACCTGAGTGGCACCTGAGCGACACCTGATAAACACCTGATAAATACCTGAGAAACACCTGAGTTACACCTGATAAACACCTGATTAGCACCTGAGAAACACCTGCGCTGCGCTCTGATGCGGTTACCTTGGACTGGTCCGCTCTGCTGTAGTGGTGGAAGTAAAGGTTGAAGTGTTTGCTCCACTCGGGCCGCAGCTCGTAGAGGCCCCGCCCCGTCACACCTGGCTTCCTGTGGAGCAGCAGCACAGGTTGATCTCTCAGGTTCAAGGCTGACTTACCGGGTAAAGTGGACGGCTAAGCAGCGCAGACTGACTTGAACAATGCAACGCTGTCGATGACTCTCTCCAAGCCAGTCTCCTTATTGCCCTGAAAGACAGGCGGGGAGTCAGGTAAGCCAGCAGGTAAGCCAGCAGGTAAGCCAGCAGGTAAGCCGACAGGTAACCAGGCCAACAGACACGCTCTTACGTTCTCAGGCAGTGCTTTGACCAGCTCGCTGTGAGCCATGGGTCTGATGGACAGCTGGTGGAGGATTTCTCTCCTGACCTCGTCCAGGGGCTCCACCTGGCCGACGCCGGGAAGGTACCGCTCACCTGGAAGAGACGCGCGGCAGGTAAGCTCACCTGCAGACGCTGCTGCTGTAGACCTGCCCGGCTTCTCTGTGGACACTCACCAACGACCATGATGATGAGGTGCAGCATCTCCTCTATCAGGGTGTTCTGCTGGGCCAGATCCTGCAGAGCGGAGAACATCAGAACCGGCGCGTCTCAGAACCGGCAGCAGATTCTGAAACGGGCCGGCAGGTTCTGACCTTATTGGCTTCTCTGTATCTCTTCCTGATGTCGACGGAGCTGAAGATGTGGAAGAGTTCAAAGCGGCTCAGAACGATCATCAGAAAGTGGTTTGGATCCATCATGGAGGCCCCCACCTGCAGCAAAAGCTGTGAGTGGAACAGAACCAGAACCAGAACCAGAACCAGAGCGGGTCGGGCCGCGCGGGGTCAGAGGGCGTACCTGCAGCATGACCACGTCCTTGTCGAACATCTCCACTCGGCACTTGACGTTGTGGTAATAATAGATCTGGAACACAGCAGACGTCACCAGGTGTTCCTGCAGGCGGGAAGTTCTGGTCCGAACAGAAACTCACCTGGTTGATCAGAGAGAAGCCGTTCCGCCTCCACATCCCAGCATGCACCTGTGCACAGAGCACCAGGCAGCGCAGGGGCAGCTCTATCAGGAGGTGGGGGCTGAGCTCGCCCTGAGGAAGCAGAGACAGCCGTCAGTCCTGTGATTGGTCAGAGCCGGTCATGTGATCAGAGGCGTTACTGACCAGCGGCAGCTGCTCGGGGAACCGGGACGCCACCTCCGTCCTGCTGAGGAGAACGTGGAGCCCTGAGAGGACACAGCAGCGTCAGGAAGCACGCCACCAACACGTATGTTCCTCTGCACACGCCTGCTTACCTGCCAGCAGCCTGCACACGGGCAGGTGGATGGACACCTTCTCCTGGGACACCTGGTACCTGAACGTGTCCACGCAGTGACCCGCCAGGCTCAAGCTGATTGGCTGCTCGCCGTCAGACAGGCCGGCGTGGCACTGACTGAGCGCGCTCAGACACTTCTTATACGCCTCGATCAGAACGCGCTCCTTCAAACCCAGACAGGACAACGGGTCAGTGCACAGGTACGGACCAGAGGACACGCCCACATGCAGCGTGAACACACAACCACATGCCACCTGGACCCAGTCACCCAGCCTAGGTGAGTCCCGGAGCACAGGTGTGACATGAATGCTGCTGCCTCAGGTGAGACCTGGAGCACAGGTGTAACATGAATGTTGCTGCCTCAGGTGAGTCCTGGAGCACAGGTGTAACATGAATGCTGCTGCCTCAGGTGAGTCCTGGAGCACAGGTGTAACATGAATGCGGCTGCCTCAGGTGAGTCCTGGAGCACAGGTGTAACACGCGTGCGGCTGCCTCAGGTGAGACCTGGAGCACAGGTGTAACACGCGTGCCGCAGGCTCAGGTGAGACCTGGAGCACAGGTGTAACATGCGTGCCGCAGGCTCAGGTGAGACCTGGAGCACAGGTGTAACATGAATGTTGCTGCCTCAGGTGAGACCTGGAGCACAGGTGTAACATGAATGCTGCTGCCTCAGGTGAGTCCTGGAGCACAAGTGTAACATGCTTGCCGCAGGCTCAGGTGAGACCTGGAGCACAGGTATAACAAGCGTGCCGCAGGCTCAGGTGAGACCTGGAGCACAGGTGTAACATGAATGTTGCTGCCTCAGGTGAGACCTGGGGCACAGGTGTAACATGAATGTTGCTGCCTCAGGTGAGACCTGGAGCACAGGTGTAACATGAATGTTGCTGCCTCAGGTGAGACCTGGAGCACAGGTGTAACATGCGTGCGGCTGCCTCAGGTGAGACCTGGAGCACAGGTGTAACATGCGTGCGGCTGCCTCAGGTGAGACCTGGGGCACAGGTGTAACATGCGTGCGGCTGCCTCAGGTGAGACCTGGAGCACAGGTGTAACATGCGTGCCACTGCCTCAGGTGAGACCTGGAGCACAGGTGTAACATGAATGTTGCTGCCTCAGGTGACACCTGGAGCACAGGTGTAACATGCGTGCGGCTGCCTCAGGTGAGACCTGGAGCACAGGTGTAACATGAATGTTGCTGCCTCAGGTGACACCTGGAGCACAGGTGTAACATGCGTGCGGCTGCCTCAGGTGAGTCCTGGGGCACAGGTGTAACATGCCTGCGGCTGCCTCAGGTGAGACCTGGAGCACAGGTGTAACATGCGTGCGGCTGCCTCAGGTGAGACCTGGAGCACAGGTGTAACACGCGTGCGGCTGCCTCAGGTGAGATCTGGAGCACAGGTGTAACACGCGTGCGGCTGCCTCAGGTGAGACCTGGAGCACAGGTGTAACATGCGTGCGGCTGCCTCAGGTGAGACCTGGAGCACAGGTGTAACATGCGTGCGGCTGCCTCAGGTGAGACCTGGGGCACAGGTGTAACATGAATGCTGCTGCCTCAGGTGAGACCTGGAGCACAGGTGTAACATGCGTGCAGCTGCCTCAGGTGAGACCTGGAGCACAGGTGTAACACGCGTGCGGCTGCCTCAGGTGAGTCCTGGGGCACAGGTGTAACATGAATGCAGCTGTCTCAGGTGAGACCTGGAGCACAGGTGTAACATGAATGTTGCTACCTCAGGTGAGACCTGGGGCACAGGTGTAACATGAATGTTGCTGCCTCAGGTGAGACCTGGGGCACAGGTGTAACATGAATGTTGCTGCCTCAGGTGAGACCTGGGGCACAGGTGTAACATGAATGTTGCTGCCTCAGGTGAGACCTGGGGCACAGGTGTAACATGAATGCAGCTGTCTCAGGTGAGACCTGGAGCACAGGTGTAACATGAATGTTGCTGCCTCAGGTGAGATCTGGGGCACAGGTGTAACATGAATGTTGCTGCCTCAGGTGAGTCCTGGGGCACAGGTGTAACATGAATGCAGCTGTCTCAGGTGAGACCTGGAGCACAGGTGTAACATGAATGTTGCTGCCTCAGGTGAGACCTGGGGCACAGGTGTAACATGAATGTTGCTGCCTCAGGTGAGACCTGGGGCACAGGTGTAACATGAATGTTGCTGCCTCAGGTGAGACCTGGGGCACAGGTGTAACATGAATGTTGCTGCCTCAGGTGAGACCTGGGGCACAGGTGTAACATGAATGCAGCTGTCTCAGGTGAGACCTGGAGCACAGGTGTAACATGAATGTTGCTGCCTCAGGTGAGTCCTGGGGCACAGGTGTAACATGCGTGTGGCTGCCTCAGGTGAGACCTGGGGCACAGGTGTAACATGAATGCAGCTGTCTCAGGTGAGACCCGGGGCACAGGTGTAACATGAATGTTGCTGCCTCAGGTGAGACCTGGGGCACAGGTGTAACATGAATGCAGCTGCCTCAGGTGAGACCTGGGGCACAGGTGTAACATGCGTGCGGCTGCCTCAGGTGAGACCTGGGGCACAGGTGTAACATGCGTGCGGCTGCCTCAGGTGAGACCTGGAGCACAGGTGTAACATGCGTGCGGCTGCCTCAGGTGAGACCTGGGGCACAGGTGTAACACGCGTGTGGCTGCCTCAGGTGAGACCTGGAGCACAGGTGTAACATGCGTGCGGCTGCCTCAGGTGAGACCTGGGGCACAGGTGTAACACGCGTGTGGCTGCCTCAGGTGAGACCTGGGGCACAGGTGTAACATGCGTGCGGCTGCCTCAGGTGAGACCTGGAGCACAGGTGTAACATGCGTGCGGCTGCCTCAGGTGAGACCTGGGGCACAGGTGTAACACGCGTGTGGCTGCCTCAGGTGAGACCTGGAGCACAGGTGTAACATGAATGCAGCTGTCTCAGGTGAGACCCGGGGCACAGGTGTAACATGCGTGCGGCTGCCTCAGGTGAGACCTGGGGCGTGTAACATGAATGCAGCTGTCTCAGGTGAGACCTGGGGCACAGGTGTAACATGAATGCAGCTGTCTCAGGTGAGACCTGGGGCACAGGTGTAACATGCGTGTGGCTGCCTCAGGTGAGTCCTGGGGCACAGGTGTAACATGAATGCAGCTGCCTCAGGTGAGACCTGGAGCACAGGTGTAACATGCGTGCGGCTGCCTCAGGTGAGACCTGGGGCACAGGTGTAACATGCGTGTGGCTGCCTCAGGTGAGACCTGGAGCACAGGTGTAACATGCGTGCGGCTGCCTCAGGTGAGACCTGGAGCACAGGTGTAACATGAATGCAGCTGCCTCAGGTGAGTCCTGGGGCACAGGTGTAACATGCATGCGGCTGCCTCAGGTGAGACCTGGGGCACAGGTGTAACATGAATGCAGCTGCCTCAGGTGAGACCTGGGGCACAGGTGTAACATGAATGCAGCTGCCTCAGGTGAGACCTGGAACACAGGTGTAACATGCGTGCGGCTGCCTCAGGTGAGACCTGGGGCACAGGTGTAACATGCATGCGGCTGCTCACGTCAGTGCAGCACCACTCCTGGATCATGGAGATGATGTGGGTCAGCTTCATCTGCAGGGTGAATGCTGCCTCCCACTCTGGCTCCATCTCGATGTGCTGGCCCACCTGTCTCACCACCGGGTCCATGCCCTGCCAGACAGACACACAGGTGAGATCACACAGACAGGCTGGACGTGCGCAGGTAAAGGGCTCGCTGGCAGTTACCTGCATACACCTCAGCAGGTCCAGAAAGGCATCAAAGCCGTCCAGAAACTTGAGCCTGAGCTGGTCGCTCCACTCAGGGGGCGGACTGATCAGGACGTACCTGCAGACACAACACCTGGTCAGACCGCCAGGAAGACTCAGGTACCTGAAGCTCACCGCTGCTTACTTCAGGTCTCCTATGAGGCTCTGCACCCGGCCGAACTTGAAGGCCTGCTGGGCCGTGTAGCGGTCGAACTGGAACCGGCCCTGAGGGTCTCTGTGACGGAGCTGGTCCACAAAGGTTCTGATGATCGTCATCATCAGGTTCTCCTCCACCATCAGCATACGGGCCTGCAGAACACACAGCCGTTTGTCAGTTCCAGAACGTGAACGGGTTCTAGTTCCAGTCTGAACAGGTTCCAGTTCCAGAACGTGAACGGGTTCCAGTTCCAGTCTGAACAGGTTCCAGTTCCAGACTGTGAACAGGTTCCAGTTCCAATCTGAACAGGTTCCAGTTCCAGAACGTGAACGGGTTCCAGTTCCAGTCTGAACAGGTTCCAGTTCCAGAACGTGAACGGGTTCCGGTTCCAGAACGTGAACGGGTTCCGGTTCCAGAACGTGAACGGGTTCCAGTTCCAGTCTGAACAGGTTCCAGTTCCAGAACGTGAACGGGTTCTAGCTCCAATCTGAACAGGTTCCAGTTCCAGACTGAACAGGTTCCAGTTCCAGACTCGTGAATGGGTCCCAGTTCTGGACTCGTGAACAGGTTCCAGTCCAGAACGTGAACGGGTTCCAGTTCCAGTCTGAACAGGTTCCAGTTCCAGAATGTGAACGGGTTCTAGTTCCAATCTGAACAGGTTCCAGTTCCAGACTGAACAGGTTCCAGTTCCAGAACGTGAACGGGTTCTAGTTCCAATCTGAACAGGTTCCAGTTCCAGACTGAACAGGTTCCAGTTCCAGACTGAACAGGTTCCAGTTCCGGACTCGTGAATGGGTCCCAGTTCTGGACTCGTGAACAGGTTCCAGTTCCAGACTGTGAACTGGTTCCAGTTCCAGACTGTGAACAGGTAACAGTTCCAGACTGTGAACAGGTTCCAGTTCCAGTCTGAACAGGTTCCAGTTCCAGACTGTGAACAGGTTCTAGTTCCAGACTGAACAGGTTCCATTTCCAGACTGAACAGGTTCCAGTTCTGGGCTCGTGAACGGGTTACAGTTCCAGAACGTGAACAGGTTCCAGTTCCAGTCTGAACAGGTTCCAGTTCTGGACTGTGAACAGGTTCCAGTTCCAGACTGAACAGGTTCCAGTTCCGGACTCGTGAATGGGTCCCAGTTCTGGACTCGTGAACAGGTTGCAGTTCCAGACTGTGAACTGGTTCCAGTTCCAGACTGTGAACAGGTTCCAGTTCCAGACTGTGAACAGGTAACAGTTCCAGACTGTGAACAGGTAACAGTTCCAGACTGTGAACAGGTTCCAGTTCCAGTCTGAACAGGTTCCAGTTCCAGACTGAACAGGTTCCAGTTCCGGACTCGTGAATGGGTCCCAGTTCTGGACTCGTGAACAGGTTGCAGTTCCAGACTGTGAACTGGTTCCAGTTCCAGACTGTGAACTGGTTCCAGTTCCAGACTGTGAACAGGTTCCAGTTCCAGACTGTGAACAGGTAACAGTTCCAGACTGTGAACAGGTAACAGTTCCAGACTGTGAACAGGTTCCAGTTCCAGTCTGAACAGGTTCCAGTTCCAGTCTGAACAGGTTCCAGTTCCAGTCTGTGAACAGGTAACAGTTCCAGTCTGAACAGGTTCCAGTTCTGGACTCGTGAACATGTTCTCACAGTTGTTCAGTGTCTTTCCTGATGAGTGGACAGAGAACCTTGCGTCCAACCTCGGTCGGGTGCTGAACAAATACCCACCACAGCAGAACTCTTAGGGTCACCGGCTTAACGCCGTCAGGCGGGGGGGCGGCCCGGTCCAGCAGCAACTCACCAGCGAGGGCACGGTGAACACCTGCACCGACAGGTCGGTGATGGAGAACTCGCGGTCGTGGTCGTCTCGGATGTAGTCACTCTGCAAGCGTTCATAGTTCTACGGGTGGGGGAGGGGGGACACAGAGAGACAGCGGTGTGTGGGGGTGCAGAAGAAGACCCGTACTCACCACGGTGGGGACGGTGAAGAGCTGCACAGACAGCGACGTCACTGACACCACGCGCTCGTGGTCGTCCTCCATAAAATCTGTCTGCAGCCGTTTGTAGTTCTAGAGGGGGAGGACATGTCACGTAGGGGTCAGAGGTCGCTGCTGTGCTACCGGCTCATAACCCCCCCACCCCTGTTAATCTGTGATCGCAGGGACCAATCAGAGCTCAGCCTCCCACTGGGTCGGCTCAGATAGAACCTCCTGCAGGGGGACAGCAGGGTTCTCCTGACGGCCGGGCCTCTGATCCCCCACCAGGCTGCCCTGCAGGCCCGACACGCGGTTCCCCACAGAACACCCAGAACACGGCCCAGAAACGTTTGCTACGGTGGACAGAACACCAGCCGACTGCCATCAGGAAGAAAACATGTCCTACTGTTTGACTCGTGATGGATCATCCTGATGGTCCTCTCAGAACCCACAGCAGAACCCACAGCAGAACCCACAGCAGCTTCTGGTCCCGCCTTTTAAAGCCACATTTCACCAGTTTATCCCACACAGAACAGTTCAGGTTCTCTGGGTTTATGACCACACTCTTCAAATGCAGGGGGTTCTGGACCAGAACCTGACGGTGAACCCGAATCAACACATGGTTCTGATTCTGAAATTGGGCCTAAACAAAACCAGGATCTAGAGTTGAATCAGGAACTTCTGGGACCTGATTCAAAACCCTGGATGGGGATCTAGACCTGGATCTGACCCAGGATCTGAAAGTGGGTCCAGAACCCTGGAGGGGCATTTGGACCCGGATCAATGGGGGGGGGGGGGGGGGGTGGACGGAGTCAGCTACCTTGGCGAACTGGATGGCAAAGATCTTCTTGAACTTGAGGTCCATCAGGAGGCTGTTCATGAGCAGCTGGTGGTAGATGTTCCGAGCTCCTGCAGAAACAACAGAACCATCATCAGAACCCCCCCGTCTGTGAGGGGGGGGGGCTCATAGGGTTAGACTATTAGATTATAGGCAGGAATACTTTTTAACAACATTTATGTGATATCCGTGGACTTAATGAGATCTTTATATCTATATAATAATCGCATGTTGCCTTTATGAAGTGGGCCCAGAACCCCCTCCCCCCCCCCCCCCCCCCAACAATGGTCTGGCCATTAAGACGAGTTTTAGCTACAGCGTCTGGAGCTCATTTACCGCTCCAGTTAAATCATGTCTGGGGTGCAGAAGAGAGAAGAACACAGAGGCTTCAGAGATTTTATGATGTTATTTAAAAAGTCTCAGTCTGGAACAAGGCAGCAGGCCTGCTGCGCCCCCTAGAGCCAGGCAGCAGCAATGCAGCCCTCAACCTCCATGCAGCTTTCAACGACACCTCGCTCTGACAGAACCGAGAGCTGGCCGGTCCAGGTTCTGGTCCAGGTCCAGGTTCTGGTTCTGGTCCAGGTTCTGGTTCTGGTTCTGGTCCAGACAGCATCCAGTGGTTCGGTCCGGTTCTGGTTCTGATTCTTTGGACTCGCAGCTCTTACCTTTCCACATCTTGGAGTCATTGAGCATCAGGCGGTCCACAAGCGAGGAGTTCTCTCCTTCTGGACCTTTCTGCAGGCCCACCTGGCACAGGATCCTCTTCAGCCCATCTGAAAGAGCCAACAGTCAGCAGAGGGAATGCAAGCAGAGCGAGGCATTGTGGGTAATGAAGTCCAGACATACCAGAGTACTGGATGATCTGTCCCAACCAGCTGAGAGCCTTCAGAGCGAAACACTGATGAGCCACCACAGACGAGTGCATCACCTGGACCCGCAGAGGCTTGGACTGGCGGCTGGTGTTCCTCTGGGGGTCAGGGGTCAGAGGTCAGGGACTAGAACCTGCTCATTCTCTGGGGTCAGGGGTCAGAGGTCAGGGACTAGAACCTGCTCATTACCGTGACCCTACAAGCATAGGCTGGACTGCGTTCTCACTACAGACGTAGGACTATAGGTACAGAGAAGCCCAGGTTGGCGATGACAGTGGACCGGGTCAGAACTGGACCATAAATCCATTTAATTATTTCAAATTTACACATCTTTAAGATGGCATTTTTGGAAAAATCAGGATGTTGTTTAGCCAATGTGCTTATTGGGCTTCCATGTTCAGGAGGACATGTTCAAAACGTCTTTATTCATCTACTTCTTTATTTTTAAGGTAGTTAGAAGGTCAACAGTGAAGTGTAAAACATTTACTTAGATTTTCATTGTTTACAACGCAGGGCGGCCATCTTGTTTCACAGCTTGGATTTAGTTGCACATCAACTCCCAGTTTTTTTAAATAATTTCTTTGTTTTTGTGAAAGGAAAAGGATGGGGAAAAAAATCGATTCATGGGATTTGGTAAAATAAAATCTAAGATTTAATTTCTAAGCCGTGTCGCCCGGCCCATTGATGGCATGAATCAAACTGGGCCTGAAGCCAGAACCCTGGTGTGGTGCCAGTGAGTCCAGACGGTTCCGCCCACACAGCCTACAGTTATCCTGCAGCATGAAACCATCACACACCAAGCTGCTGCTCTCAGAAACTCACCACAATGATGGACTTGGCCTGTTCACAGAACTGACGATCTCCGAACCGGACCGACTTCCTGCCCTGCAAACAGAGAGGCGTTAAACCCGCAACCTAACCCTACATCCCACAGACACCTGGACCTTCCTCAGGGCCCGCACCTGTGGCTCAGGTGTGGACACGCCGACATTCATGAAGGCCACAGGTGACCCACTGGATGCCGGTCACTGGACGAGTCACAACATGTGGACCAGAACTCGCCCACATGGGTGTCGTACAGGTGTAGTGAAGGTGTAGTACAGGTATAGTACAGGTGTAGTACTGCTGTAGCACAGGTGTAGTACTGGTGTAGCACAGGTGTAGTACTGGTGTAGCTCAGGTGTAGTGAAGGTGTAGTACAGGTGTAGTACAGGTATAGTACAGGTGTAGTGAAGGTGTAGTACAGGTATAGTACAGGTGTAGTGAAGGTGTAGCACAGGTATAGTACAGGTATAGTACAGGTGTAGTACAGGTATAGTGAAGGTGTAGTACAGGTATAGTACAGGTGTAGTGAAGGTGTAGTACAGGTGTAGTACAGGTATAGTACAGGTGTAGTGAAGGTGTAGCACAGGTATAGTACAGGTATAGTACAGGTGTAGTACAGGTATAGTGAAGGTGTAGTACAGGTATAGTACAGGTGTAGTGAAGGTGTAGTACAGGTGTAGTGAAGGTGTAGTACAGGTATAATACAGGTGTAGTACAGGTGTAGTGAAGGTGTAGTACAGGTATAATACAGGTGTAGTACTGCTGTAGCACAGGTGTAGTACTGGTGTAGCACAGGTGTAGTACTGGTGTAGCACAGGTGTAGTGAAGGTGTAGTACAGGTGTAGTACAGGTATAGTACAGGTGTAGTGAAGGTGTAGTACAGGTATAGTACAGGTGTAGTACAGGTGTAGTAAAGGTGTAGTACAGGTATAATACAGGTGTAGTACTGCTGTAGCACAGGTGTAGTACTGGTGTAGCACAGGTGTAGTACTGGTGTAGCACAGGTGTAGTACTGGTGTAGCACAGGTGTAGTACTGGTGTAGCACTGGTGTAGCACAGGTGTAGCACTGGTGTAGCACAGGTGTAGTACAGGTCTAGTACTGGTGTAGCACAGGTATAGTACTGGTGTAGTACAGGTGTAGCACTGGTGTAGCACAGGTATAGTACTGGTGTAGTACTGGTGTAGCACAGGTCTAGTACAGGTATAGTACTGGTGTAGCACAGGTGTAGTACTGGTGTAGCACAGGTGTAGCACAGGTGTAGTACTGGTGTAGCACAGGTCTAGTACAGGTCTAGTACTGGTGTAGCACAGGTATAGTACTGGTGTAGTACAGGTGTAGCACTGGTGTAGCACAGGTATAGTACTGGTGTAGCACAGGTATAGTACTGGTGTAGCTCAGGTGTAGTACTGGTGTAGCACAGGTGTAGCACAGGTATAGTACAGGTGTAGTACTGGTGTAGCACAGGTGTAGTACTGGTGTAGCACAGGTATAGTACAGGTCTAGTACTGGTGTAGCACAGGTGTAGCACAGGTATAGTACAGGTGTAGTACTGGTGTAGCTCAGGTGTAGTACTGGTGTAGCACAGGTGTAGCACAGGTATAGTACAGGTGTAGCACAGGTATAGTACAGGTCTAGTACAGGTATAGTACAGGTGTAGTACAGGTGTAGTACTGACATCTCGGTCGACGGTGGTGGCGAAGCTAACGGCTTCCTTCTGGCTGCAGTTGACAGCTTTCTGCAGCGTGTAGATCACCTGCTCATAGGTGTGGACCTCATCGTTGAAGAGCATGCAGTAGTAGGTGTCTCCTCGCTCCCTGTGAGGAGCAGACATGTGGAGGAGCAGTCAGTACCCAGCTGCTGACACACCTGCTTTACCTGTAAGGCCCGTACCAAAGTGCTGATAAAGAATAAGAAATAGTCACTATTATACAGAGTCAGGAAAACATTTAAATTATTAATGAACACCGTAGAGCTGGGTCTATAGATCTAAAGGTAACTAGTGAGGAGGCCTTCCTGCTTCCTAAAGGCGGTTTAGTGTGGAGCCTCAAACACCGACAGGTGAGACTCGTGCATTAGTTAGCGCTTACATTAGCATACATTAACTCGTACATCTGCAGTAGTGTAGATGGTGTATTATGTGTGTTTAGATGGTCAGAAGCAGCACACAGGTGACGAAGAATGGCCCAGGAGCAGATTATCAGCCATTGCTCTAGAGAATGTTGGTGCTCAGTGAGGACCAGGACCTTCTCATCTGTGAAGGACTGCAGAAAGAAGCAGCTCTGCTGGGCCTGGACTAGAAATGGTTACATTATGTGAGACAACCAGCACCAGCTGCCACAGGATTCACAGCTTCCTGTTTCCTCCTCCTCCTACTGAACCCAGAGCGCTGCTTCTAGTGTTGGTGTACGTACGGCGGCTCCAGGCCTGCAGGCAGCTGGTCCTCCTGGTCCCAGGTCAGCAGGTCCACAGCGTACTTCAGGATGATGGAGAAGATGCTGTAACTCCTGGCTACCATGTCAGGAGGCAGCAGAGAGACCGGGTCCTGAAAAACAAGCAGCAGGTGAAGAACAAAGGTGGTGCTGAGATCCTGAAGGTCACAACTGCTGCTGGCTGAGGGAGAACCGTCTGAGACGTTAATCCTGAGGCTAATGCACCTGCTTTCACCTCAGAAACATCTCAGTCGTTACCGTGACCAGGATGATTCAAACACAGCCGGTTCTTCTGGTACCACCCGAGTGTCTCACCTCCTCTGCCTCTCTGCTGCGGTCTGCAGGAGTGTGTTTCTGACAGTATGGACCCGTCTTCCAGGCCTCGGTGTCTCCACAGTCACAGAAACCTCCACCTCCTGATGTGGTCATCTGGGAAGCACAGAGACACCCAGTCAGCCTGCCTCTGGATTCTGATTGGCTGTCTGACACGGCGCGTGTGTGTGCGTGAACTCACTCTGTATCGATGGTGTCGGTGAACGCTGACCAGGAAACACTGCATACACAGAACACAGGTGGGGTCAGCTGCACACTCCCTGAACACACAGAGAGGTTCTGGATCAGTCGGCAGCCCCACATCAGCTGTACAGGTGTGTCTTCACCATGGACAGGTGCGTCTCTAACCCACACATCTCTGTCAGTCGGCCCAGGGCAGCTGTGGCTGCTAGCGTAGCAGCTAAGCTAGCAGCTATGCTAGCGTAGCTGCTATGCTAGCATAGCTGCTAGGGTAGCTGCTAGCATAGCTGCTAGCATAGCTGCTAGCGTAGCTGCTAGCGTAGCTGCTAGCGTAGCTGCTAGCGTAGCTCACCAGCATCAGGGTTTGGATGTGGTGTGAAGCGTTTTGGTGTCGTTGGACCAGGTAAAGCGCTGTACAGGTACATTCACTGTTCTCTAAATTAAAAGCTTGATCTCCAGAGAAATCAGAACATTTCAGAAGCCTGACCAGGTTCTCCTTGTTCTACGCCGCTCCAGGCCCATGGTGCTGCTGCCATCTTCTCTCCAGCTCAGCCACAGAACGTCTCTAAAGTTGTTTCTAAAATTTCTAAAGTTGAATCGGGACGAAACAGATTCTTCTTTCTGGACCCGATACTCTAAAAATCTTTCTTCCTCCTTTGCTGAATTCATTGTTGGTAGAACCGTATTAGCGGGTTAAAAACAGGCTGTCCAGGGTGACCTTCATTTTCAGAAACATCCATAATCAGAATCACCAGATGGTGATGGAGGAGGTGAGGATGGACTCACTGACGGAGGAGTAGAACTGCACCATCATTGTCCTTAGCAGGTTGAATTTCTTCAGCTGCCTTCTTCAGGAAGTCCATCCTCTGCTGGGCTTTCTTGGTGCACCATAATATGTCACATGGTGCGTTTAAAAGCAGCTCTTAGTGACGACGTTTCAGGAAACATCTCAGGATTTTACCTCTGTGAGATAAAAGTTACTCACTAAGCATCTCAGGCCTTCAGAGAGCTGCTAAAGTGACTAAATGTTACGACTTTTAGCAAACCTCAGTAGCTGTGTTTACGTGCACAAAATTTCACCATCGGATTAAAATGTATTCAGAGTAAATAATCGGATTGTACCGTTTATAAGGGCCCACGATCAATTAATCCGATCATAATGTGCGTTTATATGCATCTGCCTTTATTGACAATAGAGCCAGTTATCACATTTCCCTAAAAACCACAGAAGAAGAAGAACTTCTGTCTTTGCTAAACAACAGGAAATAGCAACAAAGCAGTTTTATACGAGTTAGTGCTCTGAGGGTCCAGGCTGGACTGGTACGATGTTCTAATTACGAAACGGAGTAAAGCAACAATTTTTAGCTCTTTGATTTTTCCAAACTTCATCAGGATTCATCAGGAACCCCGACAGTTTTGGTTCCCGACGTATTTCTGCCACGCAGCAACGTGGAAATACGTCACGTTGACGTCGGCTCAGGTCAGTTTGCCTCATTGGGAATAACTAGAGCCTGACGAGCATTTACTGTTAAAATAAGAAGTGTTTATTGTTAAAATAACAAGTGTTCATCGTTTATGGTTAAAATAAGAAGCGATTATTGTTAAAATAAGAAGTGTTTTTTGTTTATAGGTAAAATAAGAAGTGTTTATTGTTTATAGGTAAAATAAGAAGCGATTATTGTTAAAATAAGAAGTGTTCATTGTTTATGGTTAAAATAAGAAGTGTTTAAGTCAACCACGCCTAGCAACGGGGTCAACCACGCCTAGCAACGGGGTCAACCACGCCTAGCAACGGGGTCAACCACGCCTAGCAACGGGGTCAACCACGCTTAGCAACGAGGTCAACCACGCCTAGCAACGGGGTCAACCACGCTTAGCAACGAGGTCAACTACACCTAGAAACGAGGTCAACAACGCCTGGCAACGAAGTCAACAACGCCTAGCAATGAAGTCAACCACGCCTAGCAACGGGGTCAACCACGCCTAGCAACGGGGTCAACCACGCCTAGCAACGGGGTCAACCACGCCTAGCAACGAGGTCAACCACGCCTAGCAACGAGGTCAACCACAACTAGCAACCGAGTCAACTACGCCTAGAAACGAGGTCAACCACACCTAGCAACGAAATCAACAACGACTAGCAACGAAGTCAACAATGCCTAGCAACAAGGTCAACAATGCCTAGCAACGGGGTCAACAACGCCTAGCAACGGGATCAACCACACCTAGCAACGGGATCAACCACGCCTAGCAACGGGATCAACCACACCTAGCAACGGGATCAACCACGCCTAGCAACGGGGTCAACCACACCTAGCAACAAAATCAACAACGCCTAGCAACAAAGTCAACAACGCCTAGCAACAAAGTCAACAACGCCTAGCAACGAATTCAACAACGCCTAGCAACGAGGACAACAACGCCTAGCAACAAAGTCAACAATGCCTAGCAACAAAGTCAACAATGCCTAGCAACGAGGTCGACAACGCTTAGCAACGAGGTCAACAACGCTTAGCAACAAAGTCAACAACGCCTAGCAACGAAGTCAACAGGAGGAGACAGGAGGTCTAGACTACCAGGAGCTCTGGACTACCAGGAGCTCTAGACTACCAGGAGCTCTAGACTACCAGGAGCTCTAGACTACCAGGAGCTCTAGACTACCAGGAGCTCTAGACTACCAGGAGCTCTAGACTACCAGGAGGTCTAGACTACCAGGAGGTCTGGACTACCAGGAGCTCTAGACTACCAGGAGCTCTGGACTACCAGGAGGTCTGGACTACCAGGAGGTCTGGACTACCAGGAGGTCTGGACTACCAGGAGGTCTGGACTACCAGGAGCTCTAGACTACCAGGAGCTCTAGACTACCAGGAGCTCTAGACTACCAGGAGCTCTGGACTACCAGGAGCTCAGGACTACCAGGAGCTCTGGACTACCAGGAGCTCAGGACTACCAGGAAGTCTGGACTACCAGGAGCTCTAGACTACCAGGAGCTCTAGACTACCAGGAGCTCTGGACTACCAGGAGCTCTGGACTACCAGGAGCTCTAGACTACCAGGAGCTCTGGACTACCAGGAGCTCTAGACTACCAGGAGCTCTGGACTACCAGGAGCTCTAGACTACCAGGAGGTCTGGACTACCAGGAGGTCTAGACTCCCAGGAGGTCTGGACTACCAGGAGGTCTAGACTACCAGGAGCTCTAGACTACCAGGAGCTCTGGACTACCAGGAGCTCTGGACTACCAGGAGCTCTGGACTACCAGGAGGTCTGGACTACCAGGAGCTCTAGACTACCAGGAGCTCTAGACTACCAGGAGCTCTGGACTACCAGGAGCTCAGGACTACCAGGAGGTCTGGACTACCAGGAGCTCTAGACTACCAGGAGCTCTAGACTACCAGGAGCTCTGGACTACCAGGAGCTCTAGACTACCAGGAGCTCTGGACTACCAGGAGCTCTAGACTACCAGGAGCTCTGGACTACCAGGAGCTCTAGACTACCAGGAGCTCTGGACTACCAGGAGCTCTAGACTACCAGGAGCTCTAGACTACCAGGAGCTCTGGACTACCAGGAGCTCTAGACTACCAGGAGCTCTGGACTACCAGGAGCTCTAGACTACCAGGAGCTCTGGACTACCAGGAGCTCTAGACTACCAGGAGGTCTGGACTACCAGGAGCTCTAGACTACCAGGAGTTCTAGACTACCAGGAGCTCTGGACTCCCAGGAGCTCTAGACTACCAGGAGCTCTAGACTACCAGGAGCTCTGGACTACCAGGAGCTCTAGACTACCAGGAGCTCTAGACTACCAGGAGCTCTAGACTACCAGGAGCTCTAGACTACCAGGAGGTCTGGACTACCAGGAGCTCTAGACTACCAGGAGCTCTAGACTACCAGGAGCTCTGGACTACCAGGAGCTCTAGACTACCAGGAGCTCTAGACTACCAGGAGCTCTGGACTACCAGGAGCTCTAGACTACCAGGAGCTCTGGACTACCAGGAGGTCTGGACTACCAGGAGCTCTAGACTACCAGGAGCTCTGGACTACCAGGAGCTCTGGACTACCAGGAGCTCTGGACTACCAGGAGCTCTGGACTACCAGGAGGTCTGGACTACCAGGAGCTCTAGACTACCAGGAGCTCTAGACTACCAGGAGCTCTGGACTACCAGGAGCTCTGGACTACCAGGAGCTCTAGACTACCAGGAGGTCTGGACTACCAGGAGCTCTAGACTACCAGGAGTTCTAGACTACCAGGAGCTCTGGACTCCCAGGAGCTCTAGACTACCAGGAGCTCTAGACTACCAGGAGCTCTGGACTACCAGGAGCTCTAGACTACCAGGAGCTCTAGACTACCAGGAGCTCTAGACTACCAGGAGCTCTAGACTACCAGGAGGTCTGGACTACCAGGAGCTCTAGACTACCAGGAGCTCTAGACTACCAGGAGCTCTAGACTACCAGGAGGTCTGGACTACCAGGAGTTCTAGACTACCAGGAGCTCTAGACTACCAGGAGCTCTAGACTACCAGGAGCTCTAGACTACCAGGAGCTCTAGACTACCAGGAGGTCTGGACTACCAGGAGCTCTAGACTACCAGGAGCTCTAGACTACCAGGAGCTCTAGACTACCAGGAGCTCTGGACTACCAGGAGCTCTGGACTACCAGGAGCTCTAGACTACCAGGAGCTCTGGACTACCAGGAGCTCTAGACTACCAGAAGCTCTAGACTACCAGGAGCTCTAGACTACCAGGAGGTCTGGACTACCAGGAGCTCTAGACTACCAGGAGCTCTGGACTACCAGGAGCTCTAGACTACCAGGAGCTCTAGACTACCAGGAGCTCTAGACTACCAGGAGCTCTAGACTACCAGGAGCTCTAGACTACCAGAAGCTCTAGACTACCAGGAGCTCTAGACTACCAGGAGGTCTGGACTACCAGGAGCTCTAGACTACCAGGAGCTCTAGACTACCAGGAGCTCTAGACTACCAGGAGCTCTGGACTACCAGGAGCTCTGGACTACCAGGAGCTCTAGACTACCAGGAGCTCTGGACTACCAGGAGCTCTAGACTACCAGGAGCTCTAGACTACCAGGAGCTCTAGACTACCAGAAGCTCTAGACTACCAGGAGCTCTAGACTACCAGGAGGTCTGGACTACCAGGAGCTCTAGACTACCAGGAGCTCTGGACTACCAGGAGCTCTAGACTACCAGGAGCTCTAGACTACCAGGAGCTCTAGACTACCAGGAGCTCTGGACTACCAGGAGCTCTAGACTACCGGCACCGGTCCCTTCCTGCGTCTCAGATGCTCACAGGATAGATTCCTGAAAAGGTCTTAGGTCTCATGCGTTTACCCAGAATTAGATCCCAGGTGTGTCCAGGTGTGTCAGTTACCTGCAGGAGTAGGTGGGCTCTCCCACCTTGAACACGTGGCCACACAGTGGAGACGACAGGTTGTTCTCCTGCAGGAGCGCCAGGCCGGCCGCTGGCTCCTCCCCTAGCAGGAGCCACTCCAGAGGAGCGAGGAGCATCAGCTGACAGGCCAGCTCCTCCCGCTGCTCCTCCCTGCTGCCGCTGCCTCCGTGCGGCCCCTGGCAGAGGATCCGGGGGACGTAGGTGGCCAGGTGACGGTACACCTCCACCTGCAGGTCGGGAGCTGCCAGCCAGCGCTGAGGAAGAGGAGGAGGAGGAAGGTTAGAGACAGGTGGAGAACAGGTAACACCGTTAATCAGCCGCAGGTCTGGAGACTGTAGAACTGGACCTGATTCTCTGATGGTTGGTATAAACTGAAGGTTCTGCTGGTTGACAGAACCAGAACCTGCAGTAGATCAATCGTCTCAGGTGTCATTATGTCACCATGAGAACCACAGATTACACGCAACGGTTCCACGCTGTTCTCCAGCATGAGGAGCTCCTGGAAAGGGTGTAGCTGGTGCTGCAGCCCTTCAGGAGGATTACTGAGCAGGTTCCTCTGGCTGAGAACACAGAACCGGACCCTGGGTCCATGGTTCCTCCGGTGAAGATCCACCTGCAGGTTCTCAGCTTCTCAGGTCTTTTCCACTCTGGATCAGAACCATAAATTAACCTAAAGGATCTTAAAGCCTCAGAAATTCCTCTTTTACCCGAACAGCAGCCAGACTCTGCATGGTTCCGCAGGGTGCTGCAGGGTTCTACAGGGTGCTGCAGGGTTCTACAGGGTGCTGCAGGGTTCTGCACAGCTTCATAGGGTGCTGCAGAGCTTCACAGGGTTCTACAGGGTTCTGCAGCGCTTCACAGGGTTCTACAGGGTGCTGCAGGGTTCTACATGGTGCTGTAGAGTTCTGCAGGGCTCCACAGGGTGCTGCAGGGTTCTACAGGGTGCTGCAGGGTTCTGCACAGCTTCACAGGGTGCTGCAGAGCTTCACAGGGTTCTACAGGGTGCTGCAGGGTTCTGCACAGCTTCACAGGGTGCTGCAGAGCTTCAGAGGGTTCTACAGGGTGCTGCAGGGTTCTACACAGCTTCACATGGTTCTACAGGGTGCTGCAGGGTTCTACATGGTGCTGTAGGGTTCTGCAGGGCTCCACAGGGTGCTGCAGGGTTCTACTGGGTGCTGCAGGGTTCTGCACAGCTTCACAGGATTCAACAGGGTTCTGCAGCGCTTCACAGGGTTCTACAGGGTGCTGCAGGGTTCTACATGGTGCTGTAGGGTTCTGCAGGGCTCTGCAGGGTTCTACAGGGTGCTGCAGGGTTCTACACAGCTTCACATGGTTCTACAGGGTGCTGCAGGGTTCTACATGGTGCTGTAGGGTTCTGCAGGGCTCCACAGGGTGCTGCAGGGTTCTACAGGGTGCTGCAGAGCTTCACAGGGTTTTACAGGGTGCTGCAGGGTTCTACAGGGTGCCGCAGGGTTCTGCAGAGCTTCACAGGATTCTACAGGGTTCTGCAGCGCTTCACAGGGTTCTACAGGGTGCTGCAGGGTTCTACACAGCTTCACAGGGTTCTGCAGAGGTTCACAGGATTCTGCAGAGCTTCACAGGGTTCTACAGGGCTTCACAGGGTTCTACAGGGCTTCACAGGGTTCTACAGGGCTTCACAGGGTTCTACAGGGTTCCACGGGGTTTTGCAGGGTGCTGCAGAGCTCCACAGAGTGCTACAGGGTTCTACAGAGCTTCACAGAGCTCCACAGAGTGCTACAGGGTTCTACAGGGCTCCACAGAGTGCTACATGGTTCTTCAGGGTGCTGCAGGGCTCCACAGAGTGCTACAGGGTTCCACGGGGTTCTACAGGGTTCTACAGGGTTCTTCAGGGTTCTACAGGGCTCCACAGAGTGCTACAGGGTTCCACGGGGTTCTACAGGGTTCTACAGGGTTCTTCAGGGTTCTACAGGGCTCCACAGAGTGCTACAGGGTTCCACGGGGTTCTGCAGGGTTCCACGGGGTTCTACAGGGCTCCACAGAGTGCTACAGGGTTCCACGGGGTTCTGCAGGACTCGAGCAGCTCAGTAATCTGCTTAAACCTGCTCACAGAGTGACACGCTGACCTGGATACAGCCGGTGCTCTGAGGCAGCCACCTGCTAAGCCGGCTTCGAACCAGCAACCAGCTTCCTGCCCCACCAGCGTCAGACAGCCAGGTACGTCTCAGGTACGTGTCAGGCACACCTGTAAATCCAGCACCGTGAAGCCTGGCCCAATAGTCTGCTGAACCTGAGCCCTGAGGAACCTGGGAATCGAACCGACAACCTCGCTGTGCAGCCTCTTAGGGAGGGCGAGGCAGCACAGCCTGCTGTCATCTACAGCTGTTACCAAGGTTACTGACACCTGGCATTCAGGTGACGCGTTCACACCTGAACCTGTTTGTTTGCCAGGCCGTGACGTCACCGTGAGACCGCAGGTAGCAGCGCGTGCGGCGCTCCAGCCGCCCCGCTCCAGGTGTTGCTCCGCTTTCTGCGGCATTAGCGACCGCAGCTCCTGAGCCGAAAGCTCGGCGAGCTGCGGGCAGATTAAGCCCAGACAGCGGCCCCGGAGGCGGCCGGAGCCCCGCCGAACCCTCCGGAGGACGGCGCCGCGTCAGCGGGACACGCCGCGGCCGCATCCACTCACCGAGGCCGCGTCTCTGGGGGAGAAGTTCATGAAGTCGGCGCTAAGAGCGAAGGCTGGATCTCGGTCAGAGTCCGCCATCTTTCCTCCTTCTTTCTGCTGGAAAAACATCCGGAAACGGAAACGGTTATGGTGGGGGCGGGGCCAGTGCCCCTGAGGGCGGGGCTTCTGCATGACGGGGCGTGGTTATTTCATCAAAGCGTTTCTATTGGTTGATTTAAGAAAAACAAAGAAGCTGTTAAAAATAGACACCAACAAAAAATGATAAGCTGAGCAGCAACATGACCAGAACCAGAACCACTGGACTGTATCTGGACCAGATCCAGAACCACTGGAATGTTTCTGGACCAGAACCAGAACCACTGGACTGTATCTGGACCAGAACCACTGGACTGTATCTGGACCAGAACCAGAACCACTGGAATGTTTCTGGACCAGAACCACTGGACTGTATCTGGACCAGAACCAGATCCAGAACCACTGGACTGTATCTGGACCAGAACCAGAACCACTGGACTGTATCTGAACCAGAACCACTGGACTGTTTCTGGCCCAGAACCAGAACCACTGGACTGTATCTGAACCAGAACCACTGGACTGTTTCTGGCCCAGAACCAGAACCACTGCACTGTATCTGGACCAGAACCACTGGACTGTTTCTGGCCCAGAACCAGAACCACTGCACTGTATCTGGACCAGAAACAGAACCACTGGACTGTTTCTGGACCAGAACCACTGCACTGTATCTGGACCAGAACCAGAACCACTGCACTGTATCTGGACCAGATCCAGAACCACTGGACTGTTTCTGGACCAGAACCAGAACCACTGGACTGTATCTGAACCAGAACCACTGGACTGTTTCTGGCCCAGAACCAGAACCACTGCACTGTATCTGGACCAGAAACAGAACCACTGGACTGTTTCTGGACCAGAACCACTGCACTGTATCTGGACCAGAACCAGAACCACTGGACTGTTTCTGGACCAGATCCAGAACCACTGGACTGCTTCTGGACCAGAACCAGAACCACTGGACTGTATCTGGACCAGAACCAGAACCACTGGAATGTTTCTGGACCAGAACCAGAACCACTGGACTGTTTCTGGACCAGATCCAGAACCACTGGACTGTATCTGGACCAGAACCAGAACCACAGCCACCTGCTGTTTCTGGCCCAGAACCAGAACCACTGCACTGTATCTGGACCAGAACCAGAACCACTGGACTGTTTCTGGACCAGAACCAGAACCACTGGACTGTATCTGGACCAGAACCACTGGACTGTTTCTGGACCAGAACCAGAACCACCGCACTGTATCTGGATCAGAACCAGAACCACTGGAATGTTTCTGGACCAGAACCACTGGACTGTATCTGAACCAGAACCACTGGACTGTTTCTGGCCCAGAACCAGAACCACTGCACTGTATCTGGACCAGAAACAGAACCACTGGACTGTTTCTGGACCAGAACCACTGCACTGTATCTGGACCAGAACCAGAACCACTGCACTGTATCTGGACCAGATCCAGAACCACTGGACTGTTTCTGGACCAGAACCAGAACCACTGGACTGTATCTGAACCAGAACCACTGGACTGTTTCTGGCCCAGAACCAGAACCACTGCACTGTATCTGGACCAGAAACAGAACCACTGGACTGTTTCTGGACCAGAACCACTGCACTGTATCTGGACCAGAACCAGAACCACTGGACTGTTTCTGGACCAGATCCAGAACCACTGGACTGCTTCTGGACCAGAACCAGAACCACTGGACTGTATCTGGACCAGAACCAGAACCAGAACCACTGGAATGTTTCTGGACCAGAACCAGAACCACTGGACTGTTTCTGGACCAGATCCAGAACCACTGGACTGTATCTGGACCAGAACCAGAACCACACCCACCTGCTGTTTCTGGCCCAGAACCAGAACCACTGCACTGTATCTGGACCAGAACCAGAACCACTAGACTGTTTCTGGACCAGAACCAGAACCACTGGACTGTATCTGGACCAGAACCACTGGACTGTTTCTGGACCAGAACCAGAACCACCGCACTGTATCTGGACCAGAACCAGAACCACTGGAATGTTTCTGGACCAGAAACAGAACCACTGGACTGTTTCTGGACCAGAACCAGAACCACTGGAATGTTTCTGGACCAGAACCAGAACCACTGGAATGTTTCTGGACCAGATCCAGAACCACTGGACTGTTTCTGGACCAGAACCAGAACCAGAACCACTGGACTGTTTCTGGACCAGAACCAGAACCACTGGACTGTATCTGGACCAGAACCACTGGACTGTTTCTGGACCAGAACCAGAACCACTGCACTGTATCTGGACCAGAACCAGAACCACTGGAATGTTTCTGGACCAGAACCACTGGACTGTTTCTGGACCAGAACCAGAACCACTGCACTGTATCTGGACCAGAACCAGAACCACTGGAATGTTTCTGGACCAGAACCACTGGACTGTTTCTGGACCAGAACCAGAACCACTGGACTGTATCTGGACCAGAACCACTGGACTGTTTCTGGACCAGAACCAGAACCACTGGACTGTTTCTGGACCAGAACCGCTGGACTGTATCTGGACCAGAACCACTGGACTATCTGGACCAGAACCACTGGACTGTTTCTGGACCGGAACCACTGGACTGTATCTGAACCAGAACCACTGGACTGTATCTGGATCAGAACCACTGGACTGTATCTGGACCAGAACCAGAACCACTGCCACCTGTTAGGTGCCGGCGTGGAGCGCCCCGCTGGCACCAGAGCTGAGCAGATTACATTTTCCAAGGCTGAGCCAGAATCTAGAACCAGAAGCTAGAACCAGAAGCTAGAACCTAGAACCAGAATCTAGAACCACAGAGACGACAGTGCAGATAAAAGGTTTATGGCAGGTGTGGGTCATGTGACATGGACGAATAAATCTACCAATCTCTTCTCAGTCATTTCATTTTATTAAATGTTCTTTATTGTCAGCAAGTGAAGATCCAGCAGCTGTTAATATTTAGTTCCAGTAAAATGTGAATCAGACCCTAAAGATCATTTGCACAGCTTGTGTGTTTGGTACAGGTCAGTTAAAAACGTTGTAAAACTGCTAACGCACATATGAATAATAATTCATTGGTTCTCTTAATAACAGCTAATCAATAAAGCCATAAATCCATAAACAATGGGTAAGTTCATTATGTAGTTACACACTGATGCCTATAGGTGGCTGTAGCCGCCTACAGATGTGTGTGCAGCCTGGAGGCGTCTACTGCTGAGGAAACATGGAGAATCAAGAGCTCCTTCTACATTGCTTTATCTTATTTATTTATTTGAATTAGGACAATGTACATTTATCAACATGTCAGCTTAAAGCATCAATGTAAATATGCCACAATTAGCACAAAAGCTAATTTTCATCTGTTGTCCTAAGGAAGGTAAGCTGGTGAAGATTCTCAGTCATCAGGTCATGGTGATCCCAAAAAGTTAAAAACAAAGCAACTGGACTTGTTTTCCGTAGTGAAGACGTTTCACTTTCTCTCCAGGAAGCTTTCCCAATTCAAATGTCTGGAGTAATGATGAGTACCAAGCTTTATAGTACTGCCCAAAAAAGGCCTGTAATGGCTTGGATAACATGCAGATTCAACCAGGTCCACTTCTCTGCAATGGGGAGTTATTACAGTCGTTATTGGCTTGGCTTAAAGGAACGATGTTTTGATCAACCGTATGGAGGTGAGAGTTAAGGTGATGATTGGCTGGAATTAATCCTATAGCTGTGTTGTAAGCTTTAGAGAGCTGGAACCTAAGGCCTCCTCCTCTGTTTAAGGTTTCTCTCTCTTAACGTAGATGGCTTCCTTCACACCCCTTTCAATCCATCATCACATTCTTGTCCAAAATGTTCACACTTTGGTCCATTTTAAGGACCAAAGTGTGAACATTGTGGTCCTCAAAGAGTGTCCTTTGTCCTTAACAACAGTGAACATTAAACCAGACGCTATGGGACAGAACAGAGTGGACACAAACAGATAAGATGGCCATAACAAGATCACAATAAAATCAGGTTAACAGGCCCAACGAAACAGATGAATTCACCTGTAAACATGTCTGGTTAGTTTTCAACCAATGTTACAAGGAGATTTAAAACTTATGTAGACTGCACAGCCGCTAACATGAGCTAGCAGCGTGTTCCCTAACCGCTCCTCTGATGGACGTAACCGTTTGGCCAAGTTTGGTCCACCGCCGCTCAGATCAGGGCCGGATCATCCATGAGGGCCAGTGGGCCAGTGCCCAGGGGCACCAACCATGGGGGGGGCACCACATGACACATGCTTTAAAAATATATTTTTCATAAATTGTTATATTATTTACTTGAAATTGTTGAAAGACCATGCATTATTCGTTTTGTGAACACTAATATCACAATAATAATAAATGATAAATAAATCAAGATTTTTTTGATTTCAACATTTTAAAATGAGATATTTGAATATTGCTCACTGCTCATATGCCTACATGTAGTTGTGTAAGTTAGTAAATAGTAAATTACATTGCAGAAATCCCCTTGATTATGTCTGATGTTTTTGACCGGAGGACAGCACGGGTAAGGGGGGGGGGGGGCTTTGAGGTATAGTGCCCAGGGGCACCACATTGTCTTAATACGGGCCTGGCTCAGATTACAACCTCCTCTGCTGTTTGTTTTAGTAATGTTGCTTATAAAATCTGTTAGAGGAGGAGGAGCAAGTCCATTTAAAGCTTTAAAACAAGGCACGCATCCGGAAATATCGGATGGCGCTCAAGGTCTAAAATGTTACAATAATGATAACGTTAAGGCTTTTTGTCAAGAACTTTCAGAGTTTTCTTGCAGAGAGACTGTAGGGGTTTCAGAATAGCCTCTGAAGTGTGAGACCGTGTGGTTTGGCAGTAGTTTATAATCTAAATAAGCTAAATATCTCGGCAGGCATAAAGGTTGTTGCTGATTCAAAACTCAGAGAGAGATTAAACCTAATTATATTTGAGATTCTCTTTACATGCTGCTTGAAATTTAAATTAGAGTCAAAGACCACTCCAAGATATTTAAAGTGTTCAACCACATTCCATCTCTCTCCATTGATTAACACAGATGGTTCATCGCCCTCTACTGGCTGTCGGGAGAATAACATACAGACTGTTTTTCTAATGTTAAGATGTAGGCAGGAGTCCTGGAGCCACTGAGACACTGATAGCGCTGGAGAGAACAGCAGCAGCTTCACTTTTACTTTTTGCATGAACATATAGTACAGTGTCATCAGCATATAATTGGATTTTTACAGTTTTACAGATATTAGATAAATAATTGACATAAAAGCTGAATAGAATTGTGGAACTCCAGCAGAGCCAGTGAGGAAGGTGCACTGTGAATGATCTGTTTGAGTGGTTCCTGAGTGGTGTGACACAATCAACTCATTTCATTTATTTAAAGGTCTTTATTGTGTCTTTGTGTTATATGTCATCTGTTCACATCTCAAAAAATGGAGACAAAGGTTTTTGATTCTTCTTGACTCATCCACCCTGTGGAGACCTCACCCACTTTTACCTGATACTCCAGATATATTATTCCATGTTGTGGTTTCTGCTGTTCCATTTTTAGGTGTGTAGTGGGAAATAATTGATAACTGATTCCCCAGTTCCTTATTGAGCGCAATGAAACAGTGATTCAGCCAAGTTCCAGCATTTATTGAGAACCAGAGCGGAGATAAAGTAATCACACCCCTGGCTAGGCCGCAGTCTGCCCCTTGTCTGCTGCCAGCTGAATCTCCTCTGAATCCGTCCACCTCATTCTCACGTAATACGAACATCTCAAACCCAAACATTGACAGTCTCACACAGAAAATGTGCTAGTGTTGACCTTGTTTTAACCAGGGTTTCAAAGAAGAACACTTTCTATTTGTTTGTCTTTTTCCACTGGCATCATTGAGATGCATCAGTGTATTCTTAGTCATGTCATGTTTGTGGGCTCCACTTCCACCAGAGAGCCGGTAAAATACGGAGCTAAAACAGTGACAGCTTGCAGTGATATAGAAAAGTGATTTGTAAAATTACACATTGAAAAAGAGATTTGCCATTGAAAAATTAGACATTTTTCACCCTATACCCGAGGTGAGCTCTGACCGCCTGCAGTAACACCAATAATCCAGCAGGTGGCAGCAGTGGCCAATAACCAAGGTGAGCTCTGACCGCCTGCAGTACCACCGATAATCCAGCAGGTGGCAGCAGTGGCCAATAACCAAGGTGAGCTGTGACCGCCTGCAGTAGCACCAATAATCCAGCAGGTGGCAGCAGTGATACTTTTAGCAAGTAAGTCGATCAGACAAAGAAGAAGGGCTGCAGTGTGCTGCTCGGAGCTCAACTCACTAAATCTTCAAGGAAATAATAATTTAGAGTCTTTTTAACGGGCCGAAAGCTGCTGTGGCCTCCGGTTAGCTGTGAACCGCGGGGCCGATCCACAGTTCTCCGCGCGGCCTCAGCGCGTCTCTGCGGGAGAAGATGTACCGCGGCCGGCCTCCGTTTAGGGGCTACATGCCTCCTCCGAGGCCTCATCCGTCTGCAGGATACCGGGACGATAGGGCCAGGCCCAGACCTCCGTACCACCAGGACTACCCGGAGTACCGGGACCATGTAGGTCCGGACTCCTACCGCCGGAGGTACCCCTCCCCGGGCTCCGGAGGTCACCGTGGCGGGGACATGTGGGCCGCCGGTCCGCCTCCTGAGGTGAGTGCTACCGAACCCAAACCGCGCCGAATGATGTGAAAACCTGTCACTTCTGTCTCACAGGAAGGTCAGGTGTGAAGCTGGTCCTGGACCAGAACACGCCCAAGTTCTGACGGGTTCCCCGTCTGGTCTGCTGCTAATAGACGGAGCTGCAGACCAGACTCCATTCAAAAAAAGCTCAATTTAAACTGCAGCGTCCAGAACCTGAGACTCTGAGCTGCAGACCGGACCCCGCTCAGAACCGGAGATTCAGGCCGGTCATGTGTGAAATTCTGCTGCCCTAAAATAATCTGTAGTGTCGCTGGAGCATCCATGATGAGAGGAATAAGCAGCTAAACATGGCTGTTGCCTTGTTCTAGGTGGCTGAAATATTTTGTTCCCTCCATGCAACTTAGTTAAATAAATGTCTCTTAATGATTGGTTGTTGTGAGGAATAAACGACCCAGAGCGTTATTGGTTGATGCTGTCTCCCTGGGTAACAACATCACATGGTTCCCCTCTGATGTTTTTTTTTTTTTTTTTCTCTTTTTAAAGAGAGCAAATATGTTCTCATCCTTCAGTGACAGCATGCTTGCTAGATGAAGATATAAATTACCTAAAGGAGCAATAAGTAATAATGACACCTACTCTTTCAAATCAGAACAACAGCCTGCCAGTGACAATCTAATATGCCGTTTCCTCAGCGGTCCATTGCTGCTGTGAAACCCCAGTGAATGTTTACGTCCTCAGGGCGGGTCTATTATGATGTGTTCTGTTCTGGTTCTGCTTCTCTTTCTGGCTTCCATGTCCAGGGGTCCGTTCTTCGTACGTTGCTTAAAACATCCGAGATCAGACACATCCAAGATGATTTCATCCGGTTAATCTCGGTCTGGCTAATTGGGTTCTTCATCACACCTGTTGTTTATGATTAGTATGGCTGGATTGAGTTATCTGAGATAACTGCGCGTTCATGCGTTTGTTTAAAAGGGGAAATGTATCGATAGTAGAAACAATGATCAGCAGCGCTGCTATTGGCTGTTCAGCAAAGAACGCCCACAGTTTTTCTCCCAGCAGAACACGAGCTTTTAATGGAGGTTATGCTGAATTTGAGTCATTAATTAAAACGACAGGGAACACCTCAAAGTCTGCTAAAGCCAGGAGAGAGGGCTGGTAAAAAGCAGCAGACAAATTAATGCGTAAATACTGTCCATGGTAGATGTTTCTATCACTTTCTACAGTATGTATTTTTGCATTTTAATAATCTGATATTTACTTTGTTCTTTTATATCAGAGCCTCCAGGGGACCCACTAGAACATGGGAACAAGTAAAAGTGAAATACAATAATACTCTACAAAATGGTAGCCTTTAATTATTGTACATTATTTTAAAAAGGCACTTGTTATGTCAAGAGATCCAAATTTCAGTGTCATTCCTTAGACACTGGAAGTGGAACATGTGCAAACTGGGAATTTTAACAAAAAAATTCTTTATCTAGAAAAAAATGAAGTTCTTTCTTTTCCAAGTCATCCACAGTTTACACGGTAAAACTGTATTGCTCCGTGTCTAGATAATCCATCCATAGTTTTTTCTAATACAATATAAGGCTCGACAGGAAGCAAGCCTTTCAAAATAAAACTCAGCTTCACAATAAAATGGCCTGAACAAATCTTCTTACTGAATATGATAAAAATAAAAAGCAAACTATCATACAAATAACTTAAATATTTTATATTTATGGCTCCAACATCACTTTTTCCTCTTTAAAAGCCACTGTTAAATGATGTTTGTCTGTTTATAACAGCCACCAAGAAAAATCTCTCTACAATTACACTGTCGCGCTGCGCTAAAGGATCCTGTCTATTGCGCAATACGCGATTAAATCGAAAAACTCTGAAATTATTCTTGCACCTTTCGCAACAGGTTGCTGTCGTAAAAATGGACATGGCTACGACAGCCTTCCCTATCTCCGCTTATTAAGCTGCGATCTAATCTTGTTTACATGAAATAAGCCTGCTCTCGAGCAGGTTTAACCAGGCGCACATGTTGCTATGACAACAAGTCCAGGATGAGTTTCGAAGAACCAAACGATCCAAGATCATGCCAAATCGTCAACAATGAGATCCAGCTAACTGAGTTAGCGACGTACGAAGAACGGACCCCATGTCTCTTTAACTAACATAAAACACCAAACGCTCTGTTCTGTGCTGGGAACATTGGGAGCTCTCGTGTGATTGGTCAGGAACCAGGAAGTAAACACGGCTACACTCTAAAGCGAAGTAGTTCTGGACGGTACCTCCAGGGGTCACTACTGGAGGTACCGTCCAGGGGAAAAGGTTGTAAATCTACTCTCAAGACAGAGGACATAATTGAGAAGTAGTTAGACCAAAAATTATATAATTTGGGACAAAGAAAGAACATGTGGCCAAGATTGTATGGAGAGCCTTTGCATTTGTCACATATATCCACGACATCCGGGTAAATCTGAGAAAGCCTAGATTTAGAGAAATGAATCCTATGTACAACTTTAAACTGGATCAAACTAAGATGAGCACAGGATGAGGAAGATCGAATTCTGCTGATGGCATCATCCCAAATATTTTGTGTCAGCTGGATTCCCAACTCTTTATTCCATGCATCCCTAAGATTGACATTAGAATCAACCCTTAAATTTGAAATAAAACTATAAATCTTTGAAATCGGACCTTTTTGGATTGGATTATACGCAATAATTTTTCCCCAGGGCTGTTCAGGACGTATAGAAGGGAAATTTGGGAAACATTTGGAGGCAAAATTTCTAACTTGTAGATAACGAAATAGATGCGTACCAGGTAAACTATATTTGGAAGATAAATTCGCAAAGCTTCCAAATACTCCTGATGTATAAAGGCTTCTTATTTGTTTAAAACCTCTATCATACCAAACTGAAAATGATGGGTCAAAGAGGAAAAAAACACATGTTAAAGACATAGAAAACTAAAACAAGAAAAGGTAAAAAAACACGTTAAAAACATAGAAAACTAAAACAAGAAAAGGTAGAAAAAAACATCTAAAAACATAGAAAACTAAAACAAGAAAAGGTAAAAAAATTTAAGAACATAGAAAACTAAAACAAGAAAAGGTAAAAAAAACACGCTAAAAACAGAAAACTAAAACAAGAAAAGGTTTAAAAAAAAACATCTAAAAACATAGAAAACTAAAGCAAGATAAGATAAAAAAAACACGTTAAAAACATAGAAAACTAAAACAAGAAAAGGTAAAAAAAACACGTTAAAAACATAGAAAACTAAAGAAAAGGTAAAAAAACATCTAAAAACATAGAAAACTAAAACATGAAAAGGTAAAAAAACACACGTTAAAAACATAGAAAACTAAAACAGGAAAAGGTAGAAAAAACATCTAAAAACATAGAAAACTAAAACAAGAAAAGGTAAAAAATATCTAAAAACATAGAAAACTAAAACAAGAAAAGGTAAAAAAAACAAAAAAATAAAACAAGAAAAGGTAAAAAAAACACGTTAAAAACAGAAAACTAAAACAAGAAAAGGTAAAAAAAAACGTTAACATAGAAAACTAAAACAAGAAAAGGTAGAAAAACCATCTAAAAATATAGAAAACTAAAACAGGAAAAGGTAAAAAAAACATCTAAAAACATAGAAAACTAAAACAGGAAAAGGTAAAAAAACCATCTAAAAACATAGAAAACTAAAACAAGAAAAGGTAAAAAAAAAACACGTTAAAAATAAAACAAGAAAAGGTAAAAAAAACACGTTAAAAACAGAAAACTAAAACAAGAAAAGGTAAAAAAAAACGTTAACATAGAAAACTAAAACAAGAAAAGGTAGAAAAACCATCTAAAAATATAGAAAACTAAAACAGGAAAAGGTAAAAAAAACATCTAAAAACATAGAAAACTAAAACAGGAAAAGGTAAAAAAAACATCTAAAAATATAGAAAACTAAAACAAGAAAAGGTAAAAATAAACACGTTAAAAACAGAACACTAAAACAAGAAAAGGTAAAAAAAAAGTTAAACATAGAAAACTAAAACAAGAAAAGGTAAAAAAAAAACACGTTAAAAATAAAACAAGAAAAGGTAAAAAAAACACGTTAAAAACAGAAAACTAAAACAAGAAAAGGTAAAAAAAAACGTTAACATAGAAAACTAAAACAAGAAAAGGTAGAAAAACCATCTAAAAATATAGAAAACTAAAACAGGAAAAGGTAAAAAAAAACATCTAAAAACATAGAAAACTAAAAGAGGAAAAGGTAAAAAAAACATCTAAAAATATAGAAAACTAAAACAAGAAAAGGTAAAAAAAAACACGTTAAAAACAGAAAACTAAAACAAGAAAAGGTAAAAAAAAACGTTAACATAGAAAACTAAAACAAGAAAAGGTAGAAAAACCATCTAAAAATATAGAAAACTAAAACAGGAAAAGGTAAAAAAAACATCTAAAAACATAGAAAACTAAAACAGGAAAAGGTAAAAAAACCATCTAAAAACATAGAAAACTAAAACAAGAAAAGGTAAAAAAAAAAACACGTTAAAAATAAAACAAGAAAAGGTAAAAAAAACACGTTAAAAACAGAAAACTAAAACAAGAAAAGGTAAAAAAAAACGTTAACATAGAAAACTAAAACAAGAAAAGGTAGAAAAACCATCTAAAAATATAGAAAACTAAAACAGGAAAAGGTAAAAAAAAACATCTAAAAACATAGAAAACTAAAACAGGAAAAGGTAAAAAAAAACATCTAAAAATATAGAAAACTAAAACAAGAAAAGGTAAAAATAAACACGTTAAAAACAGAACACTAAAACAAGAAAAGGTAAAAAAAAAGTTAAACATAGAAAACTAAAACAAGAAAAGGTAAAAAAAAAACACGTTAAAAATAAAACAAGAAAAGGTAAAAAAAACACGTTAAAAACAGAAAACTAAAACAAGAAAAGGTAAAAAAAACGTTAACATAGAAAACTAAAACAAGAAAAGGTAGAAAAACCATCTAAAAATATAGAAAACTAAAACAGGAAAAGGTAAAAAAAAACATCTAAAAACATAGAAAACTAAAACAGGAAAAGGTAAAAAAAACATCTAAAAATATAGAAAACTAAAACAAGAAAAGGTAAAAATAAACACGTTAACAGAACACTAAAACAAGAAAAGGTAAAAAAAAAGTTAAACATAGAAAACAAAAACAAGAAAAGGAAGGAAAAAAACATGTTAAAAACATTGAAAACAAACCGTGAGTTTTCAATTTCCACTAGTAAGGCTGATTGGTTCCTGATAGGTTGAAGTGGTACAAGAACCGGACCGGAATCTGAACCTGAGACTCTGGGTGGGGTCAGGTTGGAGGAAAGTCTGTGTCGACCCGATTTGGTGACAGGTTCTGGTGTGTTCAGCTGTTTGCGACGTGAGGCATCCCGGGTCGGCTGAAGCATGAATGTGCTGTTGACTTAATGATCCGAGGTTCTGGGTGATCAGAACATCACGCTCAGATGAACAGTTGTGGAGAACGGGTTCTAAAACAAGAAGTCCAGATCAACCCAGTGGGCGGGTCCATTACTGAGCTAATTATCTGGTTCTGTGTGTTGTCTCCTGCAGAGGTCTCCGTCTCACAGAGGACCGGCTCATATGGACCACAACCGGGTCATGGGCATGGGGAACGAGCTGCCCGGTCCACATGGACCTGTCCCCCCGCCGCACCATCACGACAGGTAACCAGAGACACCAGAACACTGGAGGAAGATCAGTTCTGTTGGACCGGTCCGAATGTCACTGACTGGTACTGAGTCGGGCTCGGTATTATTCACAACCTCACAGTTCGCTTTGGATTCAATATTCATCTAAATGTTTCAGTATTGACTGATTTTGTGAGAAATTCCCATTTTTAGATGAGCAGTTGTTACATTTTATTTATTTATATTTTGTCCTCATGAACAGCCAATCAGCTTCCAGTTCCTGTAATAATCCGTCCATCCGTCTTCTTCCTATTATCCGGGGTCGGGTCGCGGGGGCAGCAGCTTCAGTAGGGAGGCCCAGACGTCCCTCTCTCCAGCCACTTGGGCCAGCTCCTCAGGAGGAATCCCAAGGCGTTCCCAGCAGAGAGACATAGTCCCTCCAGCGTGTCCTGGGTCTTCCCCTGGGTCTCCTCCCGGTGGGACGTGCCCGGAACACCTCACCAGGGAGGCGTCCAGGAGGCATCCTGACCAGATGCCCGAGCCACCTCAACTGGCTCCTCTGGACGTGGAGGAGCAGCGGCTCTACTCTGAGTCCTCCCCGGATGACTGAGCTCCTCACCCTATCTCTAAGGAAGAGCCCAGACACACTACGGAGAAAACTCATTTCAGCCGCTTGTATCCGGGATCTCGTTCTTTCGGTCACGACCCAAAGCTCGTGACCATAGATGAGGGTAGGAACGTAGATCGACCGGTAAATCGAGAGCTTGGCCTTTTGGCTCAGCTCTCTCTTCACCACAACGGATCGGTACAGCGCCCGCTTCACAGCAGACGCTGCACCAATCCGCCTGTCGATCTCCCGCTCCATCTTCCCCTCATTCGTGAACAAGACCCCAAGATACTTGAACTCCTCCACTAGGGGCAGCACATCCTCCCCAACCCGGAGAAGGCACTCTACCCTTTTCCGGTTCAAGACCATGGTCTCGGATTTGGAGGCACTGATTTTCATCCCGGCCGCTTCGCACTCGGCTGCGAACCGCTCCAGTGAGAGCTGTAGATCACGCCCTGATGAAGCCAATAGGACCACGTCCTGTAATAATGTTGTTGAGCAATTAAATATAAATAAGGAGGAAAAGGGTGACAGAACTGCACTGGAAATCCAAATGATTCTCCTTTCCATCAATGACGTCTGAAAATAAATCTAGCTGTTATCTGCTGAATGTGGATCAGTCCTCAGAGCTGGACTGGGGGGTTCTGGCGTTGATTTTCCAGCGAGGCTCCCTCCAGAGGGCGAAAGTAAAAGTGCACTGTCGTAAAGATGCTCAGCTGTTCTGGTTTCTCCTGTTCTTTGTTGTTGAACATCAAGCTTCCCGCAGCGGTAGCGTCTCGCCAACATTCAAAAAAAATAAAATAATAAAATAATAATAATAAAACTCGATATGCTTGCATGTTTATTTGACGTTAACACGCGGTTCTTTGTTGTTGCTTTTGCGTGTGCATATAGTGAATGGCAGGGCAAAAACACATGGAGTTCTCGTGGTAAAGCAAGACTGACTCTCGCAATGCACCAGACTTCTGAACCTGTGGGTGCGGGCCGAGGGCTCCTGCAATTGCAAGTGCCGTATTTCCCCCACAGACCACCAGGGCGGCCGAGAAAACCTTTGTTCGACCTGAAATGACTCATTTAATCATCCAAAACGGTATGGAACACATTAATTAACTGAAAAATGTTGCATAGTATGCCTTTTAAAAGGGCCGGTTGCACGTGTATAGACGAAACCTTTCATTTCATAATTTCACATAGAAGTATAAAAAATGCACAGTAACATAGAAATAGCAACCTTATGCCCAATTTATACAGTGTATCTGCAAAAAAGTTGATATTGGGGTGAGTTACACTTACAGGAGGCACAGTTTTAGCCACTTTATACACTTTAAAAGGATATATACCTCTACTTAATGACATGATATGCCTTTTTTTTTTTTTTTTGGGCTCTTGAGGGCCGGATAATTTACCTTGACGGGCCGGATTCGGCCCGCGGGCCTTGAGTTTGACACCTGTGCCTTAGAGCAACCTGAACTAACATGAACCAAAGCAACAAAATCCTATAAAGAGCCGACCAGACTGGGTCGTCCGGCTGAAGGAAGACAGCCAGAGCAGAAATGCTCGGTGAGTTTTATGCCTCAAACAAAACGTTCCAGGGATGAGCCTCCAACTAAAGCCCCAGCTGCTCTTCCACTGGTGACCACAACTAGCTCCATCCCTGACCCGTTTAGCCGCCCAGAACCCAACAGCGGGCCGCCGGAGCATCCCGTGGACAGCAATGTGTGTTCAGTTCTGGCTCGGCCAATGAGCTTTTTATTTTGCATTTCCCCTCGATAAGCTGCTCCGTGAAGATGGTCGGCAGACACAAGGCTTTGTTTTCTGTTCGAAAACAGAAACAAAAAGTGTAATCAGTGTTTTTATCAAGCTCCTCATTTATGTGTCATTTATTCAAAACCTCCTTCAAGCACTTTGACATCCAGATATTCCTGTTCACAATTACTAAACTCAGCTAAAAAAATTCTGCACTGTAATCATTACATCCTACAAGTAATCTAATTGTCTAAAGGTATATTCAGCTATATTTCTCATTAATTCTTAAAATAATTCATCCAATGTGTGTGTTACCTTTCAATGTCTGACATTTGAAAGTTCTCTGCAACATAATTTTATCATCTCACTGCTCACTAATGTTTGAAGGTTCACCTTATCGTAGTTAACGGACAGTCAAAGAAGTGTACTAAAACCTTTTGGAAACTCCTTGCTGAACCAGCTCTAAAATACTTTAAATGCGTTCTTAAAACCCAAACAGTAAACCCCTAAATGTATAAAAGATGCTCCACTCTGTAGATTTCCAAAATGTCATTGTTTTAATCAAAAGCATTCCTACATATTTTTCTTATTTTGAAAACTCAGCTGAGAAACAGGAAGTGTTTGCTTGCCCAAGAGCACACCAAGTCGTCATTGGTTGATATTCAGGAAGTGGGCGTGGCCTAGGGAGGGGACAGGAAGTAGTTCTGTGAATCAGTTTCAGCTTGACCGTGCATCAAACCAAAAGGACTTTTAAATGAAAGCAGATGATATATGCCTAAAGGGTACTGCAATTCTAACCCTTTAATTCCATATTTTAATAATCCCAGTTGGCTTTAACAGACAGTTTATCTACTCAGCCCTGGTTATATTCTATAACCCCCTGTTTGAATGTGTTTGAAACAAATCTTTAAACTGTGGACAGTAACCCATGTTTCTCTTTAAAAACATCTCCCCTTGTTCATTTAATTACTCCATACAGCTCTAGATAAATATGAGACTTTAAACCTGTTTCAAACATTTGTTTCAGTGATAATACACTCAACTACACTTTTAACTTTGTCCGAATCAGTCCTTTATTAAGTATCCCGTTCTCAGCTCTCATGTGTTTAGTTTAAACCCTGCAGAAGGAAGAAAAAAAAAACAGGTTACTCATTTGTCATTTATCAATAAAGGGCTCTAAACCCGCTTTACTAGACTACAGTATTTTTTTTGGAGACTGGAACCAAGGTCCACTGGACGCATTACCGATGTAAGCCACTCGCTACTACCGACCCGTTTAAAACAATTATCCTCAATCTGCTCACATAGGACCTGAGATCACAGCCCCTAAAGATTTAATAAAGGAAATCTCACCTTATCATCTTTGCAGCTGCTGCTGGAATGTTATCTCCCTCTGTGAACCTTTGGAGTCACCACTTGTTAAAGAATTGACCTGGCTATGTCACCCCGAGTTCTTTTGCTGAATAATGGGGTGTTTCTATTGTAGACTTCTGTACTGATAAAAAGACTCTTGAAACCAAAACTATATTTTAACATATTTTTTTTCCCAAAATATATTTATTTAAGTTTTAATTGTTTAAGTAGACATCTTGAACAGTGTATACAATATGACAACAGAAATAATAGCATTCCTTGTTCACACCAAAGTGAAGTACAGACAAAAACAGTAAAAAAAAACAGAAAAAAAAAAGACTAACAAATGTCCTCTCATAGTATCTGTTCTAGTACAGCTGGTCACCTTTCACATTATATTGGGAATTAAGTTTAACAGTAAAAGTCCTTCAATAAATTGTCTTTGAGAACTGCAATACACTTGCTCTTCAATTATTATCACCGTCTTCTGAAATATTTAAATGCTTGACATATGTGATGAAGGAATTCCAGATAGATTCAAACAGGTCCTGTTTGCCCTTCAATATATACATAATTCTTTCCAAAGGGAGGACAGATAACATCTGCTGCAGCCATAGGTTGATGGTCGGTCTGCGAATCTTCTTCCAACAGATCGATATACACCTCTTTGCATTAAGTAAACTTAAGTTTATAAACACTTGTTCATTTTTTGTATAAGTATGTTTTCCTGGGTATATTCCAAACACAAATAGCTTTGGCTCAAAGATTATCTGTTTGGAAATTCTTTTTTCAATGGTATGCTTTACCTCTTTCCAGAACTGTATAATTTCCCTGCACTGCCACATACAGTGGACCAGAGTTCCTCTGCCTTCTGTGCATTTTGGACATACATCAGGTATCTCCTTGTTATATCTGTTGAGGTCCACCGGTGTTATGTACACCCGCATTAACCATTTAAATTGAATAAGCTTAAGGGCTGTATTAATAGAGCTGGTGTGGGCCAATTTACAAGCTGTCTGCCAATCTTCTTCTAATAACTCTATCGATAAGTCTTCTTTCCAAGCCTGAAGTCTATCCTGAGATCCCTCTGAAGTATGCGACATCATTAAGTGATAAAAGTCTGTTATGATTCCTTTCTTCAAACTGTCCTTCGTTAACATTTTTTCTAACGTTGACATGACAGGCTTTGTTAACTCATTGTTCTGATTTGTTCGTATGAAGTTCCTAAGTTGGAGATATTTGAAGAAATGTTTCTTATCCAGATGAAATTTATGCTGTAAATCCTGAAAGCTCATTAGTATGTCTGAGTCTGACTCATAACAATTCTGAATCATTTGGAGTCCTTTGTCTTTCCATAGTTTGAATGTTGGGTCAGTTCTTCCAGGTACAAAGAGCTGGTTTCCCCACACCGGGCTGATTTTAACATATTTAATCTAAAAGGCAGAGGGATGTTTACGGCTTCAGTACTGGGCTCTCAAACACAACAGCGAGACGGGCAGATTTACGGACGCCAGAGAGCCCTCTTCATTCCTTACCCAGACGTTAAGTAGGACCCATTTTGTACACCCATTCAAGGCGTGTCCCGTGTGATATCCGTGTTCCCATCATCACATTGGTAGAGAAGATCATGCTATAATGCAGACGTGTCCTAGCTGACACATCTTCCCCTAATCATTCTGTCCAATCTAAGTATGTCAGGCTCTGTGTCTCCAGAGTCTGTTGTCTACCTGTAATCTACATGGTAACCGATTTCGCAGTCCAGTCTCTGTAATCTCATAATCTCTAACAAACAAGTGGGAGTGCAAGGTTTACCCATGGCACAGGATAGAACAACATTACTTAAAACCAGCATATGATCAGAACTAGCATTTACACCTATTTCAAGATTAGTCACAGAGAGGCCATGAGGGAGGACAATGTCCAATGTGATGGTGTGTGGAACCAGTCACCCACTGCACCAGGTTAATTCAATTCAATTAAATTTTATTTATATAGCGCCAATTCATGAAACACGTCATCTCAAGGCACTTTCCAAATTCAATCAGATCATACAGATTGGTCAAACAATTTCCAATCTAAGGGAACGGAGTTGATGGCATCAAGTCTCTCCAAGCAGCATTCACTCCTCCTGAAAGAGCGTAGAGCCACAGTGGACAGTCGTCTGCATTGTTGATGGCTTTGCAGCAATCCCTCATACTGAGCATGCATGAAGCGACAGTGGAGAGGAAAACTCCCCTTTAACAGGGAGGAGAACCTCCAGCAGAACCAGAACCAGGCTCAGTGTGAACGCTCATCTGCCTCCACCCACTGGGGCTTAGAGAAGACAGAGCAGAGACACAGAAAGCTCAGAAGCTCACATTGACCCAGGAGTACTTTCTATGTTAGAGAAGACAGAGCAGAGACACAGAAAGCGCAGAAGCTCACATTGACCCAGGAGTACTTTCTATGGTAGAGAAGACAGAGCAGAGACACAGAAAGCTCAGAAGCTCACATTGACCCAGGAGTACTTTCTATGTTAGATGGTAATAGTGGATGATCTGCCTCCCCTGATGATGTCACAGCTAACAGAACGCCAGACCAGGTGTACCTTCTATGAAGAGAAAAATGATAGAGAACAAAAAGTTAAAAGCTGAAATAACAACAAACTGTAGATTGGAGAGTAGTAGGAGAAATCAGTAGAGTGACAGAAATAGACCCTGATGTCCTCCAGCAGCCTAAGCCTATCACAGCACAACTATAGAGATAGCTCAGGGTAACATGAGCCACTCTGACTAGAAGCTTTGTCAAAAAGGAAAGTTTTAAGATTAGTCCTAAAAGTAGACGGGGTGTCTGCCTCACGGACCAAAACTGGGAGTTGGTTCCACAGGAGAGGAGCCTGATAGCTAAAGGATCTGCCTCCCATTCTACTTTTAGAGACTATAGGAACCACCAGCAGACCTGCAGTCTGAGAGCAAAGTGCTCTGTTAGGAACATACGGGGTAATCAGAGCTCTGATATATGATGGAGCTTGATTATTAAGGGCTTTATACGTTAGAAGAAGAATTTTTAATTCTATTCTTAATTTAACAGGAAGCCAGTGAAGGGAAGCTAAAACAGGAGAAATATGATCCCTC
Source organism: Fundulus heteroclitus (assembly GCF_011125445.2). Classification (NCBI taxonomy): domain Eukaryota; kingdom Metazoa; phylum Chordata; class Actinopteri; order Cyprinodontiformes; family Fundulidae; genus Fundulus; species Fundulus heteroclitus. The sequence goes on along the minus strand of NC_046382.1, from coordinate 3,178,151 downwards.
TGGTTGATTTTCATCAGAACTCTTACTGCAGCATTTTGGATCAGCTGAAGGCTTTGAACTGCATTTTGTGGACTTCCTGATAGTAAAGAATTACAATAGTCCAGCCTTGAAGTAACAAATGCATGGACTAGTTTTTCAGCAACACTCCTGGACAGAATGTTTCTAATTTTGGCGATATTCCTGAGGTGAAAAAAGGAAACTCTGGAAACCTGTTTAATATGGGATTTAAATGACATGTCTTGGTCAAAAATAACACCAAGATTTTTTACTTTATCACCAGAGGGCAATTTAATGCCACCCAGATTAAGTGATTGATTAAGAAGTTTATTTTTTTAGGTCCAAAAAATACAACTTCTGTCTTGTCAGAATTTAAATGCAGGAATGACTGCAGTCGAAGTAATTGATTGGATTCATCAGGATTTATGGATAGATATAGCTGGGGGCAACAGGACAAGTATAGACACAAGTCCATTATCTGAGGCCAGAGCTGTTTCAGTGCTATGATGAGCTCTGAAGCCTGACTGAAACTCCTCAAGTAGGTCATTACTTTGTAAATGTTCACAAAGTTGATTAGCAACTACTTTCTCAAGAATTTTAGATAAGAAAAGAAGATTAGATATAGGTCTGTAATTTACTAACTCATCTTGATCAAGAGAAGGTTTCTTAAGTAAAGGTTTAATAACAGCTACTTTAAAAGTCTGTGGTACATATCCATTTACTAACGATAGATTAATCATGTCTAAAATAGGGTCACTGATCAAAGGGAATATGTCCTTAAACAACTTGGTTGGGATTGGGTCTAACATACAGATAGGTTTAGATGAAGCTAAAGTTTTAGATAGCTCAGAAAGCTCTACTGCTTCTAGACAGTTCAGACACTGCGCAGGTTCTAAAGATTCCTCCAACGCTGCCTCACTTACTGAGGACGAGGTAATCATGTTTGGGAGGATGCCAATTATTTTATTTTTAATAGAATCAATTTTATTTATGAAGAATAAAGTCATTCCTACTAAGAGCTAAGGGAATGGATGGATCAATGGAGCTATGACTCTGGGTAAGTTTGGCAACTGTGCTGAAGAGAAATCTAGGATTATTTTTATTCTCTTCAATTAATGATGAAAAATATGCTGCTCTAACTCTGCGGTGGGTCTTGTTATACAACAATAGACTGTCCCTCCAGATTAAGTAGGATTCCTCTTGGTGTGTAGAGCACCATTTTCTCTCTAATTTCCTAACATTGTGCTTCAAGGAACGCAGCTCTGAATTAAACCAGGGAGCCAGCTTCCTGTGAATAATTACCTTCTTTTTCAAGGGAGCTACATTGTCTAATGCAGAACGCAATGACGAAGTCACACCGTTAACAAACACATCTTTTTGTGAATGGGAAGAAACAACATTGCTGCTATCTGCAGGGTATTTCTGTGATACTGAGGATATTAAAAGGGGGACAGACTCTTTTAAGTTTGATACAGCATTATCCGATAAAGATCTACTATAATGGAACCCTCTTTTGTGGCTGGAGAACTTAGTTAGATTAAACTCAAAGGTTATTAAAAATGATCAGATAGGACAGGGTTGTGAGAGAATACTGTTAATTCTTCACAATCAATGCCATATGTCAGCACAAGGTCTAAAGTATGAAGCCAAGAGTGCGTCGGTTTATGCACATTTTGAGCAAAACCAATTGAATCTAGGATAGTTTTAAAGGCTACACTAAGGTTATCACATTGTGTCAACATAGATGTTAAAATCCCCCACTATAATAACCTTGTCAGTGTTTATCACCAAATCAGATAAGAAGTCTGACAACTGATCCAAAAACTGAGAGTAATGGCCTGGTGGACGATACAAAACAAAGAATAATTGAATAACTGGAGGGAGTTGACTCATTTATACTAACATAGTCCTCTTGTAGCCAGGTTTCTGTGAGACAAAATAAATCAATCTGATTATCAGAAATCAATTCATTAACTAACAAAGTCTTTGGAGGGAGATACCTTATATTTAATAGACCACATTTAATTGTTTTATTTTTTGTTTCAAGGTGAACCGTATTGATTTTTATTAGATTTTTATGATTTGTTCCTTTTAGATCAGTTTTTGATCTGTTAAGTTTTGGCCGTGGGAAAGACAACGTCTCAATAGGATAATGGATGGGTAACAGTACAGAAGCTACAGAGAGGCGTGTTAAACTACGGCTCTGCTTCCTGGTCTGGACCCTGGGTTGTCAGCATTTAGGAGAACTAATAAATCCGGACAGATTTCTAGAAAGAAGAGCTGCACCATCCAAAGTAGGATGGATGCCGTCTCTCCTGATCAGACCAGGTTTTCCCCAGAAAGTTCTCCAGTTATCAATGTAGCCCACGTCGTTTTCAGGACACCACCTAGACAACCAGCGGTTCAATGATGACATGCGGCTAAACATGTCATCACTGGTCAAATCAGGCAGGGGACCAGAGAATTGTTTTAGCAAACTCACACACCGAAGCAACACCAACTTTAGTGACCTCCGATCGGCGTGACCGGGTGTCATTACCGCCAGCGTGAATAACAATCTTACTGTATTTACGCTTATCCTTAGCCAGCAGTTTCAGGTAAGATTCTATGTCGCCCGTTCTGGCCCCTGGCAGGCATTTAACTATGGTCCCTGGTGTCTCTAGTGCCACGTTTCTGACTATGGAGCTGCCAATAATCAGGGTTGGCTTCTCAGCAGGTGTGTCGCTGAGTGGGGAAAATTTGTTAGAAACGCAGACGGGTTGGTGGTGAACTGGGGGCTGAAATCTAGAGCTATGCTTCCTACGAACCGTCACCCAGCCGGCCTGGTGCCGGGGCGCCTAACAGCTGTTTTTTCAACAGCAAGGAGCCGGGTCTCCAATTCTGACACCCTCGCCTCCAAAGCTACAAAAACACTTATTACACTTTATTACAAGTACCATTATCACTAAAGGATGTAGAGGAATAATTAGACATCTGACACAGAGAGCAGGAGATAAGGGGAGACTAAGACGGAGAAGCTGAAGTAATAGTAGGAAAAGGAGCCATTGTCGCGCTAAAGCTAGGCTAAAGCTAGGCTAGCGCCCTCTTACCACGTCGAGAAAAGCAAACCGTGTGAAACACGAGGAGTTCCCAAACGTGAAGTGCAGCAACAGAGAATGTTTTAAAAGTTTTTATGTGTTAGAAACAGATATCACAGCAGAGAAAAAAAAACTGAGTCTTTAACACCAAAACCGCAATTCACACCTTGAGAAAAGGAAGTGACACAATACGCCTGACCGCAAACAGGAAGGAACAGAAACAAGAGGATTCAAAGAGTTAATGAAGGTAAAACAGTCCTCCACCAGTGGCTTCATGGCACAACTAAAATCCCCAAATATAAGTACTCAATCATAGTGAATCATTATTCTTGACAAGAAAAATAAGTCCTTAATCTATTTCAGAGGGCAGTGAACGACGGCACAGAGCCGTCAAATAACGTGACCTTGAAACTTGAAGGTGAAGATGGTGCAGTGCATGGTTTACATTGAAAGTGCTTCTTGTAAACAACCACGTTCCCCCTCCGCATCTTGATGTCCGAGGGGAGCCTAAATAGGAACACCCAGGTGGTAGAAGTTCCACAAAGACGCTGGACACACCGGGCTCAATCCAGGTTTTCGTTATACAGAGAAAATCCAGGCTACTGGAAGCGATGAAGTCTCTCAGGATGAAAGTTTTGTTTGCCAGAGATCAGGCGTTCACCAGGCCGAACCTGGCAGGAGGCGTGGGCTGCAGTTCGGCAGACCGAGGAACCCGGTGTAGCGTCCTCAAACTCAGCAGGTTAGCTCCGCGCAGAGCCCAGAGAAGCAAGGCGGGCGTGACCAGGTGTGGACTTCCATGCCAACGAAAACATCAGACAGGGATTAATGGGATCCAGAAGACACCGAGGCACCAAGGAAAACAGTAATCTATTCCTTACCAGGGAAATGGAAGTTGATCTTCCCAGGCAAATTTAAATTTTCACCAGCTGGCCACTATGTTTACCGCGGTGACGATGGCACCTTCGCTGAAAGTTTAAAGCTGGTGCTCAGCATGTACGAGTTGGGACTAAATAGGTGTGGGGGCAAAGTTTTATACCCACCATAGTGAACCACACCTTGACCTTTGAAATGAGATTGAATATCAAGGAGAGATTGACGATCATGCACGAGCAAAGACTTAATGCACATTTCTAAACATTAAAAACAAAAGGAACGCAAACAAAACAATGAGAGACCAAGAGCCTGCCAAATACACTGGTGCCATCTTGGTTCTTCCACACCTAATCCCTCTCCTTTATCTGCCAAACTAAGATCTTTGGCAGATAAATAGGTTGATACAGACCGTTCCCTCCATAGAACCCTCCTCTAACAATCTCAAACTGCTCCCAGGACGTGGTGTTCATGGATTGTTGATATAATATAAAGTGCAGCAGGGTAACCGAGTAACCACAGAACGTTCAACTTCTCCAGTCATTAATGGCTCCGAGGAACTCAAACGTCTCATCTTGTGTTGAAGTTGGATGCTCCAGGCTATTTAGCAGTAAAGTCCGGTTCTGTCAACACACAGATCTATGTGAGGTTATTAAATGTGTGTTCTCTTCTGGTCTGATCGGGCAGCATAACATAGGACATTTTATCACAGGAGATATTTTGAGACTCCTTTACCTGACAAGAACCAAACTGCTCAGTCAGCTCCACTTATGTTTCTCTATAGAGATTACCCTCCACGACCCCAATACGAGCAGTGCGGCAGTAGGGGCCGAAGTCCAGGCCAGAGCCAGCAACGGAGCAAGAGCCGCCACCTTGACCAAAGCCGCAGTCCTGACCGGAGCCGAGCCAAGAGCCGAGGGCGAAGCAAGAGCCGCAGTCCGGACCGGAGCCGAGCCAAGAGCCGTGGGCGGAGCAAGAGCCGCAGTCCGGACCGGAGCCGAGCCAAGAGCCGTGGGCGGAGCAAGAGCCGCAGTCCGGACCGGAGCCGAGCCAAGAGCCGTGGGCGGAGCAAGAGCCGAGGCAGAAGCAAGAGCCGCAGTCCTGACCGGAGCCGAGCCAAGAGCCGTGGGCGGAGCAAGAGCCGACACCGCAGCAAGTCTAGATCCAGGTCTAGATCCCGGGGTAAGGGCAGAGGAAGGAGTCATAGTCGCCGTAGACGCAGCAGTTCCAGTTCCAGCAGTTCCAGCAGAGACAGCGACCCAAAATTCGATAGGGCCTTTGAAGAGCTAGAGATGGCCCGACGCAAGAAGGAGGTTGAGGAGCTGTTGGGTCAGCCGACCAAATCCATCCTGAAGAAACACAACAGTTACGAAGACTCACCATCTGTCCGGGTATGTTAATTTCCACCCGAGTCTAGTACCAGTTAAACTGCTTAGTTACGGTTCTTTCTGCAAGTAAAGCCAGGAGAGTTCAGTTGGCGTCATCTAAACATGATGTTTGACATTAATGAGTCCAGAATAATGAGCTGTTCAGGTGTTAGATCCAGCTGATGAGGTGGTGTCGCATTAAATTGTCGTTTTGCGCCTCAGGGCTCCGACTCGCCTGGGGATCTGGACCGCACCATGTCCCGTGTGGCCGACCAGCTGCTGCAGGCTGTAAAAATGAACGATCCGCAGGCTGTGGCGGCGGTGCTCTCAGAACTGCGGTCCGACCCCCAGATGTCTCAGCGGGCCAACCTCAACAATGAAATCAAAGAAATCCTGACCCTGTTGGGCATGGCAGAACCGGTGGGCGGAGTTGAGCAGAGACCTTTGGACGATATCGATGACGAAGAAAAGTTCTTGTATGGAGATTTAGAGGAGCCCAAAATCTTGGCGCCCGCAGATCCAGTCCGACACAATAGCCTGGATCTGTTTGGAGATGTGACGGAGGACTCGTTGTACTCCGATCACTCCTCGCAGAGAGCCGGTGTTGCTCAGGTGTACAACTGCCCTCCGACCATTTCACCTCATCTTCAGGCCCCTCCCAGTGTGAGTGAGAGGAGCAGTTACATGAGTCGGCCCAGTATCAGCCCTGACCAGAATGTCACGGTTCAGCCGTCCAATCCGGCCTACCCACCGGGAATGGAACCCCTGGAGGAGAGTGAACGCCTGGCTTTGGAGGAGTATGAGAAGATCCAGGACCTGCTGAAGACCATCGGGCTCGACCTGGGCGTTGGCGAGATCACCAAGATGGCTGCCCGGACCAAGGAGCGCCTTCATGGGAACAAGCAGCCTCCAAAGACACCCACGCGGCGGCGCCGCTACTCTTCCGGCAGCTCCAATGGCAGCTGCCAGAGCCGCAGGAGGCGGAGCCGGAGCGGCAGTTCGAGTAGCAGCAGCAGAAGTCGCAGTCATGGGCGGGGGACCAAACGGGGGGCCAGCTGGAGCAGTGAGGACCACGAGCCCAAGAAGAACACAGCTTCTAAAACTTCCAAAGACTGGGAGGTGAAGGAGGCAAAGAGCGAGTGGAGTACCACCATGAAACCTCAGACCTCTGACCCGTCCCCCATCCCAACTCTCACGGGCCTACCCATCCCTAGCTACCCTCCTACACAGCTCCCTGGCATGGTGCCCCCAACCTACCCCACTGCAGCGTATGGCCAGTATGGAAACTATTTGCCCTACATGCATCAGCAGTGGCCCCCCATGTACCCACCCCCTAGCATGGCCCTGCCCCCTCAGACCACCACAGATGACCTGGTGGCGGCTGGGAGCTACAAAACGCCTTACAGCACACCTACCCCTGAGGCAGGGTCTAAAGGTTAGAAACCCACTCTCAGACCTGGCTTTAGTCTGCTGTGATTGGTCGCTCTGAGCTGCAGAACCAATCAGAGTGAGCCTGGTGTTCAGATCCATCAGCTGTGTGTGTGGTCCTCAGGTGCTGTGAGGAACATTAGTCAGGAAGAACAGCGGCGCAGGAGTCAGGACCAGAACATTTCTGACGAGCAGAACAACGAGAGCGAGAAACTAAAGGTGACTGCCGTGCTCCACATTCACGCTGTCCTGTTCCTGATCCCTCGGTTCTGTGGTACTGGTTCTGCTGACTGTGTATGTTTTTTTTTTTTCAGGTTCTGGAGGAGCGGGAAAAGCTGAAACAAGAGCGGGAGGTCAGAATGACAAAGAAAGAGTACCTAATAAAGGAGCTGGAGCGACTCCGAAAGCAGCAGGGTGAGTCCCTGAGGATTCTGCTCTGTTCTGATCCGGCTCCTGGAGTCCAGACAAAGTCACAACCAGGTGTAATGCAAAGTGTTTTAACCAAGATTTGGATCAGGATCAGTATGAAATGAGCTGGGTGCAGCTGAAGGAACTGAGTTACAGCTCTGCTACAGGTGACTGTGTGAATCACAGAGCTGTTCTGGGTCTGACCTCCATCTGGACTTCTGTGAAACGTTTCCCACATGTTCTCCTCTCTCCAGGCGAGCTGCTGAGGAAGAAGCGCCGCGAGAAGGACGGCCACAAGGACCCCCTCCTGCAGGAGATAAACCGCCTACAGGAGGAGGTTATGGCTCAGATCTCCAACCTGCGCAGGGAGCACGAGGCTGCCGAAAAGAAACGCAGCGAGATTGAGAAGGTCGCGCTCATCCTGGGCCTGAGCCCGTCAGACCGGCCCGGCAAGGCCGGCAAGCGGGTCAAAAACCAGGAGCAGAAAGGGCCGCCTCCACAGAAGGAGAAACCGGTGCCAGAGAAGAAGCCTGAGGAGCAGCCAGTGGCCGGCAGCTCTGCGGTAAAGGTACAGCTCCTTTGGTGGAGGTGACAGTGAGGAATAGTCCGACAGCATAGCTAGGGAAGGTTCTAACAGAACCCCCCTCGTTCTCATTCAGTCAGCTGATTTCACTAGCTACAATTCCTTGATCAGATTGAAATGTATTCAGAATGAAAAAGAGAGAATATTCATTGTTTATATGTGCCAATAATCTGCCCATATCTTAGTCTGGTCATGATTTACGTTTACATGCACCCGGCTTTATTTACAGTACCTGTAAAGGTGCGTTCACACCACACCCAAACAAGGCGACTGGAGCGAATGATTTACACATTATCACAATGTAAAGGAGCGATGAAGAGCAAGTTAGGGGTACGTAATGCGAACGACTCAAAACATTTCAGTCAATTCGTGTTGCATTAAAGAGTCAGTGATTTTTCTGGAAGTTTCCCCGAGTCCCTTATTGAAGAACTGGGCACATGCAAGACCGTCTTGCCTGCTCCTTTGTTCCTCAAGGGGATTGTGTGAAAAAAATCTCCCAAATCCACTCTGTTCTTGTTTCTTTATCCTGAGGCCTTCCTCTTCGTCCCATAAACATGAATGCGGTTCGCTTCTTGCGACTCTCAGCCATGTTCAAAGTCTACGGTGAGAGCAGCAGCGCTACAATGAACGGCTAACACCGAAGCTAACCACTAAGCTAACTGCTAAGCTAAACCCAAAGCTAACCGCTAAGATAGCTGCTCCGGCAACTGTTTATTCACAGTACCAATTGTTTATATACATTTGCAATACCATACTTTAACTGTAATATGCAATTACCTTCCACTGCACTTTAATTTAAATAGCTTCTGTCCAAACTTTATTTATGTGTTTTATAGTAACAGCTACCTGTATATCATGCTCTCAATTCTGCCTATAGTAATAGCTACCTGTACATATATTCATAGTAAATATTCACCTGTAAACTCTGTTATAATAACAATCATCTGTATATTATGCTATTGTACATATCTGTAAAACTCTATTTATAGTAATATCCACCTGTATATTATATTCGGTACATATCCAGCTGTAAATTTAGTTCACAATACTAGTTATCTATATATTATATTCATAGGACAAATCTATCAGTAAAATTCTGTTTATAATAGTATTCATCTCTATATTTATTCAGTAATAACCCATGTCCTGTACTTATGGAACCATTGTTTATTCTGCACTTGCTGCTATTGCACTTCTGGTTACACCTGAACTGCATTTCGTTGCCTTGTACCTGTACCTGTGTAATGACAATACAGTGTTTCCCGCAGGAATTTGTTTAGGCGAGGCGGTGAGTTGTTGGCCGGAACAAGATTTGCGCGGACAACTGACTGACGGAGCGGGGGGGGGGGGGTCGTATCCATGTATTTTCGCCTGTATGCACGCGCCAAAGCAACAACAAACAACCGCGTGTTAACGTCAAATAAACATGCAAGTATATCGAGTTAGTTTTTTTTTTTTGGAATGTTAGCGAGGCGGTAGCGTGAGTTTGTCGAGGCAGCCGCTTCGCAAAGATAGCGCTGCGGGAAACTCTGCAATAAAGTTGAATCTAATCTAATCTAAGCTAAACCCTAAGATAACTGCTATGCTAAACCCAAAGCTAACCGCTAAGCTAGCTGCTAAGCTAACCAGATACATAAACACTAGAAGTGCGCAGCAAGAGGAAACTAACAAGGTGTGTTCGGTGCGAAGAGCAGAGATTGGTTTTTACAGACCTTCAGCTCCCTCAGAAATAAAAAAATTGTATCCTCCTTTTTCTAAATACATAATGTATTGACCAATGGACGACCCATTTTACACAGTATAACAAAGTGTTTCTGAACAGGATTACCAGCTATAGCTTTGAGGCCTTCCTGTCCAATTATTTAAGCACAAAAATAAGTTTGTTACATATTTAGACAGAACAATTAGGCTATATTTCTATTGTGCAATGATTCCGACATTGTTTTAGCAAACTCACACAGCGAAGCAACACCAACTTTAGTGACCTCCGATCGGCGTGACCGGGTGTCATCACCGCCAGCGTGAATAACAATCTTACTGTATTTACGCTTATCCTTAGCCAGCAGTTTTAGGTAAGATTCTATGTCGCCCGTTCTGGCCCCTGGCAGGCATTTAACTATGGTCCCTGGTGTCTCTAGTGCCACGTTTCTGACTATGGAGCTGCCAATAATCAGGGTTGGCTTCTCAGCGGGTGTGTCGCTGAGTGGGGAAAACTTGTTTGAAACGCAGACGGGTTGGTGGTGACCTGGGGGCTGAAATCTAGAGCTATGCTTCCTACGAACTGTCACCCAGCCAGCCTGCTTACCCGGCTGCTCGGGTGCTGCTGGAGGACCGCTACATAAAGTTACTCTATGTGGCTCCGCGCTAGCAAAGGGACGGCTACAAAAACACTACATTTATTACAAGTACCATTATCACTAAAGGAGGCAGAGGAATAACTGAACATCTGACACAGAGAGCATGAGATAGGGGGAGACTAAGACAGAGACAGAGAAGCTGAAGTAATTGGAAAAGAAGGAGCCATTGTGGGGCTAAAGCTAGGCTAGGCTAAAGCTAGGCTAGCGCCCTTTTACCACGCCACAAAGCAAACCGTGTGAAACACGGAGTTCCCAAGCGCGATGTGCAGCTACAGAAAATGTTTTAAAAGTGCTTATGTGTTAGAAACAGATGTTACAGCAAAGAGATTAAAGATAAAAGCGAGAGAGTCTAAAGCAACAGACCACAATTCACACAGTGACAACAGGAAGTGACACAATACACATTACCGCAAACAGGAAGTGACGATCTCCACCTTAGACGATCTCCTAAGAACAGTTGAGGTGTTGCTGCACTCGCTAATAAAGCTACAGGCTTAGCTACGCATGCTTTGGTCGTTCTGCAGTACAGGAATTGGAGACTGATCCGAGTGACATGATTGGAACAAGTGGACACTGTTCAGATTAACAATCCACATAAACTACCATTTTATATAGCTTAACCTGATCACAATATTCTGATTGCTGTGTTTGCATTTTTATTCCGATTAGCCACTTAATCCAATTACTTATGTCCATGATCTGAAGAGTTGAGATCAGATTAAAACAGTTTCAGTTTAACCGCTTTTTTAACGAGCTCATTACCTGATGTCGTAACAAGCTTGTTATTAGATTTAAAGGGCTAGTTCAGATCGTTAGATGTTCTGTGAAGTTAATAGTTCAAGTTTCCTTTCTCTGGTTCCATTTATTCTTCTGTTAGAATAAAGACACTAGCCTGTAGCAGATGGATGTCAAATCACTGTGACTGAAAAAGTAAGTGCGCCCTGTGAGGTTTGAGCTAACTGCTGCTGAGGCGTACAGCCATCGTCTCAGTGGGACACGATGCTGTTTGTGGTCCTTAATGACCGCGGCTGGTCTGTCCTGTTTACCCCGGTTCTTACGGTTCTTAGTTTGGTTAAACCTGTCGGCGGTATAATCTGCCTTAGCTTAGCTTCCAACACTCGGAGGCCTGAATCTGTTTCCAACGAGCTCACAGTGAGACAACATCGGTCTGCTGCAGGTAAGTGAAGAGAACTTCCCAGAGCCTCTCTCTCAACAACCTGGACCCTTTAACTGGTTTCTAGGTCTTATCAAGTTTATCGGACTTGTCCCAGTTGATTTTAAGTTAATTTGTTAGTTGACCTAAGGAGTTTATGAAGTTATTTACCAGCATGTTAAGGCAGAAAAGCTGCATGTGAGCTCATCCTCTGACTTCTGATCCGGTTCCTGCGGGCCTCTTGGCTTCTGCTGCTGCCGGTTTCAGGTTCTAAGTTCCAGTCCAGACAGTTAAACTCTGTCTAAAGTGCTTGAAAAAGCTTCGGTCTGTTTTCAGAACAGCTCAGAACCTTACTTAGGGATGTGTTAGGATGGCAGGTGTCAGAACCATCTGACCCAGCTCTTTTTCTCATGGGTTTACACAACGTCCTTGTTCTCCACCGAATGGGCAAGATGAGAACATTAATCCAAACAATGTGACCTAATAAATGCAGCTTAAAGGTTGCTTTATGCTTAATGCATGTAGACACGACGCCTGCAGCATTTGTGCTCCGTCCATCTCTTCCTCTGCAGCTGCACTTTTCTCCTAGACTCTAGGGGGCAGCGTTACCCTGGAGTACTACACCCACAACACGTAGAAGTAGAAAACACAGCTGTTTCCAACATTTAAGCCTCTTACCTTCTTCTAAGAGTTGCGCTGATTTCTGTCAGGAAATTATCATGGTGATCACGGTGATCTTTTTGGGTTGAACCATAAAGACGTCTGTATTTACGATCTCGTCCGCCATGTTAGTGGTCAGCTGCTTATCCATCTGTTACGTTTTTTTAACTCTTAGGTTCTGGGAAAGGAACGCGCGTCTGAATAACACTGTCCCACTGACAACATTTAACCGTTTTTACCGATGTTTTTAGAATCCCTCGGTCCGCCATGCGCTCGTAATGTAACGTCTCAGAATGTTGTTGCGGGGGTACAATACAACTCTGTGATTGGTCAGTGACTGACGAGCCTCTTAGGCTACGTTCACACTGCAGGCCTTGATGCTCAATTCCGATTTTTTTTTTTTGTAAAATCAGATTTTTTTGTTTTTGCGTGGTTCACATTTCCAAATATATGTGACTTGTATGTTATCTCCTGTGTGAACTGAATTCATACAACCTAAGTGTCCCGTATGCGCAGTAGAGGACACGATGACGTCACATGTAGCACGCGTGCTCAGTGTTTGTGGAAGTAAACATGGATTATAATGCTGCCGCACATTTTACGGTCTTTAATTTATTTTCTAACCGAAGCTTTCCGTCCATTGACTGCTCTCCTCATTGTAGTCCGCTATGGGTGTCGTCTTCCTGCTTCTGCACAGCAGGACGCAGAATAGTGACGTTTGTTGAGTATCGGTGACGTACAGGTCGGATTAACGCGACCCGGCCGTACAGACACAGGTCGCATTAGAAAAGATCAGATACGTATCGGATTCAGGACCACATATCCAAGTGGCCTGTGTCACATTATAAAAAATCCGATCTGTGTCATAAAAAGATCAGATCCAGGTCACATATGGGCAAAAACATCAGAATCTGGTCACTTCAGGCTGCAGTGTGAACGTAGCCAATGATTGGTTGACGGGGCCGTCATGTGGGCTGGACTTGGCCAAGGCTGACCAGTTCAGGGCCGGATGGGTTAGTCCCTCATCAGCATGGCGGCGGCTGGCCAGGACGCGCGGTCTGCTGTTGGATCAAGAGGAGCAGGGAGGGGAAGCCGGCATCAGCGTGAAGCTCGTCGGTTTTATCTGCCGCGCTGATCCATAACTGCAGCAGCGCGCTGATACGCTCTTCGTTACGGGGCGCGCGTTGATTTCGTCTGATTTCGTCTTCGTTGCGGGACGGACATTGATTCTGTCTTTGCCGCTGAGTCTGACGGAGCTGGACTCAGAGAAGGTAAGTCTCCTGAGTTTTGCTGTCTTTGTAGCCGGCTCTGGTTTCTGTCCTGACCGTCTCCGTCTCCGCTCGCCGTCCTGACTCCTCCCACTTTTGTTTTCCAGCTCAGCCCGGCGGCTTCATCCAAAGCCGCCTCAGAAAAGCTGGCGTCCGCCGCCGCGGCTCTGGCTCCGCCCCCGGACCCCTTTGAGTACTACGACGCTGGAAACCACTGGTGCAAAAACTGCAACGTCACCTCTGGTTCCATGTTTGACTTTTTCACCCACTTGCACAGCAAATTGCACCGGAAGGTTTGTTGCCGATCCGGTTTGACGCCGTCGTTCTGAGTTGACCCGTTGCTTTTTGATCCGGTACATTTCACCGCCGTTCTCCTTCCCGCAGACTCTGGACCCGTACTACCGGCCCTGGGCCTCCAGCCCCTCCAAGCTCTGCAAGGCGCCGACGGGAGAAGCCAAGCAGACCAAGCCGGCCAAAGGTACTGGTACCACATCAGCACTAGACCCAGTTAAAGCCAGCATAGCTGTTGATGATGTGGTCTCTGAGCCACTGAATTTTGTTAGCTATCTTCTACTTCCAGGTGGAACTCAAAGTGGATCTTTGTGTCGGAGAAGAAGAAACATCTTCTGATGTCTTTTCATTAGCTTTTTCCTCATTAGTGCTGAGATAGCTGCTCTCTATAAACACCTGCAGCAGATATTTTCTGTCTGAATGTCTCCTGTCCTGACAGGTTCTCATTAACCTGGAGATGGCCGCCAGGTAAACATGATTGGCAGCTTATTTTGTCTCCTGCTGAGGCTTTGAGCCGCTCTGCGTCTGTGTTTGACTGCAGGTTCCGAGTTCCTGGTTCCGGTCAGAGGGTTTTTCTGCCTGCTGTGTAAGGAGTTTTATGGAGATGGCATCTGTGCCGAGGAACACGTCATCACGCACTCGCATAACGAGAAGTACAAGGTAGGGAGGCCTGCCCCACGCTGTCCTACCGTAAACTACGTCACCGCGTCCCGCCTCAGACCCGAACCGCGTCCCGCCTCAGACCCGAACCACGTCCCGCCTCAGACCCGAACCGCGTCCCGCCTCAGACCCGGTCCAGGTCTGAAGGCGCTGTTAAAAAAAGGTCTTAGGGAGCCGATGTGACGGCGTGTGGGTGGTAGTGACGCTAAAGCAGCTGTTCTGCATTAGAGAGCGGGTTTGGACCTGGGACCTGTGGGGGGGGGGGGGGGGGGGGGTGTAACCTGCAGAATGCAGCGCTTGGGTCTAAAGCTGCATCTCGGCCAGGAAATATCTGTTTCATCTATCCGGCTCCACGCGCAGCTTTACAGGCCGCTGGATTTGACGGTTACAGCCATTAAAGTGATCGCCACAATAAGAGTGATTTAAGTTGATTTAAGGGCATTTATGTCATTTATTTGAAAGGTCCTGATGTGTCGTTGTGTGTCACCAGCGCCAGCATGAATAACGCTGCATCTCTGGATGCTGAAGTGGAGCTGAATGACAGAGGAACCATGATGCAGTCTGGCAGAACCTAAGCTTTGTTTCTCCTGTTCTTCCTCCAACAGAAACAAACATTGGAGAACCCGCTGTACGAGCAGAGGAGGAACCTGGACCGGCAGGCGGGCCTGTCTTTGGAGGCGAGTGGAAAGAAACGCAAACACGAGGACGAGGACGACGACAAAAGCAGCAAAGAGCGAGAGGCCAAGACCAAAAAGGAGAAAAAGAGAGAGCCTGCTGAGAGCTGTGATGAGAAGGCCAAAGTGACAAAAGAGGAAGAGGAGCATCAGATGAAGGCAACCAGAAGGAGCCTGGAGGAGGACAAGTCTTTTTACGGCAAGAAGGACGGGGACGAAAAGTATAAATACAGCAGAAAGGGCGAGAAATGCCGAGAGGACGAAGACAAGAGCAGCTGGTACAGGAGCAGCAGTCGAGATGAAGAGTACCGCTACCGATCTCGCAGAGTAGATAACGACCAATATGACGATCATCCAAAGTACGGCACCAAGGACAAATACAAGCATGAGAAATGTCCAGACGCCAGATCTAAATACGACAGAGAGCGGGACGCAGGACAGCCTAAAGCTGGCAAGGAGTCCGAGAGACCAGCAGAGAGACCCGACCTCAGGAAGTCTGAACCGCCACCCAAACCCTACGAGCTGCCCAAAATATTCTGTGGACCCAGTCCGGCCATGAAGGCCAAGCTCCGCAAGCAGGCCCAGGAAGCCGGCAAGGCCCCGCCCCCTGCAGGCCCCGCCCCTTCCTTTGGGAGGTTCACCTGGAAGAAGAGGGAGAACCAGCTGGCCAAGGAAGCCCGGGAAGTTGCAGAAAAGTTCATAAAGGATGAGGAGGACTCGCTGGCAAAGTCAATAGCTGTTGCTAAAGAGATTGCTGAGAAGCTGGGTGCTGAGGAGCAGAAAGCTCCACCTGTGGCCCAGCCCGGCCGCGGACAGATCCGGCCCAACCTCCGCGCACCTGTGGCACAGCTGAGGAGAGCTGCCCTGGCCGGGAAACCCGCCTCTCTCAATACATTCCTAAACATGAGGGCCCCCAGCACTGATGGGGGCCCACCAGGGCCTTTTCCCAGGGCCCCTCTGAGGCCTCCCAATCCCCAGACTCTCCACAGCACACCTGGGCCTTCGGTCAGGTCACCTGCACCCTTAGGGCCAGTGTCTGCCCCCGTGGTGACTAGACCAGAACCGTTTGGTCCTCAACTCCCCCCTGGAATGTTGAAACCAGCACCATCTCAGGATATCTCTGCCTCAGCAGCTTCTAAACCCGATCCAGTTGGGTCTAAACCAGCTCCATCTGAAGCTAAACAAGATCCTCCGCTTCCCAAACCGGCTTGGGTCCAGTCTAAGCCTGCTCCAGTTCAGAATGCCTCTGCCCCAGCAGCTTCTAAACCCGATCCAGTTGGGTCTAAACCGGCACCATCTCAGGATATCTCTGCCTCAGCGGCTTCTAAACCCGATCCAGCTGAGTCTAAACCGGCTCCATCTGAAGCAAAACTAGATCCTGTGCTTCCCAAACCGGCTTGGGTCCAGTCTAAGCCTGCTCCAGTTCAGACTACACCTTCACCAGTTTCTCCCCTCCCCTTAAAACCAGAAGCTAAAGCTGTAACCCCTCAGGCTCCCACTGCACCACCATCCAAAGCGGCTCCCTCACAACCAGCAATGATGAAGATCGTGTCTGATGTGGCAGCTCCTGGTGTCCCGGAAAGTGAGCAGACTCGCACTGTGTTTGTCAAACCGCCCCCTTTCAAGAAGACGCCAGAGGGCCCTCAGAAGCCAGGAAAGCTGAAGAGCAGCCTGGCTGCAGCCAGAGCACAGGACTTATTTGATATTTTCTACAGCAGTGTCGGCCAGTCAGGGCCTTCTTCTTTCTCTAAGACAGAAACAGACACCACAGCTGGTAAAGGTTCTTCCCCAGCTCCTCAAGCAATGCAAAATAAAGCCCAACAGCCCCAAGAAAAACCAGAATCCCAACCACAGCCCCAGGATAAACCCGAATCCCAACCCCAGCCCCAAGAAAAACCCGAATCCCAACCACAGCCCCAAGAAAAACCTGAATCCCAACCACAGCCTCAGGATAAACCCGAATCCCAACCCCAGCCCCAAGAAAAACCCGAATCCCAACCACAGCCCCAAGAAAAACCCGAATCCCAACCCCAGCCCCAAGAAAAACCCGAATCCCAACCACAGCCCCAAGAAAAACCCGAATCCCAACCCCAGCCCCAAGAAAAACCCGAATCCCAACCCCAGCCCCAAGAAAAACACGAACCCCAACCACAGCCCCAAGAAAAACCCGAATCCCTACCACAGCCCCAAGAAAAACCCGAACCCCAACCACAGCCCCAAGAAAAACCCCAACCCCAACCCCAAGAAAAACCAGAATCCCAACCTCAGAACCTACTACAGCCCCAAGAAGGAGCAGAATCCCAACCCCAGAGCCAAGAAAAACCCGAAACCCAACCACAGCTCCAGGAAAAATCCCATTCCCAAACCCAGAACCAACCACAACCCCAAGAAAAACCAGAATACCAACCCCAGAACCAACTACAGACCCAAGAAAAACCAGAATCCCAACTCCAGAACCAACTACAGACCCAAGAAAAACCCGAATACCAACCCCAGAACCAACTACAGACCCAAGAAAAACCCGAATCTCAACCCCAGAACCAACTACAGACCCAAGAAAAACCCGAATACCAACCCCAGAACCAACTACAGACCCAAGAAAAACCCGAATACCAACCCCAGAACCAACCACAGCCCGAAGAAAAATCCGAAACCCAACCACAGCCCCAGGAAAAATCCTATTCCCAACCCCAGAACCAACCACAGACCCAAGAAAAACCAGAATACCAACCCCAGAACCAACCACAACCCCAAGAAAAACCCGAAACCCAACCACAGCCCCAGGAAAAATCCTATTCCCAACCCCAGAACCAACCACAGACCCAAGAAAAACCAGAATACCAACCCCAGAACCAACCACAACCCCAAGAAAAACCCGAAACCCAACCACAGCTCCAGGAAAAATCCTATTCCCAACCCCAGAACCAACTACAGACCCAAGAAAAACCCGAATACCAACCCCAGAACCAACTACAGACCCAAGATAAACCCGAATACCAACCCCAGAACCAACTACAGACCCAAGAAAAACCTGAATACCAACCCCAGAACCAACCACAGCCCCAAGAAAAACCCGAAACCCAACCACAGCTCCAGGAAAAATCCTATTCCCAACCCCAGAACCAACCACAGACCCAAGAAAAACCCGAAACCCAACCACAGCTCCAGGAAAAATCCTATTCCCAACCCCAGAACCAACCACAACCCCAAGAAAAACCCGAAACCCAACCACAGCTCCAGGAAAAATCCTATTCCCAACCCCAGAACCAACTACAGACCCAAGAAAAACCCGAATACCAACCCCAGAACCAACTACAGACCCAAGATAAACCCGAATACCAACCCCAGAACCAACTACAGACCCAAGAAAAACCTGAATACCAACCCCAGAACCAACCACAGCCCCAAGAAAAACCCGAAACCCAACCACAGCTCCAGGAAAAATCCTATTCCCAACCCCAGAACCAACCACAGACCCAAGAAAAACCAGAATACCAACCCCAGAACCAACTACAGACCCAAGAAAAACCCGAATACCAACCCCAGAACCAACTACAGACCCAAGATAAACCCGAATGCCAACCCCAGAACCAACCACAGACCCAAGAAAAAACAGAATCCCAACTCCAGAACCAACTACAGACCCAAGAAACAGCAGAATCTCAACCCCAGATCCAACCTGAACCCCAAGAAAAACCCAAAACTGTACCGCAAACCCAGTTGCAGCCACAACCTGAATCTCAACCCAAGGAACATCCCCAAACTCTAAAAGAACCCTTGGATGAACCTCAGGACCAATCAAATCCTCAAACAGCGACCCAACAGCGGTCTCCGTCACCCGCCCCATCTCCACCTCCATGTACGCTCCAGACCTCGCCTCAGAACCAGTCTAGCTGTGGCCCTGGAAGTCCACAAACCCAAACCAATGTTGACATTCAGATCACATCAGTTTGGTCTCTTCGGGGCTCCACAGCTCCCACAGCTGTGGCTGTTTGTCCTGAAACATCTGTACCATCGGTTGCATCAGAACAGGGACTGCCTCAAAGCTGGCCCACCAATCCTGAAACCCAAATCCAGACTCAGCCCGCTGCCCTGGAGCCAGCAGCTGCTCAGATCCACGAAGAGCCTCGGTCTGAACCCCAGATGGACCCGGATGCTAATGCACATGACAGGATGACTCCAGAGCCACAGTCTAAGCCCAAACAAGGTCCCAGAACCAGAGGCAAGGCAGCACCAATGAAGAAGACGCCTCCTGCTTCCTCTCCTGTTCGTCAGACCCGCTCCCAGACCAGATACCAGACCCGTCGGCAGCAGCAGAGTGTACCGGAACCTGAACAGCAACCCGCCATGGGGGACCAGGACGCCACGCCTTCAGAGACCAAAGGCTTGGAGACTTGTGGTCCGCAGCAGGAGGCCGACGCGGCCAAAGACACTGATCTTCCAGAGATGGAGATCACCCCAGAAACCTTGGGTCTCCCTGCAGACATGACCTCCCTGGACTTTGACTACAGTTTTAACTTTGAGTAGGGGGTGAGGGGGAGACAAAGACCTGAGCCTGGTTTAGTCAAAGGATGGATGTACGTCCAGCAACCTTTGGCTGGAAAACGGCCAGATTGATGTACAGTTCAGTCAATGCTTCTGATTTGACCTTTCTGAAGGCCTGCAGGTATAAAACTGATCTAGACGTTCTGGTTCTGCTTTGGACTCATGTTTTCAACCGTTATAAAATGATAATTTCCTAAAGGTCGCCATTCTGCTCACTGTAGGTTTCTGTTCTCTAGAGTCACGTTCCTCTGTAGATCTTTGGTTCCTTGTTTGTGCTTGCAGATATTTTTAGCTGTAATATGTTTCTCTCTG
This sequence comes from Fundulus heteroclitus, assembly GCF_011125445.2. Taxonomy (NCBI): domain Eukaryota; kingdom Metazoa; phylum Chordata; class Actinopteri; order Cyprinodontiformes; family Fundulidae; genus Fundulus; species Fundulus heteroclitus. Next base: position 3,158,501 of record NC_046382.1, on the reverse strand, counting down.
CTGAGTTGTAATAAAGGTTGGCAAAGAATGTTCTGAAGGCGTCCTTGTACTGTTTGAAACTTTAAAATCAAAGTTCTTAAAGCAAGAGAGGACCAGGAGCTCCAGTCTGTCGTTCCTGGTGAGGGCAGAATGGAGCAGGAGATGGATAGGTGGACCACAGCTTTGACTGCAGTGGTCATTGCTTTGGCCCCAGAGGGTTCCTTCCAGGTTCTGCTGGGAGGATAACCCAGAACTCCGCTATATATGAGACCCTCAGGAGAAGGGTTTCTGAGTCTGCTGGACCCAGAGACACCAGCGGGTCCAGAGGCCCGCCGGGTCTCTGGACCCGCTGGTGCCTTTGGGATCCGCCGGTGCCTCTAGACCCGCCGGGACCTCTGGGACCCGCCGGGCCTCTGGGATCCGCCGGTGCCTTTGGACCCGTTGGTGTCTCTAGACCCGCCGGGCCTCTGGGACCCGCCGGTGTCTCTGGGATCTGCCGGTGTCTCTGGGACCCGCCGGGCCTCTGGGACCCGCCGGTGCCTCTGGGACCCGCCGGTGTCTCTGGGATCTGCCGGTGTCTCTGGGACCCGCCGGTGTCTCTGGGACCCGCCGGTGTCTCTGGGACCCGCCGGTGCCTCTGGGATCTGCCGGTGTCTCTGGGACCCGCCGGTGCCTCTGGACCCGCCGGTGCCTTTGGGATCCGCCGGTGCCTCTAGACCCGCCGGTGCCTCTGGGACCTGCTGTCATATGAGCAGAATAGCGTAGATGGTTCTGGTAGTTCTGGAGTCTGCGTCTCTGTCAGATGATGGATGATTCGACAGCAAATGCTGACCCGGGTCATGTTAATCAGAACCACACAGAGAGCCTTTAGGCTTTGTACCATCTGGCCTCTGAAGTTCTGGAGGCTGTCCTCCTTATGTCACGCTGTTTCTGGTGAAGGATTCTGGGTACGGCTGGAAACCGACCCGGTTTTACAGAACAAACAAGCTGAATGCAGGAGGACCTGAAACCTGGACAACCACAAAGATCCGACTCATTTCCTGCTGGACCAGGGTGAGTGAAAAGGTGACCCGCATCCAGATGTTCCTGATGAGACCCCATGAAAGGAGGTCCTGACCAACATTACTCTAGAATCAGATCTTTTAATAACAGCGTGAGGTGTTTATGTAACGTGTAGCAGGACCAGTTTATTGATAACCAGTTAACAGAAGTCTACAGACTTTAATTAGGGGACAATAAAACTGTCCTGTGGACACTGGACACCCCTTAGTCTCTGTGGCGCCCCCTGCTGGCGGATAGAAAGCAGTTCCTGCCTGAGAGACAGCCTCCGAAACGGTGTAAGCCGGTCTGGCAGCCTTGTGACAGCTGCCACTAGAGACTGGCACCCTGTACTGGCAGCCTGTCTCTGTTGTGGCAGGTGCCACTAGAGACTGGCAGCCTGTACTGGCAGCCTGTCTCTGTTGTGGCAGGTGCCACTAGAGACTGGCACCCTGTACTGGCAGCCTGTCTCTGTTGTGGCAGGTGCCAGTGGAGACTGCCAGTAATACGCCGTGGCAGCCCGACCTGCCTTCGGAAATGCCAGAATGACCTGCGACTGCCACAAATTGCGCTCGGCCCTCCTCCCTTGCTGCGTTCATGTAAGTGTTGGCAGGCTGCAGAGGTTGCCGGTTCGAAGCTCTGTCTCTGTATTGAGCCCAGATTGGTCCCCATGTGCCACTCAGTGGCAGCTGACTGGCTCCAGAACCAGTGGGCCCAACAGAACCAGTGGGCCCAACAGAACCAGTGGGCCTGGTAACAGCAGCTCTGGGGTTGGTGGGCTGCAGGGAGTTGAGCTCTGGTTCTTCTCCCCACCGGGGGATGTGAGGACCCTGGAGGGTTCCATCTGCTCGGTTCCGTAAGGTGGACCCGAGCAGATGGACCCTCCTGCGGTGCGTTGGATGGTTGGTGGTGAGCTGGACTCAGAACATCCGGGTAAGTTATGGTGACTGGACACACCTACAGCTGAACGTTCCCGTGAGAAGAGGCCAAACCCAGAACTGGATCTGTAGTTCTGGCACAGACTCCTGTTCTGGTGGGTCTGCTGTAGCAGGAGTCAGAACCTGGGCTGATGGAACCCTGAGAGCTGGTTCCACATTATTCTGTCTGAGCAGAACCTCTCCAAACCTGTTCAGACCAGGGTTCTACACCTCCAGGTGTGTCCCTGGCCCAACACCTGAACCAAATGACTAAATCAGCTCCTCGGTCTGCAGGCGGGTTCTGCAGAGTTCTGACCCGGTTCTTCGCTCCGCGGCTGGATTAGATGATCCGGAACATCTGTTCCCTACAGAGAAGCTGCAGATTCTTCCTCGCGTCATTTTCACCGATCACTCCAACATTCGGGTCAGAACCCGCTTTCCCGGTGCTGGGGCGTCGGTTCGGTTCGGAAGCCGCTCGGTCCGGTGTTCTCAGGTTGCAGGAGACGCGAGTTGCTGGGGAAGACCCCAGACCTGCATCGCCTCGCACGCCTCGCGCTCTCAGCCAATAGGGAAAATCCTGGAGGGCGTTGCTAGGCAGACGGCCGCTCCCTCAGCCAATAGGAAGCGGCGTTTGGAGGAGCGGGCGCAGGAGCGGAGACAGACCGAGTGACAGCGTCTGATTCCCGGGGAGCAGGACCGCAGGAGCTCCGTGGGCAGAGCCAGCGCCGCGGACAAGATGCCGAACAAGCCGAAGAAGGAGAAGGTGAGGCTGGGCAGCGGGTGTTTGACGGGCCGGTGCCGTGGAAGGTGGAGCCGCGGAGGCTCCATCCTTTAGCGGAGCTAAGCGGCTAAAGGCCCGTTAGCATCAGGCTGAAGTTCGCCTGTGATGGAGCGGCTTCTCCTCCAGAACCACCCGGTCCAAAGGTTCTGCTGTGGTTCTGACGCGTTTATTCTGCAGGCCGGAGCGGAACCAGTCAGCGAAACTTTTCCACCGGTTTGGACTTTAATTCATTATTAGCTCCTAAATCATTAAACCCACTCCAGAACCCGTTTATTGGACCGGTTCCGGATGGACCCGAACGGATCAGCATTTAAAACCTGCTTCAGCGGGACGTGTTGGTCACCAAGTTACCCACAATTAATTTTAACTAGTTTAATGAGTTTAAACCAGTTGAATGTTTTCTGCGGCGGTCCCGGTGGTACCGGTCCAGTAGAACCGGGTCTGAGCTCAGGGCTCCAGGGCTCTGCAGCAGGCGGTCCCCGGGCCGCTGGTTCTGAAACCGGTTCTGGATCAGTGGCAGGATGCCAGTCAAACATCACCAGAACCATCAGCAGGTTTGTTTGGAGCGGTTCTAGAGCGGTTCTGGTAAGAGCATGGACCGGGTTCCTGTGGTCCGGTGAGGCCCCAGGGTTCTGAATCTGATGAGGATTAAAGGAGACTGGACCGCGCTGTCTGACACCCCCTGGTCCATTAGTTCGGATGGTTCTGGAAGAACCCGATGAGCATGTTCGGTTCTGACCCGATCAGATTAAAAACAGCAAACAGGGAAAACTTTGGTTTTCCTCCAGAAACAAACCAGTAAAGAGAGAAGTTTCAGTCCGGATGGTTGGAGAACGTTCTGTTGACCCGGGTTCAGCTGCAGAACTCAACAGAACCAAGAGAAACACGGAGCTTTGCATAAACAGAACCATGACATCAAGTTATATTGGATCTCAATGATTAATCTGCAGGTCGTGTTTTCATGGTTCTGGTCCCGATTTACAGGAACCAAGAGGTTCTGTTGCTGAGCGGAGGAGAACAGGAACTAAATGCTGCCTCACCTGCTTTGGTTCTGGTTCTGGGAACCCTGAGGAAGATGAGTAGTTAGGTTGTCGTAGCGTCTCAGTGAAGCGGCGCCGGTTACTGGACCGAGAAATCAAAGGAACAGAACCGATAATCCTAAAGTTAGAATAAGTGACAGAACCAGAATAAACGAGGCGAGGTCCACTGGTTCTCCTCCAGTCTGGACCTCGTCCTGATCCAGGTTCTATGTTCTCCACGGTTCACCTGCCAGGTGTCATTACCTGTGAGTAACAGACCTGCTGATGCTGGGGACCCTAACCCTGTGCTCACAGGGGACAGGTGTGCACACCTGCGTAACCTCGTTAGCTCAGGTGTGACTGCTTCACCTGCGTAACCTCGTTAGCTCAGGTGTGACTGCTTCACCTGCGTAACCTCGTTAGCTCAGGTGTGACTGCTTCACCTGCGTAACCTCGTCAGCTCAGGTGCGACTTCTTCACCTGTGGAACCTCGTCAGCTCAGGTGTGACTGCTTCACCTGCGTAACCTCGTCAGCTCAGGTGCGACTTCTTCACCTGCGGAACCTCGTCAGCTCAGGTGTGACTGCTTCACCTGCGTAACCTCGTCAGCTCAGGTGCGACTGCTTCACCTGCGTAACCTCGTCAGCTCAGGTGCGACTTCTTCACCTGCGTAACCTCGTCAGCTCAGGTGCGACTGCTTCACCTGCGTAACCTCGTTAGCTCAGGTGTGACTGCTTCACCTGCGTAACCTCGTTAGCTCAGGTGTGACTGCTTCACCTGCGTAACCTCGTTAGCTCAGGTGCGACTGCTTCACCTGCGTAACCTCGTCAGCTCAGGTGTGAATGCTTCACCTGCGTAACCTCGTTAGCTCAGGTGTGACTGCTTCGCCTGCGTAACCTCGTCAGCTCAGGTGTGAATGCTTCACCTGCGTAACCTCGTTAGCTCAGGTGCGACTGCTTCACCTGCGGAACCTCGTCAGCTCAGGTGTGACTGCTTCACCTGCGTAACCTCGTTAGCTCAGGTGCGACTTCTTCACCTGTGGAACCTCGTCAGCTCAGGTGTGACTGCTTCACCTGCAGAATCTCGTCAGCTCAGGTGTGACTGCTTCACCTGCAGAATCTCGTCAGCTCAGGTGTGACTGCTTCACCTGTGGAACCTCGTCAGCTCAGGTGCGACTTCTTCACCTGTGGAACCTCGTCAGCTCAGGTGTGACTGCTTCACCTGCGTAACCTCGTCAGCTCAGGTGCGACTGCTTCACCTGAGGAACCTCGTCAGTTCAGGTGCGACTGCTTCACCTGCGGAACCTCGTCAGCTCAGGTGTGACTGCTTCACCTGCGTAACCCCGTCAGCTCAGGTGCGACTGCTTCACCTGCGTAACCTCGTCAGCTCAGGTGCGACTGCTTCACCTGTGGAACCTCGTCAGCTCAGGTGCGACTGCTTCACCTGTGGAACCTCGTCAGCTCAGGTGCGACTGCTTCACCTGTGGAACCTCGTCAGCTCAGGAGTGACTGCTTCACCTGCGTAACCTCGTTAGCTCAGGTGCGACTGCTTCACCTGTGGAACCTGTTTAGTAGAAACAATGATCAGCAGCGCTGCTATTGGCTGTTCAGCATGGCCAAAGAACGGCCACAGTTTTTCTCCCAGCAGAACACGAGCTTTAATGGAAGGTTATGCTGAATTTGAGTCATTAATTAAAACGACAGGTAACACCTCAAAGTCTGTTAAAGCCAGGAGAGAGGGCTGGCAAAAAGCAGCAGACAAATTAATGTGTAAATACTGTCCATGGTAGATGTTTCTATCACTTTCTACAGTATGAATTTTTGCATTTTAATAATTTGATATTTACTTTGTTCTTTTATATCAGAGCCTCCACAGGACCCACTAGAACATGGGGACAAGTAAAAGTGAAATACAAGAATATTCTACAAAATAGTAGCCTTTAATTATTATACTTTATTTTAAAGAGGCACTTGTTATGTCAAGAGATCCAAATTTCAGTGTCATTCCTTAGAGACGGGAAGTAAAGGACACGTGCAAACTGGGAATTTTAACAAAAAAAATCTTTATCCATAAAAAATGAAAATCTTCCTTTTCCAAGTCATCCACAGTTTACACGGTAAAACTGTATTGCTCCGTGGCTAGATAATCCATCCATAGTTTTTTCTAATACAATATACGGCTCGACAGGAAGCAAGCCTTTCAAAGTAAAACTAAACTTCACAATAAAATGGCCCGAACAAATCTTCTTACTGAATATGGTAAAAATAAAAAGCAAACCATCATATAAATAACTTAAATATTTTCTATTTATGGCTCCAACACCACTTTTTCCTCTTTAAAAGCCACTGTTAAATGATGTGTTTGTCTGTTTATAACAGCCACCAAGAAAAATCTCTCTACAATTACACTGTCGCGCTGCGCTAAAGGATCCTGTCTATTGCGCAATACGCGATTAATTCAAAAAACTCTGCAAATTATTCTTGCATCTTCAGCAACAGGTTGCTGTCGTAAAAATGGACATGGCTACGACAGACTTCTCTATCTCCTCCGCTTATACAGATAAGATAAATTAAGATAAGATAGGCTTTATTGATCTCACATTGGAGAGATTCACATGTCACATCGGCTCAGTAATCAGTAATCAGAGGAAGGTGCCAAAAGTAGGACAAGGTGCATCAGGTATATACAGTGTGTCCTCATTTATACAGTGGATCAAAAAGAAGTAGATAAGAAAATAAGAACAAAAATACAAAATAGAAATAAGGCAGAGGATGTCTTATGTATATTCACGGTGACTTATATACATGTGTATTGACATATATTCAGATGTTATAGCAGCAGAAGTCACTTCTTTCAGGATTATTGCACATTATTACAGTTATAATTAGTTATTACAGTTACAGTTATAATTACAGTTATAGTTGCAGTTATAGTACAGCATTGTATAATCTGATAGCAGCAGGAATGAATGACCTACGGTAGCGCTCCTTTTAACAGACAGGATGTCTAAGTCTGTCACTAAAGGAGCTGCTCAGCTCCTCTACAGTCTGGTGCAGGGGGTGGAAGGTGTTGTCCATGATGGATGTGAGCTTGGACAACACCCTCCTCTCAGCTACTTCCTCCACAGAGTCCAGAGTGCAGCCCAGGACAGAAGTGGCCTTCCTCACCAGCTTATTCAGTCTCTTTCTGTCCCGCTCTGTGCTGCCAGGAGCCCAGCAGACGACAGCGTAGAGGAGGGCTGAGGCCACCTCAGAGTCATAGAAAGTTTGTAGCAGAGGCCGGCTCACTCCAAAGGACCTCAGCCTCCTCAGGAGGTGGAGCCGGCTCTGGCCCTTCTTATAAAGAGCGTCGGTGTTGTGAGTCCAGTCCAGTTTATTGTTGACGTGAACACCCAGGTATCTGAAACTCTCCACAGTTTCTATGTCCTGCCCCTGGATGTTCACAGGTGAGTGAAGTGGGGTTCTTCTCCTGAAGTCCATCACCATCTCCTTGGTCTTACTGGTGTTTAAGCACAGATGGTTCTTCTCACACCAGTCCACAAAGTCCATGATGACCGACCGGTACTCCAGCTCGTTCCCCTCAGACACACAGCCCACAATGGCCGAGTCATCAGAGAACTTCTGAAGGTGGCAGCTGTCCGTGTTGTAGGTGAAGTCCGAGGTGTAGAGGGTGAAGAGAAACCATAAGAGACAGAACGGTGCCCTGGGGGCCCCGGTGCTGCAGAGTGCCACCTCTGACTGACAGCCATGCAGCCGCACGTACTGAGGGCGGTCAGTGAGGTAGTCGATGGTCAGTGAGGTAGTCGATGGTCAGTGAGGTAGTCGATGGTCAGTGAGGTAGTCTATGGTTAGTGAGGTAGTCCATGGTCAGTGAGGTAGTCCATGGTCATTGAGGTAGTCTATGGTCAGTGAGGTAGTCCATGGTCATTGAGGTAGTCCATGGTCATTGAGGTAGTCCATGGTCAGTGAGGTAGTCGATGGTCAGTGAGGTAGTCTATGGTTAGTGAGGTAGTCCATGGTCAGTGAGGTAGTCCATGGTCGGTGAGGTAGTCTATGGTTAGTGAGGTAGTCCATGGTCATTGAGGTAGTCCATGGTCATTGAGGTAGTCTATGGTCAGTGAGGTAGTCCATGGTCGGTGAGGTAGTCTATGGTCAGTGAGGTAGTCCATGATCAGTGAGGTAGTCGATGATCAGTGAGGTAGTCCATGATTAGTGAGGTAGTCTATGGTCAGTGAGGTAGTCTATGGTCAGTGAGGTAGTCCATGGTCAGTGAGGTAGTCCATGGTCATTGAGGTAGTCCATGGTTAGTGAGGTAGTCCATGGTCAGTGAGGTAGTCTATGGTCAGTGAGGTAGTCCATGATCAGTGAGGTAGTCGATGATCAGTGAGGTAGTCCATGATTAGTGAGGTAGTCCATGATTAGTGAGGTAGTCTATGGTCAGTGAGGTAGTCTATGGTCAGTGAGGTAGTCCATGGTCAGTGGGGTAGTGGATGGTCGGTGAGGTAGGCCATGGTCAGTGAGGTAGTCTATGGTCAGTGAGGTAGTCTATGGTCAGTGAGGTAGTCTATGGTTAGTGAGGTAGTCCATGATTAGTGAGGTAGTCTATGGTCAGTGAGGTAGTCCATGGTCAGTGAGGTAGTCCATGATTAGTGAGGTAGTCTATGGTCAGTGAGGTAGTCTATGGTCAGTGAGGTAGTCCATGGTCAGTGAGGTAGTCCATGGTCATTGAGGTAGTCCATGGTTAGTGAGGTAGTCCATGGTCAGTGAGGTAGTCTATGGTCAGTGAGGTAGTCCATGATTAGTGAGGTAGTCCATGATCAGTGAGGTAGTCGATGATCAGTGAGGTAGTCCATGATTAGTGAGGTAGTCCATGATTAGTGAGGTAGTCTATGGTCAGTGAGGTAGTCTATGGTCAGTGAGGTAGTCCATGGTCAGTGGGGTAGTGGATGGTCGGTGAGGTAGTCTATGGTCAGTGAGGTAGTTGATGGTCAGTGAGGTAGTCTATGGTCAGTGAGGTAGTCCATGGTCAGTGAGGTAGTCGATGGTCAGTGAGGTAGTCCATGGTCGGTGAGGTACTCGGTGGTCAGTGAGGTAGTCGATGGTCAGTGAGGTAGTCGATGGTCAGTGAGGTAGTCCATGGTCAGTGGGGTAGTCCATGGTCGGTGAGGTAGTCGATGGTCAGTGAGGTAGTGGATGGTCAGTGAGGTAGTCCATGATCAGTGAGGTAGTCGATGGTCCAGTCAGCCAGATGTTTGTCCACCCCAGCGTCCTCCAGCTTCTCCCTCAGCAGCACCGGTCTGATGGTGTTGAAAGCGCTGGAGAAGTCAAAGAACATGACTCTCACAGCGCTCCCGGTGGTCTCCAGGTGGGTGAGCGCCCGCTGCAGCAGGTAGATGATGGCGTCCTCTACTCCGATGTTGGGCTGGTAGGCAAACTGCAGCGGGTCCAGAGTGGGGCTCACCACAGTGCGCAGGTGAGCTAGGATGAGGCGCTCCATGGTCTTCATCAGGTGGGAGGTGACTGGTCTGAAGTGGGCTGGTTCCCTGGCGTGCGGCGTTTTGGGAACCGGTACCACACAGGAGGTCTTCCACAGGGTGGGCACCACCCCCAGGCTGAGGCTCAGGTTGTAGATGTAGCTGAGGACCTCACAGAGCTCATCTGGCCAGGTCCTCAGCAGCCTGGGGGGGGGGGGGGGTACGGTCCTGAGGCTTTCCTCTGTTTCAGCTTCGTCAGCTGGATCTCACCTGCATTGGTGTGACTGTGAGGGGGGAGGAAGGTAGGGCTGGGGAGTGGGTTATATTAAACCTGTGGGTTTAATATTGCTGGTTCTGATCCTGTTTACATGAAATAAGCCTGTTAGCGAGCAGGCTTAAGTTGGCGCACATGTTGCTATGACAACAAGTCCAGGATGAGTTTAGAAGAACCAAACGATCCAAGATCATGCCAAACCGTCAATCAGGTCCAGCTAACTGAGTTAGCGACGTACGAAGAACGGAGCCCTGCAGTCTAGAAGTTATTTATTTTACCACAGCGCCCCCTACTGAGCAGTTCTCAGACCGTGGTTCTACCTGCTACCATCACAGAACCTGGCTGCAGGGACCGGTTCCTCCTCCACCAAACATCCTGACAACAGAACACCAGGCTGGAACCAGGACTGGTTCTGATCCAGAACCCCACTAAAACTATGCTTTGGTGTTTTTCAGGAATCCAGCAAATCTTCCAAAAGCAGCTCGAAGAACAACAACAGCAGCGGGAAGGATGCTGCTCCAGAGAACCCTGAGGAGGTGGGTCGCACACCGGTTCTGATCCAGAACCCACAGGTTTAAAATCGCCGGTTCTGATCCAGAACCCACAGGTTTACTGTCGCCGGTTCTGATCCAGAACCCACAGGTTTACTGTTGCTGGTTCTGATCCAGAACCCACAGGTTTGACACTGGTTCAGCCACTGCTGATTCTTACAGATGTTCTACATGTTCTAGTTCTCGTGACCCGGGTTCTGCTGCGTGGTTCTGTCCCTCTAACTGCGGTGTTCTGCGGACGTTCTCAGGCGCAGCAGCAGAGCGGCAGCAAGCGGCCCAGCACCAGCACGCCTCCGCCCACCCAGCTCAACAAGATCAAGTACTCTGGAGGTCCTCAGCTGGTGAAGAAGGAACGCCGCCAGAGCTCCTCGCGCTTCAGCCTGACGCGGAACCGGGAGCTGCAGAAGCTGCAGAACCTCAAAGGTGACAGAACCCAGACCCCACTTGGTAAAACCCAGACCCAACTCAATAGAACCCAAACCGACTTGATTGAACCTAGACCTGATTTGGTAGAACCATAATCCTTCTTGGTAGAACCCAGACCCGTCTTGGTAGAACCTAGACCTGACTTGGTAGAACCCAGACTCGACTCGATAGAACCCAGACCTGTCTTGACAGAACCTAGACCTGACTTGGTAGAACCTAGACCCAACTGCAGGAGAACCGGGGGCCGTCTTGCCTCAGGCTCTAATGTTGAAGGTTTTCTAGAACCGACTGAGACGTGGTGCTCAGCAGCTGGAACCCGGTCCGGTGTTCTAGCAGCCTGGCTGGCAGAACCAACCCCGGTTCTTGTGTTCCGCCCCCTCAGATGCGGCGCCCCCGGAACGTGAGGAACTCTTTGTGCAGAAGCTGCGGCAGTGCTGCGTTCTCTTCGACTTCATCGCCGACCCGCTCAGCGACCTGAAGTACAAGGAGGTGAAGAGGGCGGGGCTTAACGAAATGGTGGAGTACATCACGCACAACAGCGAGGTGGTGACCGAGTCCATCTACCCGGAGGCCGTCTTCATGGTGAGGGTTCTCAACCAGGTTCCTCGCATTTGGATCCAATTAGACCCGAAAAGCAAAGCGTTAGGATCCCTAGAGTCTGAGTAAATCCTCAGGTACCCGGGTCACAGCAGCAGCAGCCGGGATGGAACCAGAACCTAATGGGTCGGCAGGTTCTGAGAACCTCAGGGGAACCTTCTCTAAATCCAACAACCCAGTACCAGCCGGGATGGAACCAGAGCCTAATGGGTCGGCAGGTTCTGAGAACCTCAGGAGAACCTCAGGGGAACCTTGTCTAAATCCAACAACCCAGTACCAGCCGGGATGGAACCAGAACCTAATGGGTCGGCAGGTTCTGAGAACCTCAGGAGAACCTCAGGAGAACCTTCTCTAAATCCAACAACCCAGTACCAGCCGGGATGGAACCAGAACCTAATGGGTCGGCAGGTTCTGAGAACCTCAGGAGAACCTCAGGGGAACCTTCTCTAAATCCAACAACCCAGTACCAGCCGGGATGGAACCAGAGCCTAATGGGTCGGCAGGTTCTGAGAACCTCAGGAGAACCTTCTCTAAATCCAACATCCCAGTACCAGCCGGGATGGAACCAGAACCTAATGGGTCGGCAGGTTCTGAGAACCTTAGGAGAACCTCAGGAGAACCTTCTCTAAATCCAACAACCCAGTACCAGCCGGGATGGAACCAGAGCCTAATGGGTCGGCAGGTTCTGAGAACCTCAGGAGAACCTCAGGAGAACCTTCTCTAAATCCAACATCCCAGTACCAGCCTAAAACACTCTGAGAGAACCAGGTTCCCTGATGTAGAACCTGGTTCTTCCGCCATCACTGATCGCCGTGGTTGTTGTTCTTGAATGATCCGTTCAAAAGAACGACACGTTTGAGCGAGGGAACCTTTGAGAACTTTGTTCCTGTCTGGGTCAGGCTCCTCCTGCCGTCCTCTGGGTCTCTGGTTCTACGCCCTGCTGCTGCTGCAGGGAGGGAGTACGTCAGCGAGCTCATATGAGGGGATGAACCCAGCGTGCTGCCTTCACTGGCCGTGGGAAATCTGTGTGGTTCCTTGTTTTAGTGTGAGAGAGAACCGCGCGGTACCGACTGCTGTGTGTGTCGCTGCAGTTCTCTGTGAACGTGTTCCGCACCCTTCCTCCGTCCTCCAACCCGACCGGAGCCGAGTTCGACCCTGAGGAGGACGAGCCGACGCTGGAGGCGGCCTGGCCTCACCTGCAGGTACCAAACGTTCCCCGTTCCTTCCTCTCTGGTCCCGGTGGACCCATCCAGAACCAGAACCACCACCAGAACCAGGTCTAAGTCCACCTGTGTCTTCACAGCTGGTGTACGAGTTCTTCCTTCGCTTCCTGGAGTCTCCCGACTTCCAGCCAAACGTTGCCAAGAAGTACATTGACCAGAAGTTCGTGCTGGCGGTAAGGTGCCGGCGTGGGTGTGGCTTCAGGTGAGCCAGGTGAGCCAGGTGAGCCTCTCACCGTCTCCTACCTGCCTTCCAGCTGCTGGAGCTGTTTGACAGTGAGGATCCCAGGGAGAGGGACTTCCTGAAGACCATCCTCCACCGCATCTACGGCAAGTTCCTGGGCCTCCGCGCCTACGTCCGCCGGCAGATCAACAACATCTTCTACAGGTGAGCAGCACCTGGGCGTGCTCGTGCAGGTGAGCCCGGCGGCAGCGGCGTCTCACCGTGTGTTCCTTCTGCAGGTTCATTTATGAGACGGAGCATCACAATGGCATCGCCGAGCTGCTGGAGATCCTGGGCAGGTAGAAACACACCTGGTCGTCTTCAGCTCTACCGCTCATGGGGAGGGGGGATCAGCTGTTAGCCCCCGCTAAGAGCGATTCTAGCCCCCGCTAAGAGCGGTGCTAGCCTCCGCTAACAGCGCTGCTAGCCTCCGCTAACAGCGCTGCTAGCCTCCGCTAAGAGCGCTGCTAGCCCCCGCTAACAGCGCTGCTAGCCCCCGCTAACAGCGCTGCTAGCCCCCGCTAACAGCGATGCTAGCCCCCGCTAACAGCGATGCTAGCCCCCGCTAACAGCGCTGCTAGCCCCCGCTAACAGCGATGCTAGCCCCCGCTAACAGCGCTGCTAGCCTCCGCTAACAGCGCCGCCTCCTCTGAGATACCGGCGTCCTGCCAGCGTGGGACGCCGCTCAGGTCCAGGAGGGTCATTCCCAGCCGTCTGCTCAGGGAGGTGGAGACGTTTAACTTTTATTAACTTCACTTAATAAGATGGCCGTCACCTCGTTCTGTTAGCGGGTCACATTAACGTTCTCCTGTGGTATCAGACATGAATATGAAAAGAATATTTTAGCATTTCTTATTTCTAATATATTTACTTTGTGACATTCAGCTCAGGTGGAAAAACATCCATAAATATGACAGTCTGGAAAAACTGCAGTGCGTTGTAGCGCATTTAGCTGTTAGCAGTACCGAATACATGGAGGACACTCCGAGGCTGCCGTAGCAGTTATTAGGCGCGTAGCGGTCGTTTGTAAGTAATTTAGCGCACCACTAGATGGCGCACCAGTGAGAAAATCTTACACACTGGGGCTTTAAATTAGCTTTTTATTCCAATTATTTAATCTAGTATGTCACTCTGATCTTCTGAAATGGGACGTTGCCCGTCTGACTACAGTATTTTTGTCTGAAATGGGACGCAGCCCATCTGACCGCAGTATTTTTGTCTGAAATGGGACGCAGCCCGTCTGACTACAGTATTCTGTCTGAAATGGGATGCAGCCCATCTGACCACAGTATTTTGTTCTGAAATGGGATGCAGCCCATCTGACCACAGTATTTTTTATGTAAAATGGGATGCAGCCCATCTGACCGCAGTATCTTTGTCTGAAATGGGATGCAGCCCATATGACCACAGTATTTTTTTCTGAAATGGGACGCAGCCCATCTGACTACAGTATCTTTTATGTAAAATGGGACGCAGCCCATCTGACCAGTATTTTTGTCTGAAATGGGATGCAGCCCATCTGACCACGGTATTTTTGTCTGAAATGGGATGCAGCCCGTCTGACCACGGTATTTTTGTCTGAAATGGGATGCAGCCCATCTGACCACAGTATTTTTGTCTGAAATGGGACGCAGCCCGTCTGACCGCAGTATTTTTGTCTGAAATGGGATGCAGCCCATCTGACCACAGTATTTTTTATGTAAAATGGGATGCAGCCCATCTGACCACAGTATTTTTGTCTGAAATGGAACGCAGCCCATCTGATCGCAGTATTTTTGTCTGAAATGGGACGCAGCCCATCTGACCACAGTATTTTTTATGTAAAATGGGATGCAGCCCATCTGACCACAGTATTTTTTATGTAAAATGGGATGCAGCCCATCTGACCACAGTATTTTTGTCTGAAATGGGACGCAGCCCATCTGACCACAGTATTTTTTATGTAAAATGGGATGCAGCCCATCTGACCACAGTATTTTTGTCTGAAATGGAACGCAGCCCATCTGATCGCAGTATTTTTGTCTGAAATGGGACGCAGCCCATCTGACCACAGTATTTTTTATGTAAAATGGGATGCAGCCCATCTGACCAGTATTTTTGTCTGAAATGGGATGCAGCCCATCTGACCACAGTATTTTTGTCTGAAATGGGATGCAGACCGTCTGACCACGGTATTTTTGTCTGAAATGGGACGCAGCCTGTCTGACCACAGTATTTTTGTCTGAAATGGGACGCAGCCCATCTGACCACAGTATTTTTGTCTGAAATGGGATGCAGCCCGTCTGACCACGGTACCTGCTGTCTCCTGTTGCAGCATCATTAACGGCTTCGCTCTGCCGCTGAAAGAAGAACACAAGATGTTTTTAATCCGGGTTCTGCTGCCGCTTCATAAAGTCAAGTCTCTGAGTGTGTACCATCCTCAGGTCAGTCAGCCGCCGGTAGTCCTGTTCTTGTGTTGTTCTGCTGTCTGATGCTGGTTCTGTTCCTCAGCTGGCCTACTGTGTGGTCCAGTTCCTGGAGAAGGACAGCAGCCTGACGGAGCCGGTGAGTCTCCTGTTGCAGAAACCTGGAAGTACCTGAGCTCAGGTGTTATTACAGGCTGGCCTCTGACCCCTGCAGGTGATCATGGGTCTGCTGAAGTTCTGGCCCAAGACTCACAGCCCGAAGGAGGTGATGTTTCTGAACGAGCTGGAGGAGATTCTGGACGTCATCGAGCCGTCTGAGTTTGTGAAGGTCCAGGAGCCGCTCTTCAGACAGCTGGCCAAGTGTGTGTCCAGCCCACACTTCCAGGTACCAGAACCAGAACCAGAACCAGAGCTGCTACGGACAGCCGGTCCTGAGTGGGATGTTGATGGAGGTGCTGATGTGGTTTCAGGTGGCTGAGAGAGCGCTGTATTACTGGAACAACGAGTATATCATGAGTCTGATCAGCGACAACGCCGTCAAGATCCTCCCCATCATGTTCCCCGCCCTCTACAAGAACTCCAAGAGCCACTGGAACAAGTACTCACCTGAGTTCAACAACGTTCCCTCAGACCACCTGATCCAGCCCTCAGCTCTGCTGTTTGTCCTGGATCCAGACTCTGAGTGATCTGGATCAGTAGTTCTGGATCAGTAGTTCTACAGGAGTTCTGAAGGTTGGCCCGACAGAACCTGCCCAGAGAAAAACGTTCTGGATCCTGTAGGCGTGTCAAACCCATCAGGAAGTCACTAAAGGGCCGGTTGAACATGTATAGATGATACTTTTGATTTAATTTCAGTTTATATAAAAATATAAAAACTTCACAGTAACATGAAAGTAGCACCTCAGGCCCAGTTTATACAGTTATTGTGCTGAGTTACACTTTAAACTCATTATTCACTTCTTCAAACTGCCATCTAGTGGCAGGATGCTGTTACTACACAGTTAAAATAATCAACATGAGCTACAGGAGGCTCAGTTTTAGCCACTTTATACACTTTAAAGGATTTATGCCTCTACTTTATGACACAAAATGCCTGTTTAGCCGCTGGAGGACCAGATAAACCGCCCTGAGGGCCCATATCTGGCCCCCGGGTCTGTAGAGGAAAATGTGAGGAACCGAGGGCAGAATCAGGTGGTTCTGTAGCTCCTCCCACAGAAGGCCCAGGTGGCACCAGCAGAACCTGTTTAACTGAGCAGGTCTTCCTCCTCAGGACGATCCACGGGCTGATCTACAACGCCCTGAAGCTCTTCATGGAGATGAACCAGAAGCTTTTTGACGACTGCACCCAGCAGTACAAAGCTGAGAAACAGAAGTAGGTTCTGCAGGCCGGGTCCGCCGGACCGGACCGGACCTGCAGCACGCTCTCATGTGCCTCTGTGTCCTGATGCAGAGAGAAGTACAAGCTGAAGGAGCGGGAGGAGGTGTGGCTGAAGATCGAGGAGCTGGCCCGACAGAACCCGCAGGTATCAGCTGCCAGGAAGCAGAACACAGCAGGTTCTGTTAGCAGGGAGGGAGAACCTGTCAGAACCTCACCTCTCCTCTCACCTTCACTTTCAGAGCAACAGGCTGCAGCGCCTCCGCCCAGGACTCCGCCCACAGGAGGAGGTGAGGCGTGTAGGTGTGACCTCACACGGTCACACGGCGACGTCACACGGTGACATCACCGTGTGATGTCATCGTGTGACCTCACCGTGTGACCTCACCTTGTGATGTCACCGGTCCTGACCTGTCCTCTTTCAGTTCCTGATGTACAGCGACGGCGGTCTGGCCGTGTTCTCCATGGAGACGGAGACGCCAACGACGGAGGACATCCAGCTGCTGAAGAAAAGCATGGAGACCGAAGCCTCGCAGGTAACACACCTGGAGGAGGTCACCTGGAGGAGGTCACCTGAGGGCGCGCTAACGGCTGCTCCTCTGCTGCAGGGCGTGAAGGACCTGAAGAAGGAGAAGGCCCTGATGAGGAGGAAGTCCGAGCTGCCGCAGGACGTCTACACCATCAAAGCTCTGGAGGCTCACAAGAGGGCCGAGGAGTTCCTCACAGCCAATCAGGAGGCTCTCTGACCGCCCTGAGCCTGGCTCCGCCCCCCACCGGCCCACCTGTGTCCGGCTGTCTCAGCGCTGCGCTGTGATTGGACGTCAGCCTTTCTGCGCCTGAACGCATCATCAGCTGCAGAGACCGAAGATCCATCCTGACGAGCTGCGCCGGTTCCGGCTCGGTTCTGCAGCAGAACGGGCCGAACATCAGCTGCATCACCGCCGGAGCGTTTGGGCCCAACGGGTCAGAACCCGCTGGCCTCAGAGAAGCAGAACAAAGGCACGGTTCCACTGGGCCGCCTGTTTTAGATCGGGCCCGGTCCAGAAGGGCCCGGTCCGCTCAGAGAAGGTTCTGTATGTCAGGTCGTCTCCTGGAGGAATCTCTCTGTCGGCAGAGACAGAAGCGGGTCGGCGCCGTTCAGCGGGCCGTCGGGCCTCAGGGTTCCCTGGAGTCCGGTTCTGCAGACGGCGGCTGTTGTTCTCCGCTAAGTTAGAACCTGAGATCTTACCTGGTTAACAGAACCTCTGCTGAGCGGCGCCGGTTCCACGTTTGATTGAAACAAACGCAGGAAAGTGGGCGGAGCCGGTGGAACCGGGCCTTCAGATGGATGCTTGTAGAACCCTGGTTCTGGTTCTGTTGTGTTCAGGTTTCAGGACGGGCGCTCCACCACCTTTAACCTCACCTGACTCGACCAATCAGCTGCAGCCTCACTTCTGATGAACGAATGGGAGACAGGGAACGCAGACGTCCAATCAGAGGCGAGGATGAGGAGGCGTGGCCTGCTGACGGGAAGTCTACAGCCAGGTAGAACCTCAAAGGATCCAGAACGTCTCACCTGGTTCCTCCTGGTTCTGCTGAGCTGACCTGAATGTACTCAGCCCTCCTACAGATGGCGCTGTTCACCTACACAGGTGGATGTTTCTGAGGTGGGCGGAGCTTCGTCATGTGACTGCATCCCCACATAAAGGCCTCGGCCCCCCCACCATCCCCTCACTGGACAGAACAGGACCGGTTCTGGGTCCAGACCCGGTTCCGTGACACTACAACGTGACGCCACTTCCTGTCATGGTGTACAGACGTTTAATCAGATGTTCATGTATGTACAGAGAAAATAAATCCGGCCATGTTGGACCGGGTTCCACACAGAAATCACTGGTTCTGACAGAAACACGCTAACAGAACCTGGTCCACATGGTTCCTTCACAGGAAACAATCAGATTCTAATAATAAAATACATGAACTACTAACTGATGTCACTTCCTGTTTGTGAGTCATGTGGTCCGGATCAGAACCATGAGCAGCCGGTTCGTGGTGCATTCAGGGCCGGTCGGGACAGAATGTGGCGGCTCGGGTAAGATGGTGGAGGAATGGAGGAGCTGGTGCGTTCAGGGACGGCTGTGGAGGTGCGTTCAGGGACGGCTGTGGAGGTGCGTTCAGGGTCCCGGCACGTTGCCGCGGCGCAGCATCCTGAGCCCAGAGGAGCTCTGGCGGTCCTGCAGCGTGTGCTGCACCATGTCCTTCCACTGGTCGTCTGAGATCTCCTGAGCCCAGGGCGGCACCCCCAGAGACGGCAGCGCCACCGCCGCCATCGTCCGCTTCACCAGCTCCACGTGGTCTGTGGGGAAACAGGAAGTGATGTCAGCAGGTTCTGGACCCGCAGCAGCTTCCTGCTTCATTCCCAGGAGAGCAGCCGGTACCTGGGAACCTCAATGGTTCCTACTTCTGGTACTTTAGGGTGTTTATGTGGTAATAAATGTTAATCTAGGAATAAAATCCCAACATAACATTTAATATAGAAAGCTGATTGGATCTGGAAATTAACTTTATGAAATACTTCCTGATTCTATAAAACTGATTTTGTGACCTGAGAAACCAGCCTGGACCCGTTTCAGGCTTCAACAGCCTCCCTGGTTCCTGGTTTTCTAGCTAAAGGTGACGCTGAAGCTAAATCAAGAATAGAATTTAAAATTCTCCTTCTAACGTATAAAGCCCTTAATAATCAAGCTCCATCATATATCAGAGCTCTGATTACCCCGTATGTTCCTAACAGAGCACTTCGCTCTCAGACTGCAGGTCTGCTGGTGGTTCCTATAGTCTCTAAAAGTAGAATGGGAGGCAGATCCTTTAGCTATCAGGCTCCTCTCCTGTGGAACCAACTCCCAGTTTTGGTCCGTGAGGCAGACACCCCGTCTACTTTTAGGACTAATCTTAAAACTTTCCTTTGTGACAAAGCTTCTAGTCAGAGTGGCTCATGTTACCCTGAGCTACCTCTATAGTTATGCTGCTATAGGCTTAGGCTGCTGGAGGACATCGGGGTCTATTTCTGTCACTCTGCTGAGTTCTCCTACTGCTCTCCAATCTGCAGTGTTTGTTGTTATTTCAGCTTTTAACTTTTTGTTCTCTATCATTTTTCTCTTCATAGAAGGTACACCTGGTCTGGCGTTCTGTTAGCTGTGACATCATCAGGGGAGGCAGATCATCCACTATTACCATCTAACATAGAAAGTACTCCTGGGTCAATGTGAGCTTCTGAGCTTTCTGTGTCTCTGCTCTGTCTTCTCTATCATAGAAAGTACTCCTGGGTCAATGTGAGCTTCTGAGCTTTCTGTGTCTCTGCTCTGTCTTCTCTAAGCCCCAGTGGGTGGAGGCAGATGAGCGTTCACACTGAGCCTGGTTCTGGTTCTGCTGGAGGTTCTCCTCCCTGTTAAAGGGGAGTTTTCCTCTCCACTGTCGCTTCATGCATGCTCAGTATGAGGGATTGCTGCAAAGCCATCAACAATGCAGACGACTGTCCACTGTGGCTCTACGCTCTTTCAGGAGGAGTGAATGCTGCTTGGAGAGACTTGATGCAACCTGCTGGGTTTCCTTATATAGGACATTTTTGACCAATCTGTATAATCTGATTGATTTGACTTTAAGTGCCTCGAGATGACATGTTTCATGAATTGGCGCTATATAAATAAAATTTAATTGAATTATAGCTACAGCTAAAGGTGAAGCTGAAGCTAAAGGTGAAGCTGAAGCTAAAGGTGAAACTGAAGCTAAAGGTGAAGCTAAAGGTGAAGGTGAAGCTAAATGTGAAGCTAAAGGTGAAGCTAAAGCTAAAGGTGAAGCTAAAGCTAAAGGTGAAGCTAAAAGCGAACCTGAAGCTAAAGGTGAAGCTAAAGGTGAAGCTGAAGCTAAAGGTGAAGCTAAAGGTGAAGGTGAAGCTAAATGTGAAGCTAAAGGTGAAGCTGAAGCTAAAGGTGAAGCTAAAGCTAAAGGTGAAGCTAAAGGTGAAGCTGAAGCTAAAGGTGAAGCTAAAGGTGAAGCTAAAGCTAAAGGTGAAACTGAAGCTAAAGGTGAAGCTAAAGGTGAAGCTGAAGCTAAAGGTGAAACTGAAGCTAAAGGTGAAGCTAAAGCTAAAGGTGAAACTGAAGCTAAAGGTGAAGCTAAAGGTGAAGGTGAAGCTAAAGGTGAAGCTAAATGTGAAGCTAAAGGTGAAGGTGAAGCTAAAGGTGAAGCTAAATGTGAAGCTAAAGGTGAAGCTGAAGCTAAAGGTGAAGCTGAAGCTAAAGCTAAGGGTGAAGCTAAAGGTGAAGCTGAAGCTAAAGGTGAAGGTGAAGCTAAAGGTAAAGCTGAAGCTAAAGCTAAAGGTGAAGCTAAAAGCGAACCTGAAGCTAAAGGTGAAGCTGAAAGTGAAGCTAAATGTGAAGCTGAAGCTAAAGGTGAAGCTAAATCTAAAGGTGAAGCTAAAGCTAAAGGTGAAGCTAAAAGCGAACCTGAAGCTAAAGGTGAAGCTGAAGCTAAAGGTGAAGCTGAAGCTAAAGGTGAAGCTAAAGCTAAAGGTGAAGCTAAAAGCGAACCTGAAGCTAAAGCTAAGGGTGAAGCTAAAGGTGAAGCTGAAGCTAAAGGTGAAGGTGAAGCTAAAGGTAAAGCTGAAGCTAAAGCTAAAGGTGAAGCTAAAAGCGAACCTGAAGCTAAAGGTGAAGCTAAAGGTGAAGGTGAAGCTAAAGGTGAAGCTAAATGTGAAGCTAAAGGTGAAGCTGAAGCTAAAGGTGAAGCTGAAGCTAAAGCTAAGGGTGAAGCTAAAGGTGAAGCTGAAGCTAAAGGTGAAGGTGAAGCTAAAGGTAAAGCTGAAGCTAAAGCTAAAGGTGAAGCTAAAAGCGAACCTGAAGCTAAAGGTGAAGCTGAAAGTGAAGCTAAATGTGAAGCTGAAGCTAAAGGTGAAGCTAAATCTAAAGGTGAAGCTAAAGCTAAAGGTGAAGCTAAAAGCGAACCTGAAGCTAAAGGTGAAGCTGAAGCTAAAGGTGAAGCTGAAGCTAAAGGTGAAGCTAAAGCTAAAGGTGAAGCTAAAAGCGAACCTGAAGCTAAAGCTAAGGGTGAAGCTAAAGGTGAAGCTGAAGCTAAAGGTGAAGGTGAAGCTAAAGGTAAAGCTGAAGCTAAAGCTAAAGGTGAAGCTAAAAGCGAACCTGAAGCTAAAGGTGAAGCTGAAAGTGAAGCTAAATGTGAAGCTGAAGCTAAAGGTGAAGCTAAATCTAAAGGTGAAGCTGAAGCTAAAGGTGAAGCTAAATGTGAAGCTAAAGGTGAAGCTAAAGCTGAAGCTAAATGTGAAGCTGAAGCTAAAGGTGAAGCTGAAGCTAAAGGTGAAGCTGAAGCTAAAGGTGAAGCTAAAGCTAAAGGTGAAGCTAAAGGTAAAGGTGAAGCTAAATGTGAAGCTAAAGGTAAAGGTGAAGCTAAATGTGAAGCTAAATGTGAAGCTGAAGCTAAAGGTGAAGCTAAAGCTAAAGGTGAAGCTAAAGGTGAAGCTAAAGGTGAAGCTGAAGCTAAAGCTAAATGTGAAGCTGAAGCTAAAGGTGAAGCTAAAGCTAAAGGTGAAGCTAAAGGTAAAGGTGAAGCTAAATGTGAAGCTAAAGGTAAAGGTGAAGCTAAATGTGAAGCTAAATGTGAAGCTGAAGCTAAAGGTGAAGCTAAAGCTAAAGGTGAAGCTAAAGGTGAAGCTGAAGCTAAAGGTGAAGCTAAATGTGAAGCTAAAGGTGAAGCTAATGCTAAAGGTGAAGCTAAATGTGAAGCTGAAGCTAAATGTGAAGCTGAAGCTAAAGGTGAAGCTGAAGCTAAAGGTGAAGCTAAAGCTAAAGGGTGAAGCTAAAGGTAAAGGTGAAGCTAAATGTGAAGCTAAAGGTAAAGGTGAAGCTAAATGTGAAGCTAAATGTGAAGCTGAAGCTAAATGTGAAGCTGAAGCTAAAGGTGAAGCTGAAGCTAAAGGTGAAGCTAAAGCTAAAGGTGAAGCTAAAGGTGAAGCTAAAGGTAAAGGTGAAGCTAAATGTGAAGCTAAAGGTAAAGGTGAAGCTAAATGTGAAGCTAAATGTGAAGCTGAAGCTAAATGTGAAGCTGAAGCTAAAGGTGAAGCTGAAGCTAAAGGTGAAGCTAAAGCTAAAGGTGAAGCTAAAGGTGAAGCTGAAGCTAAAGGTGAAGCTAAAGGTGAAGCTAAAGCTAAAGGTGAAGCTAAAGGTGAAGCTGAAGCTAAAGGTGAAGCTAATGGTGAAGCTGAAGCTAAAGGTGAAGGTGAAGGTGAAGCTAAAGCTAAAGGTGAAGCTAAAGGTGAAGCTAAAGCTAAAGGTGAAGCTAAAGGTGAAGCTAAAGCTAAAGGTGAAGCTAAAGGTGAAGCTAAAGCTAAAGGTGAAGCTAAATGTGAAGCTAAAGGTAAAGCTGAAGCTAAATGTGAAGCTGAAGCTAAATGTGAAGCTGAAGCTAAAGGTGAAGCTAAAGGTGAAGCTGAAGCTAAAGCTGAAGCTAAATGTGAAGCTGAAGCTAAATGTGAAGCTGAAGCTAAAGGTGAAGCTAAATGTGAAGCTAAAGGTAAAGCTGAAGCTAAATGTGAAGCTGAAGCTAAATGTGAAGCTGAAGCTAAAGGTGAAGCTGAAGCTAAAGGTGAAGCTGCGTCCTCACCAAACGGCAGCAGCAGGAGGTGATTACCTCGTGAGACGCGATCAGGAGCAAATTAACGGTCTGCGAAGCGAACGCTGCGTTTCAGGCCAGAGCGGCTTGAGTTCAACCACCTGAACTTTTCTGTCACTTTTACGCGTTAAGGTTCTGCTCGCCCGTTCATTTAGGCTCAGAACGTTCCGTTACGTATTTAGACGGAACGTTTAGGCCATGTTTCTACTGACGATGGATTTAATGACCGCAGGGATCCGTCCCAGCCAGCAGCTCCGTTAGGCGCATAGACGCTCCTCCTGGCTGACGGTGCGCTGAAACGGCTTTTAATGGCCGCCATGTCCAGGCAGAGGAGGACACGGACGGGAGGAGACCGACGTCGTCTGTCTCCTCCCGTCCCTCGGTCTGGGCTCGTTGCGAACGCGCCTTGAAGAACTAGAAGTTGGAACCGGGTCTTATGAGCCGATTCTCCCCTGAACAGATTCCTGAGTCTGAACGGACTCTCAGTCCAAACACGGCGGGGACAGCGCGTCCTCTCACCTGCGTCCATGGGGATGGAGGCGCGGCTCCTTTGGGCCGCCGCCCCCTCGGGGTCCTCCTCCTCATCGCTGTCCGGAGGCGGAGCTTCAGGGAGGTGCAGGCCCATCACCTGCAGGGACAGGGCAGGTGAGACGGGCTTCTTTCAGGTCGGCAGCTGTTGCCGGGCAGATCTCACCTCTATCCTGTGCTGCACCTGCTGCAGCGCCTCAGAGTGGGACGCGTCCCCCCCGTCCTCGTCCTCAGGCTGCTCGCCCCCGTTCAGGCCGTCCGGGTCCTGGTTCAGAGGCTGGTAGTAGTATCCTCCGCTGCTCTCCTCCCCCTCCTCCTCCTCCTCCTCTCCATCCAGCTCCATGTCTCCCCCGTCCTCCCCCGCCTCCTCTCCCCCACCCCACACCGCCCCAGCGGGCAGCACCGCTCCGTCCCCTGGACGCTCGTCCTCCCCCAGCTCGTCCTCGGAGCTCGGCAAGACTCTCTCTGGTCCCATTGCTGAGCGGCACACTTCCATCCACGGACACAGCTCTGAGGACACATGATATACCAGTTAGTTTGGCTCTAACAATGTATTAACTTAACTTGATTTACTTATATTAAGGGAAGAACTGGTAGTTCGTCTGAGTTCACATAAACTAAGAGCAACATATATGCTCATGCTCTGAGTTTTGCCTGTTATCTTGTTTCTCACATAAAACGTGTTACTTTGATTTAGCTTGTTTTAACCTGTGGTGGGAATTTCTGACGAGGTGTTGTGAGAAGGACTGAAGGAAACTGGGAGCAACGTGTCGGGTTCACGCTCTGTATCCCTTACTCTGTATATATTCATGTGAAACTAGAATTATATTGTGCTTCACACACTGATATGCGCTCTGAGTTCGTGATGTTATTTTATTTCTCACATCGATTACGCTCATGTTGTTTTGCTTCACACACTGCTGAGATGCTGGGAACGGTTTCTGTTTTGGAAACATGTTTTGGGAAACAGGGCGGCTGTGGAGGGAGAAATGGCCGCTCTCGCTCCACATCTGACCCTTTGTTTATAGTATATAGTATAGTATATATAGTATATAGTATAGTGTATATATAGTATAGTGTATATAGTATATAGTATAGTGTATATATAGTATATAGTATAGTATATATAGTATAGTATATAGTATATATAGTATATAATATAGTATAGTATATAGTATAGTGTATATATATAGTATATATAGTATAGTATATAGTATAGTATATATAGTATATAGTATAGTGTATATATAGTGTATAGTATAGTGTATATATAGTATATAGTATAGTGTATATATAGTATAGTATATAGTAT
This sequence comes from Fundulus heteroclitus, assembly GCF_011125445.2. Classification (NCBI taxonomy): domain Eukaryota; kingdom Metazoa; phylum Chordata; class Actinopteri; order Cyprinodontiformes; family Fundulidae; genus Fundulus; species Fundulus heteroclitus. The sequence goes on along the minus strand of NC_046382.1, from coordinate 3,133,727 downwards.
AGTCTCTCGTATAGTCTAGTATATATCGTCTATATAGTCTAGTAGTATCGTGTATATATAGTATGTATAGTCTCGTATCTAGTCGTATAGTCTCTCTAGTATAGTCTCTAGTATAGTGTATCTCGTATCGTATCTCTATAGTATATAGTATAGTATATATAGTATATCGTATCGTGTCTCTATAGTGTCTAGTCGTGTATCTAGTCTCTCGTATCGTGTATATAGTGTATCGTCTCGTGTCTATCTAGTCTCTCGTCTCGTGTCTCTCTCGTCTCGTCTCTAGTATCGTATCTCGTCTCGTCTCTCTCGTCTCTCGTCTCGTCTATCGTCTCGTGTCTCTCTCGTCTGTCTAGTATAGTCTCTCTCGTCTCTCTCGTCTATAGTCTAGTCTCTCTCGTCTCTCGTCTCGTGTCTCGTATCGTGTCTCTCTCGTCTCTAGTCTCGTGTCTCTCTCGTCTCGTCTCTCGTCTCGTGTCTCTATAGTCTGTATAGTCTCGTCTCTCTCGTCTAGTATATAGTCTAGTCTATCTAGTCTAGTATCTATAGTCTCTCGTGTCTCTCGTCTCGTCTATCTAGTATCTCGTCTAGTCTCTCTCGTCTCTCGTCTAGTGTCTCTATCGTCTCTAGTCTAGTCTCTCTCGTATAGTCTAGTCTCTCGTATCTAGTATAGTGTATATATAGTATAGTATATATAGTATAGTATATATAGTATAGTATATAACGAGGAGACTGGCCTCAGCCCGGTGAGTCTGCCGTGGGTTTGAGGACGCCCAGCCGTGTGTTTCCTCTAACCTGGACTGAGGGCTCCCAGTTCCGTGTCAATGGTAAGAGCTGATTCTAATAATCTGTTGAACATCACGCCTGTTTGCTACTTTGCTATATTCTGTGAGGAATAATGAAGGACATAGTTATTCTAGCAGAAACAGGGTTTGAGTCCTTATTTGTGTGTTGCTGATCTCTTCCCAACCTGAATAAAAATTTCATAAAACAACACAGGAGACAGTCTGAGCAGAAAATCTGAGGAGTCACAGAAAGTTCTACTAGAACTACAACATCACAGAAAGTACTATTAGAACTACAACGTCACAGAAAGTACTACCAGAACAACAACGTCACAGAAAGTACTACCAGAACAACAACGTCACAGAAAGTACTACTAGAACAACAACGTCACAGAAAGTACTACTAGAACTACAACGTCACAGAAAGTACTACTAGAACTACAACGTCACAGAAAGTACTATTAGAACTACAACGTCACAGAAAGTACTACTAGAACTACGTCACAGAAAGTACTACTAGAACAACAACGTCACAGAAAGTACTACTAGAACTACGTCACAGAAAGTACTACTAGAACTACAACGTCACAGAAAGTACTACTAGAACTACAACGTCACAGAAAGTACTACTAGAACAACAATGTCACAGAAAGTACTACTAGAACTACAACGTAACAGAAAGTTCTACTAGAACCACAACGTCACAGAAAGTTCTACTACAACCACAACGTCACAGAAAGTTCTACTCTTACCACAACATCACAGAAAGTACTACTAGAACAACAACGTCACAGAAAGTACTACTCTTACCACAACATCACAGAAAGTACTACTAGAACAACAACGTCACAGAAAGTACTACTAGAACAACAACGTCACAGAAAGTACTACTAGAACTACAACGTCACAGAAAGTACTACTAGAACTACAACGTCACAGAAAGTACTATTAGAACTACAACATCACAGAAAGTACTACTAGAACTACGTCACAGAAAGTACTACTAGAACAACAACGTCACAGAAAGTACTACTAGAACTACGTCACAGAAAGTACTACTAGAACTACAACGTCACAGAAAGTACTACTAGAACTACAACGTCACAGAAAGTACTACTAGAACAACAATGTCACAGAAAGTACTACTAGAACTACAACGTAACAGAAAGTTCTACTAGAACCACAACGTCACAGAAAGTTCTACTCTTACCACAACATCACAGAAAGTACTACTAGAAGTACAACATCACAGAAAGTTCTACTAGAACCACAGCATCACAGACAGTTCTACTAGAACATCACAGAAAGCTCTACTAGAACCACAACGTAACAGAAAGTTCTACTAGAACCACAACATCACAAAGTTCTACTAGAACCACAACGTCACAGACAGTTCTACTAGAACATCACAGAAAGTTCTACTCTTACCACAACATCACAGAAAGTACTACTAGAACAACAACGTCACAGAAAGTACTACTAGAACAACAACGTCACAGAAAGTACTACTAGAACTACAACGTCACAGAAAGTACTACTAGAACAACAATGTCACAGAAAGTACTACTAGAACTACAACGTAACAGAAAGTTCTACTAGAACCACAACGTCACAGAAAGTTCTACTCTTACCACAACATCACAGAAAGTACTACTAGAAGTACAACATCACAGAAAGTTCTACTAGAACCACAGCATCACAGACAGTTCTACTAGAACATCACAGAAAGCTCTACTAGAACCACAACGTAACAGAAAGTTCTACTAGAACCACAACATCACAAAGTTCTACTAGAACCACAACGTCACAGACAGTTCTACTAGAACATCACAGAAAGTTCTACTCTTACCACAACATCACAGAAAGTACTACTAGAACAACAACGTCACAGAAAGTACTACTAGAACAACAACGTCACAGAAAGTACTACTAGAACTACAACGTCACAGAAAGTACTATTAGAACTACAACGTCACAGAAAGTACTACTAGAACTACGTCACAGAAAGTACTACTAGAACAACAACGTCACAGAAAGTACTACTAGAACTACGTCACAGAAAGTACTACTAGAACTACAACGTCACAGAAAGTACTACTAGAACAACAATGTCACAGAAAGTACTACTAGAACTACAACGTAACAGAAAGTTCTACTACAACCACAACGTCACAGAAAGTTCTACTACAACCACAACGTCACAGAAAGTTCTACTCTTACCACAACGTCACAGAAAGTACTACTAGAACAACAACGTCACAGAAAGTACTACTCTTACCACAACATCACAGAAAGTACTACTAGAACAACAACGTCACAGAAAGTACTACTAGAACAACAACGTCACAGAAAGTACTACTAGAACTACAACGTCACAGAAAGTACTACTAGAACTACAACGTCACAGAAAGTACTATTAGAACTACAACATCACAGAAAGTACTACTAGAACTACATCACAGAAAGTACTACTAGAACAACAACGTCACAGAAAGTACTACTAGAACTACGTCACAGAAAGTACTACTAGAACTACAACGTCACAGAAAGTACTACTAGAACTACAACGTCACAGAAAGTACTACTAGAACAACAATGTCACAGAAAGTACTACTAGAACTACAACGTAACAGAAAGTTCTACTAGAACCACAACGTCACAGAAAGTTCTACTACAACCACAACGTCACAGAAAGTTCTACTCTTACCACAACATCACAGAAAGTACTACTAGAAGTACAACATCACAGAAAGTTCTACTAGAACCACAGCATCACAGACAGTTCTACTAGAACATCACAGAAAGCTCTACTAGAACCACAACGTAACAGAAAGTTCTACTAGAACCACAACATCACAAAGTTCTACTAGAACCACAACGTCACAGACAGTTCTACTAGAACATCACAGAAAGTTCTACTCTTACCACAACATCACAGAAAGTTCTACTAGAACCACAACATCACAGAAAGTTCTACTAGAACTACAACATCACAAAGTTCTACTAGAACCACAACGTCACAGAAAGTTCTACTCTTACCACAACATCACAGAAAGTACTACTAGAAGTACAACATCACAGAAAGTTCTACTAGAACCACAACATCACAAAGTTCTACTAGAACCACAACGTCACAGACAGTTCTACTAGAACATCACAGAAAGTTCTACTCTTACCACAACATCACAGAAAGTTCTACTAGAACCACAACGTCACAGAAAGTTCTACTAGAACCACAACATCACAAAGTTCTACTAGAACCACAACGTCACAGACAGTTCTACTAGAACATCACAGAAAGTTCTACTAGAACCACAACGTCACAGAAAGTTCTACTAGAACCACAACATCACAAAGTTCTACTAGAACCACAACATCACATAAAGTACCACTAAAGTACTACAGCATGCAGTACAACCAAACTATGAAGTTCTAAAGTCGAGCTGCACCCTAACGCCATCCACCTAACTAGCCGTTAGTTCCGGTTCTGGGTCCGGTCGTCGGTTCTGTTCGTAGCTACTGACCAGAACTAACGGTCGGAACCGCAGGCAAGTGGTGAGAAGAATGCTAACAGCTAACCGAGCTAGCTGCTTAGTGGTGTAGCTTTGGTTAGCTAGGCTAGGTCGGCTAGCTGGGTGGTTAGCTGGTTAGTTAGCTCATTAGTTAGCTCATTAGTTACCACGTTAGTTAGCTCATTAGTTAGCTGGTTAGTTAGCTGGTTGACTGCTTGGTTTCGCCGCCCGGCAACACTAACCTCCAGCTGTCTCCTTCTGGGTCTGTCAGCTCGAGTTTGGGTACAGCCTGCTGCTAGCTCAGCTGATGCTCTAACACTTCCGGGTACGTCACCACGTCCTGACGTTCCTCTTTTTATTTCTTCAAGTTTCAGACTTTTTTAAAAATATAAAATAAGCAGTAAACATATTTTCATCAGATTCTAAAATAAAGAACCAAACAAACAAATAATTTTACTCTCACCAACATGATGGTCCATGAAACCCAAACGCGGTGACGTCATCGTCGCAGAGTCCCCTGGAGAACGGGTTCAACACGTTTCCATGACGACGAAACTCATACAGGTCCATAACGGAGCTGTACAGGAAGTGACGTCACAAGTACAGATCCTCTAATGCTGAAGCTTCGTTACTCTGATTAACATTTAACATTGTTCAGTCGGGTGGGGTGCGTCTCAGCAGGTGGGAACTTCACACAGTTACTGAGACGTGTTGCATATGCTGGTGAAGATGGGGGTGAGTGGGGGGGGGGGGGGGTCTGTCAGGACTCGCTGCTTTCTTCTCATCAGACGCTGAAGGCCCGGTTAACATCATCGTCGTTAGTATATAAGCATAATGAAGTCTTCTGAGACAACGGCTCAGAATTCACTCAGATTCACAATAATGTGTTGAACTTTGTTTCTCTCTGAGAAATTAGTAGAATGGACCGACGACACTGAGGAACCTGAAGAACCAGCAGCATGTTTGGGAACATGTAACAGAGCATGAACTGGCTGTTGGGTTAATGATTCCCAGCAGGGGGCGCTAGACCTCACAGCTTGGAGAAAGAAGTTGTTTTTAAGTTCAATTCAGTTTTATTTATACAGCACCACTTCATGAATCACATCATATCAAGTCTCCTTCCAAAGTCAGACTCCATCAGATCCTCCAGGTTGGTGAGAAAGTTTCCTCTCTAAGGAAACCCAGCAGGTTGCATCAAGTCTCTCCAAGCAGCATTCACTCCTCCTGAAAGAGCGTAGAGCCACAGTGGACAGTCGTCTGCATTGTTGATGGCTTTGCAGCAATCCCTCATACTGAGCATGCATGAAGCGACAGTGGAGAGGAAAACTCCCCTTTAACAGGGAGGAGAACCTCCAGCAGAACCAGAACCAGGCTCAGTGTGAACGCTCATCTGCCTCCACCCACTGGGGCTTAGAGAAGACAGAGCAGAGACACAGAAAGCTCAGAAGCTCACACTGACCCAGGAGTACTTTCTATATTAGAGAAGACAGAGCAGAGACACAGAAAGCTCAGAAGCTCACACTGACCCAGGAGTACTTTCTATATTAGATGGTAATAGAGGATGAACTGCCTCCCCTGATGATGTCACAGCTAACAGAACACCAGACCAGGTGTCAAGGTGTACCTGCTATGTTATATATATATATATATATATATATATATATATATATATATATATATATATATATATATATATATATATATATATATATATGCTCAATATTGTGTGTGCGTGTGTGTGTGTGTGTGTGTGGGGGGGGGGGTATATGTATTGAACCACTTATTAGGATACTAATATTATTAATATAGAATATTAGAGCATTATATGATGATTGTGTAATTATCACACTTATGGCTCGTGTTTTATGGTTTTATTGTTGCTGTTTCTTCAGCAGACTGTGACCCTCGGCTCGCGGTGAGTCCGTGTTTTGTGCTCAGAGTGAGCCCTCCTCGTTTCTCTCCTCTCTGTCTCGTAGTAACGCAGCTCACCTGCAGAAACACACCGGGACTCACGGACACCTCTGACCGACACACGGACCTGCTGGCCGGCTGCAGACCCCGCTGCCTCCTCCTTACCGTGGCCCGGTACACGCTCACTAACCCAACACCGTCGGTTCCGATGCTCGCCGTCTTGTTGGACCTGGATCTGCGCGTGGCCTGCGGCGGTACCGTCGAATGATGACATCAGCGCGTGCCAGTCTCCCCTCTCTGCGCGTGAGCTGATCGATCACGTCTCAGGTTAATTGATTCGCGCAGCGGAGAGCCAATCAGAGTGATCGATCAGCTGATCGGTCAGGTACATTGTTCCAGTTCATCAGTTCATGCTGATCTCTGATTGGCTCTGCTCTGTAGGCAGAGCTCCCTGATTGGTCGCTGAGGTCAGGCGCAGTTAAACACCTTATTGATCCGGAATGATTATTGATGTCCTGCAGCTTTAGCAGCTGTCGCTTTCTGAGAGCAGAACTGGGTCGGAACCAGCAGCCTTGATGCTCCTGGTGGCTCTGTGTGATGTTCTGCTGGTTCTGACTCCTCAGAGGTTCGGAGCCGCTGACCCAGTCCAGCCAGCGGTGCCGTGGAGTCCAGATGCTGCCGGCCTCCATCCAGATCACCGGGGAGCTGCTGTCCGCCACCGAGGTCCAGGACATCTGCGAGAGCCTGAAGGAGGACGGCGTCCGCCTGCTCTCCGTCCGCGGCTGCCAGCTCTCCGACCGAGACTTCGGCCGCGTGTGCCGCAGCGTGGCCGCGTCCCGCTCGCTGGCGCAGCTCAACCTCAACCTGGGCGTGGTCTCCAGCCTCAGCCGGACGCGCCACCTGGCCGACGCCCTGGCGACCAACCGCTCCCTGCAGACCCTCTTGTGAGTAGCCGCCTTCCTGATTGGCCGGCTCACCTGGCTGCTCGCTGACACCTGTCCCCGCCCCCCGCAGCCTCCACGGCAGCCCGCTGCTGGACGCCGGCCTGGCGGCCCTCAACCCGGCGCTGTCCACTCACCCGGCCCTGGTGTGCCTGGACCTGGGAGACTGCATGCTGGGCGAGGAGGCGCTGGCGCTCATCTGCGGGATGCTGCCGCCTGACGGCGCCAAGTCAGGTAGGAAAGGCTCAGATTCCTGTGGTCAGTGAACGCAGCACCACACACCTGCCCGTGTCAGGATCAGCCTGCAGTCCAGGTGTCATAATCCAGGTCACCTGCGCAGCTTCTGCCTCATTAAGAGGATTAATTACGGATGACATCAGAGGAAGGTTTTAGTTCCTGTCACCCTGTTCATACATCTGTAATTCACCTGTTATATGTTCACCTGTCTGTAATTCACCTGTCTGTAATTCACCTGTTATATGTTCCCCTGTCTGTAATTCACCTGTCTGTAATTCACCTGTTATATGTTCACCTGTCTGTAATTCACCTGTTATATGTTCACCTGTCTGTAATTCACCTGTCTGTAATTCACCTGTTATATGTTCACCTGTCTGTAATTCACCTGTCTGTAAATCACCTGTTATATGTTCACCTGTCTGTAATTTACCTGTCTGTAAGTTACCTGTTATATATTCACCTGTCTGTAATTCACCTGTCTGTAATTCACCTGTTATATGTTAACCTATCTGTAAATCACCTGTTATATGTTCACCTATCTGTAATTCACCTATCTGTAATTCACCTGTTATTTGTTCACCTATCTGTAATTCACCTGTCTGTAAGTTACCTGTTATATATTCACCTATCTGTAATTCACCTGTTATATATTCACCTATCTGTAATTCACCTGTTATATGTTCACCTGTCTGTAATTCACCTGTTATATGTTCACCTATCTGTAATTCACCTGTTATATGTTCACCTGTCTGTAATTCACCTGTTATATATTCACCTATCTGTAATTCACCTGTCTGTAATTCACCTGTTATATGTTCACCTGTCTGTAATTCACCTGTAATATCTGCTTTGTGATCCAGCACTCACCTGTTTTCCACCCATTTTACCTGTTAGTCACCTGTTGGTCACCTGTCTTCGTTCACCTGCTAATTACCTGCTTTGTACCTCTTAATTATGGATGAATCACCTTCTGTTCACATTTTTACATTTACACTTTCTTAACCTGTTACTCGTGACTCACCTGTAATGGTGCTGAAATTAGCTGTTGTTCACATGTTGCTAACCAGTTACTAGCCTGGTAACCTGTAATTAACGTGTAATTAACGTGTAATTAACCTGTAATTAACATGTATTAACCTGTAATAACCTGTAATTAACCTGTAATTAACCTGTAATAACCTGTAATTAACCTGTAATAACCAGGCAGCCGTCTCTCTTCCTGCCGCTGTGCAGGTCTCAGGGAGCTGACTCTGAGCGCTAACCCCCGCATCGGCTCCAAAGGCTGGGCCCGTTTCGCCATCGCCGTGGCCCACAGCTCGCAGCTGCGGGTGCTGAACCTGGACTACAACCCTCTGGGTAAACCAGAATCAGAACATGAGCGCGGCACCCGGTACCATTCTGGTTCTGATGGCTCCGGTTCTGTCCGCAGGAGATCAGATTGCAGCCATGCTGGCGGTCGCTGTGGCATCTAGCAGAACCCTGGAGGTCCTGGACCTGGAGGGAACTGGACTGACCAACCAATCCGCCCAGGTGCCGCAGTCAGCGCGCTCCTCCGTGCCGCGTGTCTCCACCGTCGGCACAGGTACTGAAAGCAGGTGTGTGTGTGTGCAGGTGTTCCTGGACATGGTGGAGAACTACCCGACCAGCCTGCGGGTTCTGGTTCTGGCTGAAAACGACATCAGCCCTGAGCTGCAGCAGCAGATCAGCGACCTGCTGGCTGAAGGAGAGGACGAGGACAGCAGGGACGCCCCACCTGGCCTGCCGGGCCGCACCCCCAGCAGCGCGCTGCAGCCAATCAGGGAGAAGCACCAGCCCCTCACCTGGCTCCCCCACAGCAGTAAGGGCTGAGCTCTGAGCCTCCGTCACCTGCTGAGCTCATCCACCCAGGCCCAGGGCTCCTAGGAGCAGCCTGAAACCAGACTTAGTGACACAGACTTCTTCCAGTGTAGACATGTGGTTCTGTTGGCTGTAGAACATTTGGACCCGGTACAGGTCTGGTGTTGTCCTCCGTGTGGTGTTTACATGTCCTCTATATCAGTAGGAGCTTTGTGTTCTGTGTTACGTGTGAAACTGGTGTTAATCTGCTCCGGTTCTGGCAGAATAATATATTCTAGCTGTATTTATGCACATTCCTTCATCTTCTGTGGTTCCTCTGTGGTTCTGCTCAGGTCTCACTTGATCCGGACTCTGGTTCTCGCTGATCTTCCTTCAGTGAAATATCAGGAACCAGTAAAATTACAGGAAAAAGTTCCCCCTTTTATTCAGTTAGATTTAGGCAAAGAAACATCTTTATTGAGTGAACTATTGACATGTTAAAAGTGATTCTTTTGATATTAATCTGTTTTAAATTTAAATACAAGGAAGAAGCTATTTGGCTAAGGTAGGCTAGGCTAGTTAGCATTAGCATTGCTACTGCATTAGCTGTCCTTTCTTTCTAAAAATGCTGTTTTGAGGACCAGTTAAAGTTCTTAACGCATCAGAACCGTTAAATATGGCGTTTATTCTAAATATGAATGACAGGAAGAGTTAGCATCGGTTAGCGCCAGGCTAACTGAACCGTTAGTGAGTGGTTCCAGATTACAGCGAGTGTTAACATGTTTATGAGGTTTAGCTGAAATGTTCTGGTGGTTCTGGTGGTTCCAGTGACTGCGGAACCATTCTCTCTGTTTTCTGTATCACAGAAACTGTGGAGTTTCAGAAAAGGAGGAATCCTTTGATTCCTTTAGCGGGTTAAACACATGTGAAATCTGGGATGTTCAGGGTTTGGGTGTAACCGGGCCTGACCGGGTTCAGGTGTAATCAGCCGATCGGCACCGCGGCAGCAGTCTGAACGGGTTTCTCCGGTTCTCCCCCCGGTTCTCCCTCCGGTTCTCCCTCCGGTTCTCCCCCCGGTTCTCCCCCTGGTTCTCCCCCCGGTTCTCCCTCTGGTCTACCGTTTTCCGGGTTTGAGGCGTTGCTCCCTGCCGGCTGTGGCCGTTGACCCGGCTGCAGGGAGCAGGTCTGAACGGATCAGCGATGGCGGGTCTGGACCAACGAGGTTCTAAAGTCTCCATGTTCTCTGACCCCACAGACGCCGGGCCGCCGATGGTCATGCTGACGTCAGGTCTAGGTGAGAGCTTATTGGCTGAGACTGAGATGTGACCCCTCCCACAAACACACTCACTTCCTGTCAGAATGTTCTCACTTCCTGGATCGGATGCTTGTTTGTCTACACCCACTTTCACAAACTCTGCCTGGTCTGAGGGGGCACCTGGGAAAGGGGAGGGGCTTGCAGACAGGTGTGCTGTTTCTGAGGAATGTACATTCAGGTGTGTTGATTTGTTCTGCTGCGATGATGTCACAATAAAACAGTTTACAGCTTTGTAAGTAAAGATGGCTCTGATTGGTCCTTTTCCTCACACCTGTGGGACAGCGATTCCTGCATGACCACCTGAGCGAGCTCACCTGCAGCCGTGCCTCCTGCTCCAACCAGGTGATCCCTGCACCATGAAATATGGAGGATTATTGTCCCACGACGGGGAATTGGGCGTGACAGTGGCACAAACACACAGAGTTACACACTAGATCAGTGAAAACCAGCTAAACTTAGTTCTAACGTGACAGAGAATGAATTTATCAGAGGTCAAAATAAACTATATTAATAATACGGCAAATTCAGATAAAAATGAAACATTAAACAGGAAATACAGCAAATGATTTACACAACGATGTGAGAAAACTAGTTACAGCGTGAGCAAATAAACACCAACATCTGGGAGATGCATGATGGGATCAGAACCATCAACCACCAACCAGGCCAGGAGACCTCAGCCTCCCCAGCAGGTAGTCTGACCCGTCCTGTAAAGAGCATCAGATTCAGACCAGTAAGAGATTTATAAACAAATGTGACTTTAAAATGGGTCCTTTACCCTCATTCTGACCAGAGCTCAGAATGAGGGTAAAGTGCTCAGACCTTCCTGTTCCAGTTGAAAGCGGCGCTGCAGCATTTTGCACATCTGCAGGTGCCTGATGGACGCATCACTGACCCAGAGACAGAGTTACAGCCCAGATGTGACAGAAGCTTGTTTATGTGCTCCAAACAGCTGCCTGGATATAATCTGATCAAAGCAGCCAGGAAATCCTGACAAAGACAGTGGTTTACATTTATAACCTCCTCCTCTGCGCAACATTCACAGGGATCATGTGGTAAAAGTTCTGTAAAGGAGCCGACTCACCAGCTTTAGGTCTAGCCATAAGACGTGAAATCAAAGTTTTATTCATTAGCGATGGTCCAAACCTGCCGGAGATCAGGACACCCATGTCTGAGCGACCAGCTGCAGGCGCTGAGGGTTCTGATCCGATCCGGCCAACAGAACCAGCCTAAAGCCACGCTGGTTGTCAGAGCGGCGGCGCTGCAGAGCGGCCTTTAACTTCACGGGCAGACCGCCGCCTTGGCCCCGGCGTCAGGAGCAGGGCGCTGGGCCGTTCATCAGGACTTTACTCCTACCAGTAACTGCATCCTTGTTTATTCCTACCATAATCCACCATGAATAAAGTATTGTAAATAATGTCTATGCATAAATCCATCTATACATGCACTTTTAGACCGTCTTGACTTTAGGCAGTTTTCCGTGGCTTGTGAAAGGCCAGCGCACGTCTGGCTCAAATAGTCATAATTTCCTGATAGTCAGAGAATGTGTGAATGGATTATCTACTGATCCTGCAGTGGGTGAATAATTCAGGCTGTTGCTTGTAGTCAGACTCTGTAAAAACTCTTAAACACTAAAGTCTATGCAGCAGTGGCGCAGGAACTGGGGATGCTGGTTCGGTTCCCCGCTCCGACCATCTTAATCGGTGTGTCCTTGGGCAAGGCACTTCACCCACATGGTAACGCGTGATTCTAACATGTAGCCCGCTAGCTGGCAGCTCTCCATCATGTGACATGTAAACAATGAAAACTAGCTGGACCTGCTGTTGCTAGCAGCAGAGTCTGCAGAACCTCGACCCTCCTGACCCTTTTGACTGTACTGACCCTCTTTACCTTCCTGACCCTCTTGACCGTCCTGACCCTCTTTACCTTCCTGACCCTCTTTATCTTCCTGACCCTTTTGACTGCACTGACCCTCTTTACCTTCCTGACCCTTTTGACTGCACTGACCCTCTTTACCTTCCTGACCCTTTTGACTGTACTGACCCTCTTTACCTTCCTGACCCTTTTAACTGTACTGACCCTCTTTATCTTCCTGACCCTTTTGACTGTACTGACCCTCTTTACCTTCCTGACCCTTTTGACTGTACTGACCCTCTTTACCTTCCTGACCCTTTTGACTGTACTGACCCTCTTTACCTTCCTGACCCTTTTGACCGTCCTGACCCTCTTGACCCAGGCAACAGCTGAAAACATAACAGCCCTGCCCACTTTTGTTGATGTAACTAAAGCAGGAGTCGACCGTGGCTTTTTTTTGTTTTTTGAAGAAGAAGGAGCTAATATTCAGCTCAGGAGGTACATTTTTGGTCAGATGACACGGAAAAAATCATTGAAACTCTTTAGATGGCTTCAGAAGAAGAAACTGCCGAAGAGGAAAATGAAATACAAAAGGTGTAAACATGTGAAACTGAAGAGATGGTCAAACACTGGAGACCAATATGGAAATATTACCAAACTAATTTGTTATCTCTTATCAATATTGTATTAGAAGAGGATGATCATAAGTCCCTATTTATACTATAGTATTTAGATATGGGCTAGTGTAATTTCAAATAATTTATTTGGGGACAAAGGACAAAAGACTTTTTTGATTTGAAGAGAATCTTTATATTTATCTCACTTTACAGTCTGGAAATATGTTGAGTATTATGGCTGCCACACAATTATTTAGATTGTTAGCTGTGGTTCTAAAATCTAAAGCTAAAATCCGTCCCGCACAAACCGATATTCTCATGATCCAAAGTAAAAAAGTGGAACAGTTTTAATTAACATTTTACCTACTATTATAACTTATTGTTGTAATTAAACTAAATCTGTACAACAAGCAATAAATAGGAATATTTTTACAGTATTTACAGAAAATTCCCTCAACTCAGCGACCCAGACTGCAAACTACACCGTATTGGTCCTGAAGGTAACACAGGTGATCCAACATGGTTCTGCTCATGGAAGCAGCTGAACGGAACCAGAACCGCGGAGCTGGAATCTGGACCCGGCGCCGTCGTCAGGAGCTCAGCGCTGCTCCTCCTGAGTTTTGACTGAAGGTATGAAGCTTCAGTGGATAAAGTTCTGATCGGGTCCGGCCCAGTCGCCATGTTTTAAATGTAACCACAGTCCAGGCGGTGACCGCTGTTCTCGCAGCCGTTCAGTCTAAATCACCTCTGTGTTGAGCTTCTTCTTCTGTGGTTCTGTTACGTTCAGGAAGCTGATCCGATGCTCCGCCGCATCGCCATGCTCCTGCCGGCTGCGGCTTCCAGCTTCCGGTGGCGGCGATGAGCAGCAGGCCGGTTGGCCACGGGCCCTGCAGCGGCCCCGCAGGACCAGGGCGGCGGTCAGGGCCACCGCACCGAGGGTCACGCCCGTCAGGACCAACACGATGATGAGCTGCAGGTCTGAGAGTCCGGCGGCGCCGCGCTCTTTCACCGTCACCTTCACCTTCCTGCTGTCGGGGCGCCCGCTGTCCCAGCCTGGCGTGGTCCAGACGGGCCGGCTGGCGTTGGGGGGCCTCGCCGTCTCACAGGTGGTCCCGCTGAATCCCGCCTGGCAGAGGCAGGAGAAACCTCCGGCGCGGTCCAGGCAGCGGCCGCCGTTCAGGCAGGGCTGGCTGATGCAGTCGTCCGTGTTGACGGTGCAGAAACGGCCCGTGAATCCCGCCGGGCAGAGGCACGAGAAGCGGTTCAGTCCGTCCACGCAGGTGGCGCCGCTGGCACACGGTCCCATCAAACAGTCGTCGATGTCGGTCTCACAGCGGGACCCTGTGAAGCCGGCCAGGCAGCGGCACGCCAGCTCTGCCGCGAAACCGTCAGCGTCCTCACACAGACCGCCGTTTTTACAGGGAGACCTGGAACCAGAGCAGAACCACAAGGGTCATGAGACACGTGTCAACAAGTCAGTAAACATGCTAACGTTAGCCCTGAAGGTGGAACCCGCCCCGTGTGATGCCCTGACTCCGCCCCCAAACACAAACGATGAGTGTGGCGATGAGCGGTGCTGGTCAGGGTGAGGGAAAGTGACCGAAACGTGGAGCAACCAGGGCGACCACTGCTGGTTTCCCCACAGATGTGTCTCTGGAGGCGAGGGTCGTCCCCGGGCTGACGTTTGAACCAATAGGACAACAGCCACTATTTAACCCTAGGGGGCAGCACTGAGACCGCTTTAGCGCTGATGTTGCAGAACTAAATACGTTCACAGGAACATGCAAAGAACTGCACCGTAGCATTACAGTGGCACCATGGGCCCAGTTAACACAGCTGATCTCCATAACAGCAGAGCTGGTGAGGTTCACAGCTACGGTGGCCCAGAAGGCCTCTGGAGTCAGAGGGGCCCGGTCGCTCTAAGGAGTCTTATAGTAACGTTTTACAGTAAGCGAGTCAGGGAAGAACCAGAATCCTGCCTGATGCATGTGACGTCAGACCACCAATCACCTTCTCTGGTGACACGGGCCCATCCTCTTCTCACAAGCCGGACCGTGGAACCCGTGTGGACACAGACACCTGAAGTCTCCGCTGTCCTCCAGCAGACAGGTGGCGCCGTTGTGACAGGGCTGCGTCTGAGAGCACACGCTGAGGTCTGACGGGAGACACAACCAGGACGCCGTCATCAAACGTGACGACCGCAGGCCTTCCACCTGTTCTCAGTCAGGGAACCGCAGTTACCTTTGTCGCAGAACCGTCCACCCCAGCCCGCCTCACACGTGCACTGCCACGGCTGCAGGCAGGAGCCGTACACGCAGCCGGGCATCGTCACGCAGCGCTCGCACAGCTCACCTTCCCAGCCAGGGTCACACCTGGAAGGAGAGCAGGAGGAGGTGAGAACAGGTGTTAGAGGTGAGAACAGGTGTCAGAGGTAAGAACAGGTGTCAGAGGTGAGAACAGATGTCAGAGGTGAGAACAGGAGTCAGAGGTGAGAACAGGTGTCAGAGGTGAGAACAGGTGTCAGAGGTGAGAACAGGTGTCAGAGGTGAGAACAGGTGACAGAGGTGAGAACAGGTGTCAGAGGTGAGAACAGATGTCAGAGGTGAGAACAGGAGTCAGAGGTGAGAACAGGTGTCAGAGGTGAGAACAGGTGTCAGAGGTGAGAACAGGTGTCAGAGGTGAGAACAGGTGACAGAGGTGAGAACAGGTGTCAGAGGTGAGAACAGGTGTCAGAGGTGAGAACAGGTGTCAGAGGTGAGAACAGGTGTCAGAGGTGAGAACAGGTGTCTCCAGGAGATGGTGAGATGGGAACGTCCAGGACTGAAAAACCAAACAGATGGAGGTGAAACTAAAACATTTCAGCAGGAATGTCCGACCAGACCAGCAGAGCTTCCTGTCAGCCCTGCTGCAGGAGCTGAGTCCCCACAGCATTCAGGCCGGGCCGCAGGAACCGTCAGGAACCGTCAGGAACCGTCAGGAACCTGCAGGAACCGTCAGGAACCGTCAGGAACCGTCAGGAACCTGCAGGAACCTACAACCTAATCGGCTCCTCGTCATCGTGTTCCAGCAGAACCGCAGAGAACCTGCTCCCTCCACCTTCCTCCATCAGCGCCACCGCTGCCGCACCCAGAACCAGAACCTGATGGTTCCACCTCAGGAACCACCTGACTGCTTAGTTCTGATCCGATCCGGTTTATTCTCAGTGAGTTTGATACACTTTGTCTTCACATGCAAGCAAAGTTCCCCAGTGTTCCTCTTAGAACCATAAGAGTCATTTATTTCCTACAGCAGGCAGGTCCAAAGTGCGGTCCGGGGGCCAATTGTGGCCCCTGGAGCGCACTTTGTGCCGACCCCCCCCCCCCCCCCCCAAAAAAAAAAAACTGCATTTGGTTAACTGGAAAGATTTGGCTGATGGAGATGGAAACGTTTTATTTCTATTAGGCTAAAATGAATGAAAATGTTGGGTACAACACAATATATTTACCTTGTTACGTTCTATTTAATTTCATAGTAAATACGACCACATCTGTCTGAGCACTTTATCTCAAATGCAAACTTTTGTGCTTTAAAAGCTGTTTTATTCTTTCAAATATTTTATTAAAATTATCTAAATACGGCAAGTGTTTCAAGATAAATCCTGTTCTCATACTGCGAGACCAAAAATAATTCAGTTTTTTTCAGTCTAGTCTGACATAATTATTATTCATAATTATTAATATAATACTCAATTATTATTATTATAATTAGCAAACTGGCTGACCATCTTTAAATAAAGCAAATTTGGTTCTGCAGTGATTTAACATCCTTTTTTTAATCTGAATTATTTGTTCAATTGAATTCAGATTTTGTAAAGCAGGTAAAAAAAATCACAAGATCATTTCTGGGTTATTTTTTATCGTTATTATCCATTTTTTGGACTTTGAGAACTTTTGACTGGAGAAATTCAGCCCAGCTGCCAAAAGGTTTGGACTTGCTTTACAGTCTCGTTAATTTGGACGTTTCCATTCAGGGAGTCCAGACTACACCCAGCAGAACCCTGTTGTCCTCCTCATCAGCACACCTGAACAGGTGACCTTAAACAGGCCCTACCTGCCGCTCACACTCAGAGCACAGAAGGAACTACCGCCCCCTGGTGGTGATAACCATCCAGTGAGAAGCAGAGTCCTTCAGATGGCCCTCAGCCTGAGGCGCTGTCCATCCACATGGGTCAGAGACAGGAGGATTTACAGTTTCATCACTTTCTGAGGAGCGTTGGGTTCTCTGGGGTAGGCTGGGTTCCTTTAATAGATTTAAACCATAAAACTCAGCAGAAACATCAGATGTTCCCTGACTTAGACCAGACTGAGCTATATTTCAGTTATTTGTCTGACTTCCAGGACTGTCCATGGAAGCAGCCTTTATCCCAGCTCCCCGACCTTTGTCCCACAGGTGCTGATCACGTCTTACCTGCAGACGCCGAACTCATCACAGCGACTGTTGGTGAGGTTGCAGCTGCAGTCGCTTCCTGCAGGAAGAACGGGAGAGGTCAGAGGCGATGGACAGAGTAAAGCTAAACTGGCATTCAGGGACCACTTCTAATCTGGAGACCCTGAAACAGCTCAGAGCTTCATCTGCTCTCTGGAACTGGAGGTACAATCTTCTAGAGAACAGCAGGAACATGCAGGGAGCTTCACTGCAACGTTCTCAGGACAGCGACAAAATCATTACTGAGATTTATTTAGACATTTTTTAGAGAAGACTAAAGTTCACAGGAAATAGTCGGGACGTTTCCAGGCTTCCTTCAACCTCAGATGCCTGAAAACCTTTTAATGCCAGTTTAAATGAGGATGTTTATTTAATCCCAGTTTAAATCAGAATGTTTATTTAGTCTCAGTTTAAATCAGGATGTTTATTTAATCCCAGTTTAAACCAGGAAGGTTATTTAATCCCAGTTTAAATCAGGAAGGTTATTTAATCCCAGTTTAAATCAGGATGTTTATTTAGTCTCAGGTTAAATCAGGATGTTTATTTAATCCCAGTTTAAATCAGAATGTTTATTTAATCCCAGTTTAAATCAGGATGTTTATTTAGTCTCAGTTTAAATCAGGATGTTTATTTAATCCCAGTTTAAACCAGGAAGGTTATTTAATCCCAGTTTAAATCAGGAAGTGTATTTAATCGCAGTTTAAAACGGGAAATGTATTCAATAATGTATTCAATCAGGATGTTTATTTAGTCCCAGTTTAAATCAGGATGTTTATTTAATCCCAGTTTAAATCAGGATGTTTATTTAATCCCAGTTTAAAACGGAAAGTTTATTTAATCGCAGTTTAAATCTGGATGGTTATTTAATCCCAATTTAAATCAGGATGTTTATTTAGTCCCAGTTTAAATCTGGATGTTTACTTAATCCCAGTTTAAATCTGGATGTTTATTTAATCCCAGTTTAAAACGGGAAATTTATTTAATCCCAGTTTAAAACGGGAAATGTATTCAATACCAGTTTAAATCAGGATGTTTATTTAAGCCCAGTTTAAATCAGGATGTTTATTTAATCTCAGTTTAAATCAGGATGTTTATTTAATCCCAGTTTAAATCAGGATGTTTATTTAATCCCAGTTTAAATCAGGAAGGTTATTTAATCCCAGTTTAAATCAGGAAATTTATTTAATCCCAGTTTAAATCAGGATGTTTATTTAATCCTAGTTTAAATCAGGAAGTTTATTTGATCCCAGTTTAATTCAGGAAGTTTATTTGATCCCAGTTTAATTCAAGAAGTTTATTTGATCCCAGTTTAATTCAGGAAATTTATTTGATCCCAGTTTAATTCAGGAAGTTTATTTAATCCCTGTTAGCCGTCACGCTAACATGTACCACACTCAGGTCAGGACTTGGACTGGACCGATCCACAGCCTTAATGTTATGTCCAGGCAGAACCAAGAATTTAGCTTAAATGGAAATTTAGTGGTAAAAATAATTTAGAGCTGATTTGTAAATAAAACACGTTTCAGAAGAACTGAGAAGGTTCTTGGTGCTGAGGTCCGAACCATCTCCTGTTTGGTTCCTTCAGACTTCAGAACCGTTTGGGTCTGTGACGGCTGGCTGTGGTTCTGCTGATGGTCTGTAGAACATCTTCATTAACAGTAAAAACGCATTTTTGTAAGCAGGAAGCCGGCAGAACCGGTTCTGTCTGTCCATGGTTCTGAGAACCCGTCAGAGAGTTAGTGGCTGCAGAACCGGTTCTGTCTGTCCATGGTTCAGAGAACCCGCCACAGAGTTAGTGGCTGCAACGCTGGCTCCATGTTTAGACCCTGACCTCTGACCTCTGGCCGTGTGGCGGCTCGGAGCAGCTGATGCCGCGGCGGATCAGGTGTCGGCTGGAATGGAGCGGGATTGTTTTCAGAACCCCAGAACGTCTCCGTAATCCGAGACGGGCCGCTGCAACAACAAATGGTGAGACGAACGCCTCAAACGAGGACGTCTGCCCGCCGCCACGCGACCCGCTGCCCGTCACGTGTCAAAGGTCAAACACCAGAAACGTAGGAGTGGCGTGAGGAAGAGCAGCTCTCACAGTCTTCACCAGGAGAAGGAAAAGCCGGGAAGTTGTCAGGTCCAGATGTTCTGGAGTTCTCCTGGCGGAACGTTTTATTGGTTCCCAGCCGTCCTCCGCTGCAGCTTCGCCTCCACAGCAGGTTCAGACATGAAATCTGGATGTAGAGGATCAGATTCTCTCTGAGGTTCTGATCCAACGCTGGGGGCCCCTGAAAACCTCTCAGAGGTTCCTCCTGATCCCAGACGTTCTGCTGCGGTTCTGATGTTCAGCAGCTGAAACAGCAGGAACCTGTTCTCACCACCACATGTTTTAGTCTCCTGCGTTGGTGAAACACTTTTAAGTTTAAATTTAAACCCTTTAAATTTAAAGTTTAGAGTCTGACTCTGTGCCGCGGGCCCTCAGAGGCCCCGTCCCTCTCTCTGGAGACCTGCAGAGCTTAGCGAGCTGCAGGCGGAGCCTTTATGACTCCAGTTATTCAGATGAACTGAGTGTCACAGCAGCAGAGTGGGAACCTGAGGTCTGGGTGTGTGACCCACCTTTACCTGCACAGGGCGGGGCCAGGATGGCGAGGCGGCAGCAGCTCAGCAGCAGCAGGCCGGCCGCAGCGCGCACCGCCGCCATGTCGACCGCAGCGAGCCGGCGTCCTGCAACAGAGAGAGGAGACGTGAGACGCTGAAGTGGAGAGTTCTAGAGCCGTTTAGTTCTAGAGCTACTGCTGCTTTTGGGTCATTGTTCTGCTGACGACCCAGTTAGAACCGGGCTTCTGCTGTGGGACAGACTGAGGTGTACGGAGGAGTTGATGGTCCACTCAGTCCTGTGGCCCCAAATCACCAGCCCTCCTCCACCGTGCTTGACTGGTGTGAGGTGTTTGCTTTTTTCTAAACCTGTTGAGCTGGGCTCATGTTAGCATGCTAAGCTAATGTGATGCTAAAAGCTAACATTAGCAAAGCAATGAGCAGCAACATTTACTGTGAAGCTGATTCAGAGCTCCGCAGAAACAGGCAGAAGCTGGGTAGTGAGTACAGGAAGCCTAGCTTTAGCATAGCTCAGATAATAGCATGCTAGCTCAGATGATAGCATGCTAGCTCAGACGATAGCATGCTAGCTCAGATGATAGCTCAGATGATAGCATGCTAGATCAGACGATAGCATGCTAGCTCAAATGATAGCTCAGATGATGGCATGCTAGCTCAGATGATGGCATGCTAGCTCAGACGATAGCATGCTAGCACAGATGATGGCATGCTAGCTCAGATGGTAGCATGCTAGCACAGATGATGGCATGCTAGCTCAGATGATAGTATGTTAGCTCAGACACTTGCATGCTAGCTCAGATGGTAGCATGCTAGCTCAGATGATAGCATGCTAGCTCAGATGGTAGCATGCTAGCTCAGACACTAGCATGCTAGCTCAGACACTAGCATGGTAGCTCAGGTGTTGCACTTGTTCCCTTTGAGCCAGGATGTCTGAGCTTGGTTCTGGTTCTGGAAATTTCCCACTTCTTCTACTGCGACTCACAAATTGTTCAAATGCTGGAGAAACCCATGAGGACCTTTGGGCTCTCCGGGCTGGAGTTCTGACTTCAGACGGCTTGGCAGCCATGAATTCAGGCTGCTGAATAGAAATGGAGAAGACCAGAAAATGCTCTGGTTGGTGCTGACTGACCCGGTCTCCTCAAACAGAGCTTCAGGTGCAGCAGGTGGACTCATGCTTTGACGCTCTGGTTCTGGTTCTGGTCCTGGAACCCGTTTCAGCCCCGCTGTGGGCCGATCTGAGCCCAGGCGCCTGCGGGTCGGCTTTCCGTCCCGGGGTGAACCCAGAGCCACTGGGAGCTTTTTTAAGACGTCTCTGCAGGTTTACGGCGTCGCTGTGTGAAGCTGAGACGTGAAGCTGAAGTCTGTCCTCAGATCAAACGGCTGAAACTCGAGCTGCTGACAGTCGGCGGCTCCTTCAGCTCCACCTGCCAGGGTCCACCATGTCTGCA
Source organism: Fundulus heteroclitus (assembly GCF_011125445.2). Lineage (NCBI taxonomy): Eukaryota > Metazoa > Chordata > Actinopteri > Cyprinodontiformes > Fundulidae > Fundulus > Fundulus heteroclitus. Next base: position 3,112,227 of record NC_046382.1, on the reverse strand, counting down.
GGAAGCTCAGACCCTCGTGGCTGTAACCTTAACTTCACATCAGAACGGTCTGCCAGAGGGAGGCCCAGATCTACGGTTCCTCTCCAGCCCTGCATGTCAGGCAGCAGAACGATTCCAACCGATGGTCCTTCCTCCCAACACGGCCCATCCTGGAGGATCCCGATCCATGAGGAGTTCCTGGAGTTTCTACTAATCATCTTCAAGGCTCCACCAGCCCAGAGTCATTACCCGTTTCTGGTTCCTAAACCCTTTAATGTTCTGTGCTGGGCCAGGTCCAGCCGTACCCTCCTCTTCATCGAGACATGCCTCTGGAAGATGGTTTTCCATCGTCTTGTTCATGATGAAGACTCAAATTCTCTGAACCAAAGCTGGACTTTTCTGCATCAAAGCTCCCATCAGAGGAGATGATCCAAGCACAGACCATAGTGCAACCTCCACCAAACATCTGGAGAACCGATCCATCTGGTCCATCTGGTCCATGAAGGTCCATGATGGCCCATGATGGTCCATGATGGTCCATCTGGTCCATGATGGTCCAAACTGGTCCATGATGGTCCATGATGGTCCATGATGGTCCACATCCTATGGTCCATGATGGTCCATCTGGTCCATCTGGTCCATGATGGTCCATCTGGTCCATCTGGTCCATGATGGTCCATCTGGTCCATCTGGTCCATGATGGTCCATAATGGTCCATGATGGTCCATGATGGTCCATGATGGCCCATGATGGTCCATGATTGTCCATCTGGTCCATGATGGTCCATGATGGTCCATGATGGCCCATGATGGTCCATGATTGTCCGTTCCAGAAGCCTCTGAGCCATGAGAAGCTGATGCTCCTCTGAGGAGAACATCAGGTTCTTCTCCGCTCAGTGAAGGCTTTGGAGGTATTTATGGACCTTCAGGGTGAAGGTTCTCCAGAACCATCCCTGCTCCATGAGGTTCTGTCAGCTGATGTTCAGGGAACCTTCTGAGGGATCAGAGATCGCTCGTATCTGGCTGCCTCTGATCCACACAATGCATCTAGAGAGAAACTCTGAAGAGTTATTCACTGAAGAGTCCTTCACTGAAGAGTCCTTCAGTGGGTTCCTGATTGTGAGGGAGCTCATGGATCTACTCATCTGGAGATCCTCTGAGCTACTCACAGATGCTTCTCCAGAACATCTGTGTCTACCTCTGTTCTTCCTACACCGGGTTCTGTGTCAGCCTGAGATGCAGGAACAGATGGATTCCTCCTGTCAGTCGGTGCTGTGGGAAAAATGTCTGGAAGCTGATTACTGACAACCAATCAGAGCAATCCACCTCCTGCTGAGGTCATGTGATCTACCTGCTCCTCCTCCTCCTCCTCCTCCTCCTCCTCCTCTGAGCCCACGCCGTCGACTGTCAGGCAAACAAGCAGGGATTCCAGGGAAGAGCTGGCTCTGCAGAGACAGGAAGCGACATGCCTGGATTACTGCTGGCGTTCGTGTGGCCCGCATACCACAGACCCCCCCCCCCCCCCCCCCCCCCCCCCCGCCTGTTTGCTCTGCACAGAGAAGAATGGGGGAGTGTGCTGGAGGGAAAGCAACAGGTGTTTGGTGGAGCGGCGGTGAGTCACAGCGGACCTCCTCCATCATCCTCACGCTTTGAGGAAGACTCTCCTGCAGCCTTCACCAAACACACGCCGTCTGCACCGGCCAATCAGAGCGCAGAGAATCAGGCGCTTCACCAGGACCAGCAGGCCTTAAAGAGCCAAACGTCTGCCTGGAGACGGTCCCTCACCTGCAGGTAGGGTGTACCTGCAGGTGAGGGACCGTCTCCAGGCGCTCAGCTAGCTCATCAGACGTGCTGCTGGTCCTTCCCACCGCCACAGCTGCAGGAATCTGCCACTGGAATCTGCCACTGGAACCTGCCACTGGAACCTGCCACTGCAGGAATCTGCCACTGGAATCTGCCACTGGAACCTGCCACTGGAATCTGCCACTGGAACCTGCCACTGCAGGAACCTGCCACTGGAACCTGCCACTGGAACCTGCCACTGCAGGAAACTGCCACTGGAACCTGCCACTTGAACCTGCCACTGCAGGAACCTGCCACTGGAACCTGCCACTGCAGGAAACTGCCACTGGAACCTGCCACTGGAACCTGCCACTGTAGGAACCTGCCACTGGATCCTGCCACTGGAACCTGCCACTGGAACCTGCCACTGCAGGAACCTGCCACTGGAAACAGCCACTGGAAACGTGGTTTTCTACGGAGGCCAGAGCGTCCTCCAGTGGCAGATTCACGTCTCTGGAGGCTTTAGGCTCGCTGACGTCCTCCTCGCTGCGGTTTCACTTCAGGAGCTCTGAAGGACGAGGACGCTTTGTGAAGAACTCTGTCTGATTCTGAGAAAAAGATTTTCCCTAAAATGACTGAGAGCTGCTTTTAGTCTGAGGGTTCTGGTGGAAACGGGCCGTGGTGGTACCAAACGTCTGCTGAGGATCTACTGAACACGCAGTGTTGTTGAACCGAACAGCACACTATTATCGCCCTAAATGGCTTTCCATAAAGTCTACGTTCTGCAGCAGAACCTTTACCAGCAGCAGGAGACCTGATCCACTAAGGTCCGGTTGGTCCGTCCTGCAGCTACGCAGTGGACTGTGGCCGGCCCGGCGCCTCCAGTGCTCCTTCCTGTGCTTCAGCCATGTGAGGAAGCAAAGCTTCTGGAACCTGAACTGACTCTGAATCTGTGGGTCAGCTTAGATCCTCTGGATCCGCAGCAGACTGAACCTTTTACGGGTCAGAACCTGGTCTGGTCTCATCAGCGGGGAGCCAGAAACCTGAACCTGCAGCAGCTGTATTTGACATTAGGTAAAGCTGAAGAGCAGCAGAGGCATGAATCCCAGTCACATCACCTGAAAGGTGATCCGGCACGTTTATATCCAGACGGCAGGATTTACTGCCGACACTTTCCCAGGATGATGTCACCTGCTTCACAGCGGGCTCCTGGTGGTGAAACTCAAACCTGCTGCTTTGGCTGAAAGCGCTGCACAGGAAGCACTTCTGACCAATCAGAAACAAGAACCAGGACTAATGCGGAGCTCCACAGGGCTACGTCGCAGGTTCTGACCTGTTTTCATCCAGGATGCTGATTCTGAAGAACTCATGTTCAGCGTGGCTCTGATTCTGTCAGCACACCGTCCTAAATTATCCACCTGAAGTGGTGGATAATTTAGGACGGTGTGCTCAGTGTGTGCGATCAGTGTGTGCGATCCGCTACAGAACACTGCAGAACCACTGCAGGATGTTTCAGCTACAATTTGCATGAGGCCTAGATTTCCGCTTGTGTTCCTGTTGTTATACATCCAGGTCAACAGGTGGCAGCAGTTTCATGGAGTCTAACAGCTAGAGCACACGCCGCTAACCCAGTGAAACAGTCAGTGGGTTTAATGGGTTTAAACATTTAACAGCAACGGGTGGGGGGGGGGTCTGAAAACGTCTGGACAGGACTCCTTAGTATGTCAGCGGTCTCCATGGTCAGAGGGTCTGAATAGGTCAGTCAGGGAGGAAGGAGGCAGGAAAGGAGCCTGGATGCTTCCTCTCATAACTCCTTTAGCCTAGGAACCTCACAACGTCCCTTACCAGCGCTAAGGAGCTATAAGGAATCCCACAATCCTTTGGGGGACATTACTTGAGCACAAAATTAACTAAATCATGTGTAGAGCTGAACAGGAAGTAGGAGGTAGGAGGTAGGAAGTAGGACCAGGAGCTAGGAGCTAGGAGCTGTTATTAGAACATTTTGGACAGAGCTTCTAAGTCATGCAATGGAAACACGGATAGATACTAAGACACAAACAGCCTCCAGCACCACAGCGCCCCCTGCTGGACTGGAGGTCTGGATGTTTGGACAGAACGTCAGTGAACATCGTAACCGTAGAGAACATGTTTTCATCAGACATGGTGAGATGTGTTTATCATGAGGCTTTGGGTGTTTGCTGCAGACTGCCCCCCCCCCCCCCCCCCCCACACACACACACACACACACACACACACACACACACACACACACACACACGCAGCTGTCTTAGTGTCATGAGAGCCTGTCAAAGCTGAGATTCTGTGATTTTGTTTAAGTTTAAAAGCCATTTATTAAGCCCCGCCCACTTCCATCATCCAACCAGACTGAAGCTCAGGTGATAAAAACACATTATTACCTTTACAGGGTTTAAAAGGTCACAGCGAGATGCTGAGAGAAGATTCAGAGGTCCTGTCCCTAACCCTCGGAGTGGAGGAAGTTAGATTAAAACGTGTAAGTCAGAGTTAAGCCACGCCTGTGGGTGTAGAACCTGTGAGCTGCTTTTACATGGCCTGAGGCGTGAAAGCTGCCCTGACACCTATCATCTGAGCTAGCATGCTATCATCTGAGCTATGCTAAAGCTAGGCTTCCTGTACTCACTACCCAGCTATTGCCTGTTTCTGCGGAGCTCTGAATCACTGGTGTGAGGTGTTTGCTGCCCTGACAGCGCTGCTCCTGCCCAGCAGGAGCAGCGCGCACCTGAGGACACCTGAAGGAGACTCCTTACCTTCACCTGAAGCAGAGGAGACTCCTTATCTTCAGCTGAAGCAGAGACTCCTTACCTTCAGCTGAAGCAGAGGAGACTCCTTACCTTCAGCTGAAGCAGAGGAGACTCCTTACCTTCAGCTGAAGCAGAGGAGACTCCTTACCTTCAGCTGAAGGAGACTCCTTACCTTCACCTGAAGCAGAGGAGACTACCTTCACCTGAAGGAGACTCCTTACCTTCACCTGAAGCAGAGGAGACTACCTTCACCTGAAGGAGACTCCTTACCTTCACCTGAAGGAGACTCCTTACCTTCACCTGAAGGAGACTTCTTACCTTCACCTGAAGGAGACTCCTTACCTTCACCTGAAGGAGACTTCTTACCTTCACCTGAAGCAGAGACTCCTTATCTTCAGCTGAAGCAGAGGAGACTCCTTACCTTCAGCTGAAGCAGAGACTCCTTACCTTCAGCTGAAGGAGACTTCTTACCTTCAGCTGAAGCAGAGGAGACTCCTTACCTTTACCTGAAGCAGAGACTCCTTACCTTTACCTGAAGCAGAGGAGACTCCTTACCTTCAGCTGAAGCAGAGGAGACTCCTTACCTTCAGCTGAAGCAGAGGAGACTCCTTACCTTCACCTGAAGGAGACTTCTTACCTTTAGCCTGAGCTGTCCTTCCTGCCGCTGTGAAAACCTGCATCCACCGCTGGCAGCCAGCTCCTGTTCTCCCTGTGTGACGCACACATGCTGCTCCTCGCAGGTTTCCTCTCTACGTCTGCCTTGTCCCCAGGCTGCAGCAAACAGGGAGCAGGCGGCGCTCCGCCCCCCCCCCCCCCCCCCCCAACCCCCCCCCAGATGGGTGCGACCCTGACAGGCGGGAGGAGTCAGGCTCAGAGCGTGTTGAATCAGAGGATGTTCAGTTTTCTCTCAGGTGAAGTCTGGTGTTGATTGGACTCATTAACACTCTCTGTTTTCCTTTAGCACCTTCTGCCCCCCCCCCCCCCCCCCAGCTGTCTTCCTGTGTGCTGAACACTGTTGCTAACATCCTGAGCAGCCAAAGCTTCGCGGTGAGGGTCCCAGAGCGCAGCGGCTTCACATCTGCCTGCAGACCAGCAGCTGCCTGGCGTGCCGGCAGGCTCAGACTCGTCTGGGCTGGAACCCAGCGCCGCCTCTAAATGTTTTTCAGGAACTTACAGACAATTGATCCTGACAGCCGACCTGCTCCAAAACAAGATCCCTGCAGCCCCATAGGCCGGGTACGAGGGACTGGTTCCAGACGTTCTCTGCTATCAGCAGAACGGGTCATAAACCGCCTGAAGTACCGTGTTCAGATCAGACGCTGAGTTCTGGTTTTATCCTGAATGTCATTCTCTAAAGGTCTCCAGGAGAACATCAGGTCCACACGCAGAACCTGTGGATTGGTTCCCTCACTAACTGTGGAACAACTTCTACAGGAACCATCGTCCATCTAATGATTAGAAGAACATACTGGACCTGCAGAACCTCATTTGTACCATTTAGTTTGGTAAATGGTTCTGACCCTCCTCCAGAACCTTAATATATCCAACATGATACAGAGATGGTCCAGCTTGGTCACTGAAACAGATCACTTTGGTTCAGACACGATGGATTTCATTTTCAGATTTTAAAGAGCTTTAAAACATCCAAACAAGGAGATCAAAGCTCATAACAATAAAATCATAAAAACACAGAAAACAAAATACTTGAGTTAATGTGCTAAGGAAACATTATGAGCCTTTCTGAACACGTTAATCTGCCTTTAAATAGTTCAGGTCCAGAGTGGTTCCGGCAGGAAAGGCCCGGCCACCTCCAGCTCAGTGCCTGGATCGTCCAGCAGAAACGGACTGGACCTCTCAGAACCGCCACACACACACAGGTTCAGATAAATAAGAGGTCCAAGGCGTTAAAAACGAACAAAGTTCAACATCATTTGTAAAATGGACAGGAAGCCAGAGCAAAGACTCTAAACAGGGTGATGGGGCGGCTTTCTGGACAAGCTGAAGGTGGTTTAGGCTCTTAGACACTGACATAGAGTCAATTACAGCTTTAAATGTAAAACATTACCCTTACATTTTTAACTAAATACATTCAGGGTTCTGTTCATTTAACCAAACCCCCAGCTAACCACTGTCTGACAGCACCAGTAGATCTGAACATCGTCAGCGTAGCGGAGGATAACTGGTGCTGGCTCCAATAACTCCAGGCTGCAGCTGATAAATAAATAAAAGGGCCAGGAACGGAGCCCTGTGGGATCCCACATGAAGGAGGAGCACCAGAAGAGCTTCTCATCCTGACAGGAACGTTCTGAACCACTTTAGTTCTGGGCCACACTGACTTTTTCAAACTACAGTTACATTATGTTTTATGCTCCTTCTAGAGTTTATTAATATTATTCATCTATAGACATTCACAGCTATATTAACTCAGCGCAGTACGGCCGTTGACTGCAGACCAAACAGTAGATGGCGCTGTTGTGCCGTTTAGCAGGACTGATCCATGACGTCCTCTGCGGCGTGTTTCCTGGTCAAAAAAGGTAAGGTTGTTCTAAATGTGACCGCGGGTGGCGGTGGGGGAAAGGGGGGTGTTGTTGGGGGTGTTGAGCGCTTGATGAAGGTCTAACCTGCTGGATGAAGTCTAGCAGGAACAGCTGGGAGATTCCTCTGCTCTAAACTGAGAGCGTCTCAGACCACCTGGCTCACAATGGAGCTCTGTTTATCCAGGCAGAGAATGGGGGGGAAGCCTTGACCCCTCCCTCCCCACAGCAGCTGAGCCCCCCCCCCCCCCCCCCCCAGCTCCTGCCAAGTTTAAATGGGAGAATCTGGCCCCACATATTTCCTCCATGACAGCCTTTGTCTTTGTTTCCTCCTCTGCCTCCTTGTTCTTGATTCCTTTCCTTGTCCCACTCTGTCCCGCTGGCGTGTCCTCTGTCTGTCCCTGCTGTCTCTGTTCCTCCATGTCAGCAGATCAATTTAGATAACCTCAGAGACAGGAGCCTGGTTCTGATGGGTTCTGTGAGAGGTTCTGGAGCTGCTTGAGCTTAGTGTGGTTGTTAAACCGTTTCTAAGTCCAAAACGTTCCGGTTTGTTTTGGTCCATTTTAGTTTGACAGCTGATCTTTGTGAAGACGTGAAATAATTGGACAGTTTTCCTTTTCTGGATTTTAAGTGAGATTCAACACATTCAGAAATAAACGCATAATGATCTACTAAAGGATGCTCAGAATGCTTTTCCACGTTTCTGTCGTTACCAGAGCTAATTACCCGTCCTGTCGTTACCAGAGCTAACTACCCGTCCTGTTGTTACCAGAGCTGACTACTCATCCTGTCGTTACCAGAGCTAACTACCCGTCCTGTCGTTACCAGAGCTGATTACCCGTCCTGTCGTTACCAGAGCTAATTACTCATCCTGTCGTTACCAGAGCTAACTACCCGTCCTGTCATTACCAGAGCTGATTACCCGTCCTGTCGTTACCAGAGCTAATTACCCGTCCTGTCATTACCAGAGCTAACTACCCGTCCTGTCATTACCAGAGCTAATTACCCGTCCTGTCGTTACCAGAGCTAACTACCCGTCCTGTTGTTACCAGAGCTAACTACCCGTCCTGTCGTTACCAGAGCTAATTACCCGTCCTGTCGTTACCAGAGCTAATTACTCGTCCTGTCGTTACCAGAGCTAATTACCCGTCCTGTCGTTACCAGAGCTAACTACCCGTCCTGTTGTTACCAGAGCTGACTACTCATCCTGTCGTTACCAGAGCTAACTACCCGTCCTGTCGTTACCAGAGCTGATTACCCGTCCTGTCGTTACCAGAGCTAATTACTCATCCTGTCGTTACCAGAGCTAACTACCCGTCCTGTCATTACCAGAGCTGATTACCCGTCCTGTCGTTACCAGAGCTAATTACCCGTCCTGTCATTACCAGAGCTAACTACCCGTCCTGTCATTACCAGAGCTAATTACCCGTCCTGTCGTTACCAGAGCTAACTACCCGTCCTGTTGTTACCAGAGCTAACTACCCGTCCTGTCGTTACCAGAGCTAATTACCCGTCCTGTCGTTACCAGAGCTAATTACTCGTCCTGTCGTTACCAGAGCTAATTACCCGTCCTGTCGTTACCAGAACTAACTACCCGTCCTGTCGTTATCAGAGCTAATTACCCGTCCTGTCGTTACCAGAGCTAACTACCCGTCCTGTCGTTACCAGAACTAACTACCCGTCCTGTCGTTACCAGAGCTAATTACCCGTCCTGTCGTTACCAGAGCTAATTACTCGTCCTGTCGTTACCAGAGCTAATTACCCGTCCTGTCGTTACCAGAACTAACTACCCGTCCTGTCGTTACCAGAACTAACTACCCGTCCTGTCGTTATCAGAGCTAATTACCCGTCCTGTCGTTACCAGAGCTAACTACCCGTCCTGTCGTTACCAGAACTAACTACCCGTCCTGTCGTTACCAGAGCTAATTACTCGTCCTGTCGTTACCAGAGCTAATTACTCGTCCTGTCGTTACCAGAGCTAATTACCCGTCCTGTCGTTACCAGAACTAACTACCCGTCCTGTCGTTACCAGAACTAACTACCCGTCCTGTCGTTATCAGAGCTAATTACCCGTCCTGTCGTTACCAGAGCTAACTACCCGTCCTGTCGTTACCAGAACTAACTACCCGTCCTGTCATTACCAGAGCTGATTACCCGTCCTGTCGTTACCAGAGCTAATTACCCGTCCTGTCATTACCAGAGCTAACTACCCGTCCTGTCATTACCAGAGCTAATTACCCGTCCTGTCGTTACCAGAGCTAACTACCCGTCCTGTTGTTACCAGAGCTAACTACCCGTCCTGTCGTTACCAGAGCTAATTACCCGTCCTGTCGTTACCAGAGCTAATTACTCGTCCTGTCGTTACCAGAGCTAATTACCCGTCCTGTCGTTACCAGAACTAACTACCCGTCCTGTCGTTACCAGAACTAACTACCCGTCCTGTCGTTATCAGAGCTAATTACCCGTCCTGTCGTTACCAGAGCTAACTACCCGTCCTGTCGTTACCAGAACTAACTACCCGTCCTGTCGTTACCAGAGCTAATTACTCGTCCTGTCGTTACCAGAGCTAACTACCCGTCCTGTCGTTACCAGAGCTAATTACTCGTCCTGTCGTTACCAGAGCTAACTACCCGTCCTGTCGTTACCAGAGCTAACTACCCGTCCTGTCGTTACCAGAGCTAACTACCCGTCCTGTCGTTACCAGAGCTAATTACCCGTCCTGTCGTTACCAGAGCTAACTACCCGTCCTGTCGTTACCAGAACTAACTACCCGTCCTGTCGTTACCAGAGCTAATTACTCGTCCTGTCGTTACCAGAGCTAACTACCCGTCCTGTCGTTACCAGAGCTAACTACCCGTCCTGTCGTTACCAGAGCTAATTACCCGTCCTGTCGTTACCAGAGCTAACTACCCGTCCTGTCGTTACCAGAGCTAACTACCCGTCCTGTCGTTACCAGAGCTAATTACTCGTCCTGTCGTTACCAGAGCTAACTACCCGTCCTGTCGTTACCAGAGCTAACTACCCGTCCTGTCGTTACCAGAGCTAATTACCCGTCCTGTCGTTACCAGAGCTAATTACCCGTCCTGTCGTTACCAGAACTAACTACCCGTCCTGTCGTTACCAGAACTAACTACCCGTCCTGTCGTTATCAGAGCTAATTACCCGTCCTGTCGTTACCAGAGCTAACTACCCGTCCTGTCGTTACCAGAACTAACTACCCGTCCTGTCGTTACCAGAGCTAATTACTCGTCCTGTCGTTACCAGAGCTAATTACTCGTCCTGTCGTTACCAGAGCTAATTACCCGTCCTGTCGTTACCAGAACTAACTACCCGTCCTGTCGTTATCAGAGCTAATTACCCATCCTGTCGTTACCAGAGCTAACTACCCGTCCTGTCGTTACCAGAACTAACTACCCGTCCTGTCATTACCAGAGCTGATTACCCGTCCTGTCGTTACCAGAGCTAATTACCCGTCCTGTCATTACCAGAGCTAACTACCCGTCCTGTCATTACCAGAGCTAATTACCCGTCCTGTCGTTACCAGAGCTAACTACCCGTCCTGTTGTTACCAGAGCTAACTACCCGTCCTGTCGTTACCAGAGCTAATTACCCGTCCTGTCGTTACCAGAGCTAATTACTCGTCCTGTCGTTACCAGAGCTAACTACCCGTCCTGTCGTTACCAGAACTAATTACTCGTCCTGTCGTTACCAGAGCTAATTACCCGTCCTGTCGTTACCAGAGCTAACTACTCGTCCTGTCGTTACCAGAGCTAAGGACTGAGGGGCTCAGGTGGGAGCTCTGAGGTCCACAGCGGTTCTGCAGAACGCCTTCAGGTCCATCACACCTGTCCTCCTGCTGACCTGCTTCAGACAGACAGCAGCAGCTGCAGGAATAAAATCTACTGAATGTTCTCCATTCCTCCCGTTACTTCCATCAGTCCCATAGCTGACGTATCACAGCACGGGGTGGGGTGGGGGTCTGCATTGTTTTCGAGCAGCTGGACATTGTCTTCATCTCTCTGTCCAGCAGGGACACGATAATCTGTCCAGCAGCTGCTGTGAGCGGCGTCATGTGATCTGATGGAGCTCGTCTTGTTTTTCTACAGATCATCCGTTTCCACCAGCTGATGTCTTTATGATGGACGTCCTCATTTATGGTCCAGAACAGCGATAGAACCCCAAATACCCACAGCAGAGGACAGATGAGAGACGCTGAGCTGTCCACAACCCAAACACCGTCAGAAATGTCATCAGGAGGACGTTTCTGCAGGTTTTAGTCGTCTGTGGGCGGGATTCTGTGCTGTGAGGACAGTTCTGGAGTCCTGGGACGTCTCCCGGTCTGTCCTCTGAGGACACTGGGACAGACAGGGAGGATGTTTGAAATGCAAAGCAGCCTGTTCTCCATCTTGGTATGAGTGCTTTCACCCCATCACAGGAAGTGAGTATTTTCTGATAAACCCTGCTCAGACACGTCCAAGTCCTCAGAGAGTCCCCGCGTCTTTGAAACAATGTGACGTCTCCCCTGAAAGACTTTAGAGGGATGAAAGTTTAATGATCCTGCAGGAGAAAGTGGGACGCTGCGGCTCAGACACAAAGGAGGCAGGATGATGAAACCTGACATCAAGTCAGGAACGCTGCTGCTCACCAGATCTGCAGCCGCTCCTGGTGGGGAGAACCTGAGTTCTGTCTGCAGGCGTGTCCCCAGAACCCGTCCAGAAGGCCAGAGAACACTGAGTTCTGTCTGCAGGCGTGTCCCCAGAACCCGTCCAGAACGTCCAGAGAACGCAGAACGTCCAGAGAACACTGAGTTCTGTCTGCAGGCGTGTCCTCAGAACCCGTCCAGAAGGCCAGAGAACCTGAGTTCTGTCTGCAGGCGTGTCCCCAGAACCCGTCCAGAACGTCCAGAGAACGCAGAGTTCTGTCTGCAGGCGTGTCCCCAGAACCCGTCCAGAAGGCCAGAGAACACTGAGTTCTGTCTGCAGGCGTGTCCTCAGAACCCGTCCAGAAGGCCAGAGAACCTGAGTTCTGTCTGCAGGCGTGTCCCCAGAACCCGTCCAGAACGTCCAGAGAACGCAGAGTTCTGTCTGCAGGCGTGTCCCCAGAACCCGTCCAGAACGTCCAGAGAACACTGAGTTCTGTCTGCAGGCGTGTCCTCAGAACCCGTCCAGAACGTCCAGAGAACCTGAGTTCTGTCTGCAGGCGTGTCCCCAGAACCCGTCCAGAACGTCCAGAGAACACTGAGTTCTGTCTGCAGGCGTGTCCCCAGAACCCGTCCAGAACGTCCAGAGAGCGCAGAACGTCCAGAGAACACGAAACGTCCAGAGAACGCAGAACGTCCAGAGAACACAGAACGTCCAGAGAACGCAGAACGTCCAGAGAACACCTCTGAGCGACGTGGAGGAAGACACGTGTAAAAAGGTTAATAAAGAATGTACAGGTTAGAAAGGAAAGCTGCTTCCTGCGTCCCGTCTGTCACCAGCAGCACAGACACAATAATAATAATAATAATAATAATAATAATAATAATAATAATAATGATAATAATAATACTCACTATTCCCTTTTTTAGTAAATATGAGAGAACTGGACGTTTATTTAGGGAAGGATCAGTAAATGTTCCGTTGAGTCCAGGTGAGAACCCGTTCCTGCTGAGCTAGATCTATATTTCAGGCTGATGCTATATTTCTTATAATCCACTGGACATGGACGATCACAGACAATGATAATCACATTTTTTAACTTTTAACTGACATTTAAACATCTTTCACTAAATCTACACGGAAAACGTTGCTGTGATAAAGTAACTGTGAATGTGACAGAAAATACTTTGTTAGGGTTAGAGACACGCTGATGTGAGCCTGATGGCTCCATAAAAGATAAGAAATGGATGGAGGGATGATGGAGGGATGGATGGAGGGATGATGGAGGGATGATGGATGGATTAATGATGGATGATGGATGGATGGATGGAGGGATGATGGAGGGATGATGGATGGATGAATGATGGATGAATGATGGATGGATGAATGATGGATGGATTTATGATGGGTAGATGATGGATGGATGGATGATGGATGGATGATGATGATGGATGGATTGATGAATGATGGATGGATGGATTAATGATGGATGGATGAATGATGGATGGATGATGGGTGATGGATGGATGGATGAATGATGGATGGATGATGGATGGATGATGGGTGATGGATTGATGGATTAATGATGGATGGATGAATGATGGATGGATGATGGATGATGGATGGATGATGGGTGATGGATGGATGGATGAATGATGGATGGATGATGGATGGATGAATGATGGATGGATGAATGATGGATGGATGGATGATGGATGAATGATGGATGGATGGATGATGGATGGATGAATGATGGATGGATGGATGATGGATGAATAATGGATGATGGATGGATGATGGAGGATGTATGAAGGATGGATTAAGTGGATGAAGGATGGATGAAGGATGGATGGATGGATGAAGGATGGATGGATGGATGAATGATGGGTGATGGATGGATGGATGAAGGATGGATGGATGATGGATGGATGGATGAATGATGGATGGATTAATGATGGGTGGATGATGGATGGATGGATTGATGGATGATTGATGATAGATGGATGAATGATGGATGGATGGATTAATGATGGATGGATGAATGATGGATGGATGATGGATGGATGATGGATGGATGATGGATGGACGGATGGATGATGGATGAATGATGAATGATGGGTGATGGATGGATGGATGAAGGATGGATGGATGATGGATGGATGGATTAATGATGGGTGGATGATGGATGGATGGATTGATGGATGATGGATGGATAGATGGATGAAGGATGGATGGATGGATGAATGATGGGTGATGGATTGATGGATGGATGAAGGGTGATGTAAGGATGGATGGATGGATGGATGATGGATGAATGATGGATGGATGAATGATGGATGGATTTATGATGGGTAGATGATGGATGGATGGATGAATGATGGATGGATGGATGATGGATGAATGATGGATGATGGATAGATGATGGATGGATGATGGATGGATGGATTGATGGATGAATGATGGATGGATGGATTAATGATGGATGGATGAATGATGGATGGATAGATGGATGGATGGATTAATGATGGATGGATGAATGATGGGTGATGGATGGATGGATGGATAGATGGATGAATGATGGATGGATGGATTAATGATGGATGGATGAATGATGGATGGATGATGGATGGATGATGGATGATGGATGGACGGATGGATGATGGATGAATGATGAATGATGGGTGATGGATGGATGGATGAAGGATGGATGGATGATGGATGGATGGATAAATGATGGGTGGATGATGGATGGATGGATTGATGAATGATGGATGGATGGATTAATGATGGATGGATGAATGATGGATGGATGATGGATGAATGATGGGTGATGGATGGATGGATGAATGATGGATGGATGATGGATGGATGATGGGTGATGGATTGATGGATTAATGATGGATGGATAATTGATGGATGGATGATGGATGATGGATGGATGATGGGTGATGGATGGATGGATGAATGATGGATGGATGATGGATGGATGAATGATGGATGGATGGATGGATGATGGATGAATGATGGATGGATGGATGATGGATGATGGATGGATGAATGATGGATGGATGATGGATGAATAATGGATGATGGATGGATGATGGATGGATTAAGTGGATGAAGGATGGATGAAGGATGGATGGATGGATGAAGGATGGATGGATGGATGGATGAATGATGGGTGATGGATGGATGGATGAATGATGGATGGATGATAGATGATGGATGAATGATGGATGATGGATAGATGATGGATGGATGATGGATGGATGGATTGATGGATGAATGATGGATGGATGGATTAATGATGGATGGATGAATGATGGATGGATAGATGGATGGATGGATTAATGATGGATGGATGAATGATGGGTGATGGATGGATGGATGGATAGATGGATGAATGATGGATGGATGGATTAATGATGGATGGATGAATGATGGATGGATGATGGATGGATGATGGATGATGGATGGACGGATGGATGATGGATGAATGATGAATGATGGGTGATGGATGGATGGATGAAGGATGGATGGATGATGGATGGATGGATAAATGATGGGTGGATGATGGATGGATGGATTGATGAATGATGGATGGATGGATTAATGATGGATGGATGAATGATGGATGGATGATGGATGGATGATGGGTGATGGATGGATGGATGAATGATGGATGGATGATGGATGGATGATGGGTGATGGATTGATGGATTAATGATGGATGGATAATTGATGGATGGATGATGGATGATGGATGGATGATGGGTGATGGATGGATGGATGAATGATGGATGGATGATGGATGGATGAATGATGGATGGATGAATGATGGATGGATGGATGGATGATGGATGAATGATGGATGGATGGATGATGGATGATGGATGGATGAATGATGGATGGATGATGGATGAATAATGGATGATGGATGGATGATGGATGGATTAAGTGGATGAAGGATGGATGAAGGATGGATGGATGGATGAGGGATGGATGGATGGATGAATGATGGGTGATGGATGGATGGATGAAGGATGGATGGATGATGGATGGATGGATGAATGATGGATGGATTAATGATGGGTGGATGATGGATGGATGGATTGATGGATGATGGATGATAGATGAATAATGGATGATGGATGGATGATGGAGGATGTATGAAGGATGGATTAAGTGGATGAAGGATGGATGAAGGATGGATGGATGGATGAAGGATGGATGGATGGATGAATGATGGGTGATGGATGGATGGATGATGGATGGATGGATGAATGATGGATGGATGATGGATGGATGATGGATGGATGATGGATGGACGGATGGATGATGGATGAATGATGGGTGATGGATGGATGAAGGATGGATGGATGATGGATGGATGGATTAATGATGGGTGGATGATGGATGGATGGATTGATGGATGATGGATGATGGATGGATAGATGGATGGATGGATGGATGAATGATGGGTGATGGATTGATGGATGGATGAATGATGGATGAATGGATGAATGATGGATGGATGGATTAATGGATGGATGGATGAATGATGGATGGATGAAAGATTGATGGATGGATGAAGGGTGATGTATGGATGGATGAAGGATTGATGGATGGATGAATGATGGATGGATGGATTAATGGATGGATGGATGAATGGATGGATGGATGAATGGATGGATGGATGGATGAATGCTCTGTCTGTAAATTCTTTGCATAATTATCTTTATTTCGTCTCTCATATTAAACATTTTTGTTCCGGATTATTTTTGCCGCCATGTTTATCCATTAATGTCAGACACCGGATCAAGGTTCTGTGGGTCAGAACCGAGCCGGATTAAGGTTCTGTGGGTCAGAACCGGACCGGATCAAGGTTCTGTGGGTCAGAACCGGACCGGATTAAGGTTCTGTGGGTCAGAACCGGACCGGATTAAGGTTCTGTGGGTCAGAACCGACCCGGATCAAGGTTCTGTGGGTCAGAACCGGACCGTCTTCCACATCCAGCAGTAACTGGAACAGAACTCCGTCTGGGACCAGCGTAATTTAATAAAAACGTGTTTACGGCTCTTCTTTTCCCTGACGTCCACTGTGACGTCATGCTGCGGGGGGCGGGGCTGAAGGCGAGTCGGGATTCCTGAGGATTACCCATCATGCCCCGCGGGTAAAGATGGCAGCAGATCAACTTTTCCCGGAGCGGCGCTGAGCGGATTCTACACCCAGGAACGGAGCTCCTCGGCGGGCCGCTGCCGCTCTCCCTCCCCGCTGCCGCATCCCCGCAGCGCCGGAGCGCAGCGCTGCTGCCGGGACTCGGATCGCTCCCTCCGCCGCTGCTCTCCCAGCCGAAGGAAGAGCGGCGGAGCCCGGGCTGAAGTTTGTCTGCCCTCGGTGGAGCCGCCCCGGGCCGCGCTGGGCCGCGCTGCCGCGTCTCAGGTAAGCCGCCAGCCGGCCGCCGTGGTTCGGACGCACCAGGCGGGGCTGGCCGCTCCGAGCGGCCGGTGTGCCTGGCGACGGTGGGGCGGGCGGGCGGGGAGGTGGGCCACGGTCCGAGCTGCGGCGGCACCGAGCCGGTTTGTCTCGGTTTCACGGTGTTCCGGAGGACGGGGTCACGGCGGTAATGTCGGACGGTTGACCCGGTTCTGCAGACGGAGCCCCGCGGTTCTGGTGCTGTTTGTGTCCCCTGACCGCCTGGCAGACAGAACTGAGGGCGGCAGCGTGACTGCGCCTGGCAGACAGCGCAGTGGAAAAACACCTGGCGGCCCCTCAGTCACACACCTGCACTCAGACAGCCAATCAGAGGCCTGCAGGGCCCCCACAGGAAAAGGATTCGGTACCGACCAGATCCAGTATCAGCTCAGACCCAAGTTCATTCACCAGGTACTGGGGGCAGAACCAGGCTCTGACATGGAACCAGAACCAGGTCTGAACAGGGAACCAGAACCAGGTCTGACACGGAACCAGAACTAGTTCCTGACATGGAACCAGAACCAGGTTCTGACACGGAACCAGAACTAGTTCCTGAACCAGAACCAGGTTCTAACATGGAACCAGAACCAGGTTCTGACACGGAACCAGAACCAGGTCTGAACACGGAACCAGAACCAGGTTCTGACACGGATACATAACCAGGTCTGACATGGAACCAGAACTAGTTCCTGACATGGAACCAGAACCAGGTTCTGACATGGAACCAGAACCAGGTTCTGACACGGATCCATAACCAGGTCTGAACAGGGAACCAGAACTAGTTCCTGAACCAGAACCAGGTTCTGACACGGATACATAACCAGGCTCTGACATGGAACCAGAACCAGGTCTGAACAGGGAACCAGAACTAGTTCCTGACATGGAACCAGAACCAGGTTCTGACACGGAACCAGAACCAGGTTCTGACACGGATACATAACCAGGCTCTGACATGGAACCAGAACCAGGTTCTGACACAGATCCCAGGGTTTCCCCAGAAAACTGTATTTTTGTTTCAAAACAACGTTAAAGGTGTCAGAAAATGAAAATATTACCATTAATTGTTATTTTAAGACATTAATGACAAAAGGGCAGATTCCTGAAATAATGCTTTAAAAGCATAAATATCAGCTGTTTTGGTCCTAATGACGTAATCAGCCTCACAGCAACGCTGGTCACACTTAAAGGAACTGGTGGAGTGGGGCAGTTCACTTTGAGCAACCAGGGAAGGCGTTGAACCCTCCACTTTCTGGCTCCGAGGCTTCAGGGATTCACCGGCCAGAGCAGCAGACGGGTCAGAGCCACGCGGACAGAACCGGTACCGGCATCTTATTTAGCGTCGTTCTATTTTGCAACATTTAGAGATGTCTTATTTAGCGACGTTTTATTTAACTGTTTTATTTTGAGCGTTTTATTTAGCGACATCTAGCTACGTTTTATTTAGTGACATCTAGCGATGTTTTATTTAGTGATGTCTTATTTAGTGACATTTTATTTAACGTTTTATTTAGTGACGTTTGATTTAGCTCCGTTTTATTTAGCGACATCTTATTTAGCGTTGTTCCTTTTTGCGACATTTAGCGACGTCTTTTTTTGCGATGTTTTATTTAGCGATGTTTTATTTAGTGTCATTTAGCAACTTTTTGTTTTATTTAGCAACGTTTTGTTTCATTTAGTGACGTTTTATTTTGCAACGTTTTATTTAGCAACATCTAGTGACGTTTGATTTAGCTCCGTTTTATTTAGCGACATTTAGCGACGTCACATTTAGCGACGTTTTATTTTGTGACGTTTACAATTAAACCTGCACAACGTCAGTGTGCGTTACGAGTTTCATCTGATAATGAAACAGCTGTTAATCCATGCCTAGATGGAAACAGAGAACCAGAACCAGATAGGAGGCGGGTCCAACAGGGATCCAGAACCAGGTCCAACAGGAACAAAGAGCAGGAGACTGTTGTTAGGCCCCTGATAAACCCGAATGAGACGGTTCAGGACGGCTTAGAGGACAAAGTGGGACGGTGTAGAACCGGAGAAAAGACGGTCTGGGTTCTGCAGAACTCTGAGGAATCTGGAGGCTGGGAATCTGCTGGCTGATCAGAACCAGCAGCAGCTTTTCCTCTAAAAAGGCTCGTTAGGTGGATCCACTTCAAGTTCTGGTGGAGCCCGGCAGCAGAGACCTTGGACCTCCAGGTGACCCTGACTGCTGTGCTGGTTCCCTCTGGGTCGTCCTAATAGCCCCCTTCACGGGTTACTGGATCCAGTGGTTCTGGCCGGTACCGGTGACATGTTTCACCCGGTCAGAACTGTGGCGGTCCGGATGAGACGGGCTCAGAACACGGTCCGAACAGCTTCAGGTCCAAATAAAAGGTGTCTGATGTCATGGTGCTGGAGCTGCCAACGGGATGGGTTCTGGAGTCCGAAGAACCACCAGAACCTTGAGATCATTGTGTTGTCTGAATTGTGTTCCCTCATTTTGTCAGTGGAACCGACCCGGTTCTCCCTCTGTGTGGATCATTGCTCACATTCTGCTGACAGATCCTAATAGTCCAGCTGAGGGTTAGAACCTGAACCAGAACCTGCCACTGGTAGACGGGTCAGCATCCTGCCCTAGGCTCTGACCCAGACAGTTCTGGTTCTGATGGATCATTGCAGCAGGACACGTGACAAAGCCTGCGACAGTTTAACGATCTCTCTGGTTCTGGTCCGGTTCCGATGGAGGCTCAGGCTCCCAGCAGGTGGGCGGAGCCAGCGGCCCATGCTGGGTCACCTGCTCAGGTGTATCATATGAGCGGGCCGTCAGTGGTTCTGGTGTCGGGTTCTGGTTGGTCACATGATCCAGCAGAGGCTCCGCCCCCTGAGAGCCGCCAGGCCCCAGCAGCTCATCTCAGGAAGAAAGGAGCCTTTGTCCTCATAGGCGCTGGAGCGCTGCCAGAACCTGAACCAGAACCAGAACCCTTCAGCAGGTTGGTTCTGCCTCTCTGCTGGATCTTTAGTCGCTGGACCGGCCTGCAGGACCAACAGGAGAACCTCAGAACCGTTTAGCAGGAATTAAAGACGGCGTTCTCCTGGCCGGACAAAGCAGAACTTCCTCAGACAGACCGGGTTCTACCAGAACCAGAACCCATTTAAACTGCCCACTAGCTGAGACTCTGTCTTATTACAGGTTATCAGAACAGAGAGCTGCTCATACTCACAGGACGAAGAGGAGGAAGGGCCCAAACAGAGGATGAAGAGTGTGAGGTGAGCAGATGGGAGGTAATATGTAAACTAAAATGTATTATTATTATTATTATTATTATTATGAAGTATTATTATTATTATTATGACTATTATTATTATTATGATGATTATTATTATTATTATTATTATTATTATTATTATTATTATTATTATTATTATGACTATTATTATTATTATTATTATTATTATTGTGAGTATTATTATTATTATTATTATCATGACTATTATTATTATCGTGATTATTATTATAATTATGATGATGATGATATACCCTCCCTGTGTTCTGGTTGGACCACTGTGCCGGTCCAGAACCTCAGTTCTGACCCGCTGAGGTTCTGGCAGCTTCCTGCCACACATCCAGTGGTTCTCTCCTCACAGAGGAGTCTGACTCTGCTGGGTCTGTGTTTCAGGTGTGATCTTTTCCACGAATGAACTCTCCACTGGGAACCGTCACAGCTCAGGTAAGAACCCCACCTGTGACATCACACACCTGGAGAACCCCACCTGTGACATCACATCCCTGTGAACCCTCAGAGAGGCTGAAGAGCCCCAGGCGGCGAACACTCGGTGAAGCTTGATTAAACAGCTGGAGCTGATGATGGAGGCCTGACTCCCAGTGGGGAGAAAATCTGAGCGCTGACTGGAAAGGAATGACTTTAATGTCCTGAAGAAAGGGCTGCAAAAAGTCTCAGAAGCAACATTTACAGTTAATATTACTTTAAACAGGAAAACACATCTGTGTCTAGAAATTATGTGAAATCACAACGTAATTTGTGAGGCAGCGTTGGAGGAATCTTTAGAACCTGCGCAGTGTCTGAACTGTTTACAAGCAGTAGAGCTTTCTGAGCTATCTAAAATTTTAGCTTCATCTAAACCTTCTACCTGTATGTTAGACCCAATCCCAACCAAGTTGTTTAAGGAGGTATTCCCTCTGATCAGTGGTCCTATTTTAGACATGATTAATCTATCCTTGGTAAATGGATATGTACCACAGGCTTTTAAAGTAGCTGTTATTAAACCTTTACTTAAGAAACCATCTCTTGATCAAGATGAGTTAGTAAATTACAGACCTATATCTAATCTTCTTTTCTTATCTAAAATTCTTGAGAAAGTAGTTGCTAATCAACTCTGTGAACATTTACAAAGTAATGACCTACTTGAGGAGTTTCAGTCAGGCTTCAGAGCTCATCATAGCACTGAAACAGCTCTGGTGAAGGTCACTAATGATATTCTCATGGCCTCAGATAATGGACTTGTGTCTATACTTGTCCTGTTAGATCTCAGTGCTGCATTTGATACAGTTGATCACAATATTCTCCTACAAAGACTTGAACATACTGTAGGGATTAAGGGGAAAGCATTAGGCTGGTTTAAATCTTATCTGTCGGAAAGATTCCAGTTTGTTCATGTTAATAATAAATCTTCCTCAAACTCTAGGGTCACTTGTGGAGTACCACAGGGTTCAGTCCTTGGACCAATTCTCTTTACTATATATATGCTTCCGATTGGCAAAATTATCAGACAGCATGGGATTAATTTCCACTGTTATGCTGATGACACTCAGCTATATTTATCCATAAATCCTGATGAATCCAATCAGTTGCTTCGACTGCAGTCATGTCTTGATGACATCAAAAGCTGGATGACTTTAAATTTCCTGCATCTAAATTCTGACAAGACCGAAGTTGTAATCTTTCACTGCAAAAACATGACTAAAAATAAGTAACGTTTTCTTGAAATTAGTGTATTCATCCTTGATTTGAGCAGAAAATTTAAATAATCTGCCAATAGAATAAGTTGTTTGCGCTTAAAATAGGAATAACTCATCTCCATCATTTTATTTCTAGTGCAGTTTATCTAATTATCTTATTTGAGGTGTAAAAATACTCGTTCCATTGGCATATCTTCTTATTTACCTGCTCAAATTAAGGACAAATACACTAATTTCAAGAAAATTTTACTTTTTTGTAATTGAGTTTTTGCAGTGTTGGACCAGGGTCTTTAAAAATAAACTTAAATTAGCCTCTGGTAATAAAGTAAAAAATCTTGGTGTTATTTTTGACCAAGAAATTTGATTTAAATCCCATATTAAAATCTGAACATTTGTTTCTTCAGAAAACCGACTTTTTCTGAGAGGGAAATCCCCTGAAATGTTTTGGGATGCATGAAAAATAATGTAGAAAACTACAAGAGCAAAAACAGAAACGTTCCTGCAGAACACATCCAGAAAACGAGGAACATGTAGAGAAACGTTCTGACAGACCAGATGAAGGTTCCACAGCATAACCCACCAGAACAATCCAGTAAAAATGTAAATGACTGAAAAGGCCGATAAATAAAAATATAAAAAACGAGCAGAAAGCTGCTTCTTTCTGGACTTGTGTGACGGATCAGTGGCGCCTGGAGCTGCTGCTCGGTCTGAAGGCTTCCATGTTGGGGGGGGCAGAGATCAATGACCTCTCATTGGTTGCCTGGGAACGCCGTGTGGTCATGTGACCTAGATGCACTAAATGGAGCGGAAAGTCACGGCTACCACGTGTCCCTGCAGCTGCATGGACACAAACACTGTTAACCGGTCCAGGCCCGGTTCTGTCCAGGCTCGGTTCTGGTCCAGGCCCGGTTCTGTCCAGGCCCGGTTCTGGTCCAGGCCCGGTTCTGGTCCAGGCCCGGTTCTGGTCCAGGCCCGGTTCTGTCCAGGCCCGGTTCTGGTCCAGGCTCGGTTCTGGTCCAGGCCCGGTTCTGGTCCAGGCTCGGTTCTGGTCCAGGCTCGGTTCTGGTCCAGGCCCGGTTCTGTCCAGGCCCGGTTCTGGTCCAGGCCCAGTTCTGTCCAGGCCCGGTTCTGGTCCAGGCTCGGTTCTGTCCAGGCCCGGTTCTGGTCCAGGCCCGGTTCTGTCCAGGCCCGGTTCTGGTCCAGGCTCGGTTCTGGTCCAGGCCCGGTTCTGGTCCAGGCTCGGTTCTGGTCCAGGCTCGGTTCTGGTCCAGGCCCGGTTCTGTCCAGGCCCGGTTCTGGTCCAGGCCCGGTTCTGTCCAGACTCGGTTCTGGTCCAGGCCCGGTTCTGTCCAGGCCCGGTTCTGATTTCCTCACCGGGCCCAGAGAGCACCCAGGCCTCTCCAGGTGTTCTGAGCTCCTCGGTTTGCTCGGTCGCTCTGGGAACTTTGCCTGACGTCACAGCAGGGTCTGGTCCATGATGTCACTCAGGTAGACGACACACCTGAGTGACATCATCACACACCTGCTGACAGCTGAGCCCGACTGACGGACGACTCTGAGTGCTCGGCCGGTTCAGATCAATGCTGCTGCACTTCCTGTTCTGGAAACAGGCGCGGGTCGATGTCTGCCCCCCCCCCCCCCCGCAGCACTCAGAGCGGCGTGATGGGAGGAGGCAGCATTGATCTGCACTCACAGCCACAGCGGCGCTCTGGCCAGCTGCAGTCGGGCTCAGGCGCTGTGGCGAGCGGTCGGCAGGTGAGCGGCGGCCGTCGTGTCTCTAACCGCCTCGTCTCTCGCCCGTTTTCCCGGCAGGACTGAAGAAGCGACAGGAAGCAGCAGCAGGATGGCGAGCGCCGCTCCAGCCAGGAAGCCGTACCGCAAGGCTCCGCCTCAGCACCGCGAGACGCGCCACGGCCAGGCCGCCGCTTCGCCGCCGCCCGCCCCGCAGCCCGACTTCAGTCAGGTAAACAGGCTCGCCCTGAACACGCCCTCGGTGCCCCCGCAGCGTTTCTGCTCCCACCCCCCCGCCGCCGTTCTGCAGACGCTGAGGGGCGACCCGCAGCACGCCGTCCGGCCCCCGCCGCTCTCTGACAGCGAGCTGGACGTCTCCAGCCTGTCCAGCCTGGAGCTTTATATTCCCCCGCCGCCGCCCTTCAGTAACTCCGCCCACCGTCCCAGCCGGACCCACAGGACGCCGGCGGAGGGCGTCCCGCCGTCTCAGCATCACGGTTCTCAGCCCGCCGCTAACTGCTATGACAGGAGGACTGGCAAAGGCTCCGCCCCCGCCAGGAGACGCTCCCCGGTGCGGCACCGCCACGCTCGGACTCACAAGGCGAAGACCGCCACCCACGCCGGCCCCCCCAAAGGCATCCTGAAGCAGCCGGCCTCCCTGGGCGTGGAGCACACCTACGATACCCTCAGGAAGGCGAAATCGGTGGAGCTGCTGGACGGCGGCGGCGGCGAGCGGCAGCGGGGACCGCCGTCTCTGCAGTCCCTGACTCCGCCCTCCCCCGGTCGGACCACCTGGAACTGGAAGATGCAGGTTTTGGAGGAAAAGGTGCGGTTCTCCAGCTTCCTGGACGAGATCACCTGTCGTGTCCTGAGCCCCGCCCGCCTCTCGCAGCTCGGCAGGTCGCCTGCGAAGCAGCAAAGAAGCCCCGCCCACCAGCATGGCCGCCGCTGCGGCAGGAACCCACACGGGGGATCCACAGACCGGACCCGGCGCTGGGACGGCTGGGTGGCGTCGCTGCAGCGGCCCGACAGTCGGTATGGGCTGCTGGAAAGGCAGGGGGCGTGGCATGATGACGTCACACGAGGGGCGGGGCATAGTGACATCACACAAGCAACGGAGCGCAGACAGGTGATTGGACGAGGAAGGGCTGAGGAGAACAGAGAGCCTCAGAGAGGCGGACCCCCTCTGTCCAATCGCTCCCTGCTGTCCCACATCCAGGTAGGAGGACTAGTGGAGGCCCTGTCCCAGTTTACCTGTCCCACTTTACCTCCAGCTTTTGTTAGGCTTTACCTTCATAGGTGCGTTTCTTCTCTGTCACTAAATGATACATGTGATTATTTATGCAGACTGCTTCGGTGGTTGGGTTTCACCAGGTGCAGACGTTTGAAAACTGAATTATTTAGGTGATTCCAGGCTGTGGATGCAGAGTGAGCCTGACATTCATCCGCTAGCTAAAGGTTCAGCTAGTCATGTGGTGCCCCGCTGCATGCTGGGAGCTGCTGGTCAGTTGACCAATGAGACGAACGGAAGTTGAGTTTAATGCAGATTTCTCAGTGCTGATGGAGCCACAGCAGCCGCTGGACTTCAGGAGGTTCTGGAACCACAATGGTTCTGCAGACCAATGCAAGCCTTTCACCCATTCATTCAGTCATTCACCCATTCATTCAGTCATTCACCCATTCATTCAGTCATTCACCCATTCATTCAGTCATTTTATGTGTTCTTTTCATGTAATGAAAAGAACACATAAAATGGGGAGTGGGAGTGGTGGCCTAGTGGATAGAGCAGCGCGCTTGCACTCAGAGAAGGATGCAAGTACCCGGTTCAATCGCCACTGCCTGCACTCTGGGTCCCTGAGCAAGACCCTTAACCCCAGATTGTTTCCCAGGCGCCGCACATGGCAGCCCACTGCTCCCCAAGGTGATGGGTTAAAAGCAGAGATAACACATTTTGTTGCTTTGTACTTGTGACAGTGCAATGACAATAAAGTTGAATTGTATTCTATTCTATAATGCATTTAAATTATCATTGCACACAACAAGGTCTCAGTTATTTATAAAAACATGTCAAAGACTGAAAGAACAAGAACGCGTCTGATGAACCCTTCGCCCTCAGCTCATAATAAACAGAATGGTACATCATGTCCTCAGCATGGGTTTGACTGATATAATATACATTTACATTCTATTTTCATCTTTTCTTATACTTAAATTTAAATAGTGAAAAGCTTGAACTGTCTGTCAGGTCATGTTCCTGTAAGTTCCACTGTTTTACTCGACGACAGAAATAATCGTTTAATTGTGGTTCTGGCAGATGATGTTTAAAACCCAACCGTCTTCTGCTGCGATCCTCATTCAGAGGAAACTAGACCCTGGATGGCAGCTGGTAACTGATGATGTTTTGCCTCATGCATAAATAAAAGAATTTAACTAAATCATTAATTTTTAAAAGTCCTGACTTGGAAAACAGTTCAGTGGAGTGCTCTGTTTACACTAGTTTACACCTGGTTTGGAACTACTTTACACTTGGTTTGGAACTAGTTTACACTTGGTTTGGAACTAGTTTACACTTGGTTTGGAACTAGTTTACACTTGGTTTGGAACTAGTTTACACTTGGTTTGGAACTAGTTTACACTTGGTTTGGAACAAGTTTACACTCTGTTTGGAACTGGTTACCACTTGGTTTGGAACTGGTTACCACTTGGTTTGGAACTAGTTACCACTTGGTTTGGAACTAGTTTACACTCTGTTTGGAACTGGTTTACACTCTGTTTGGAACTGGTTTACACTTGGTTTGGAACTGGTTACCACTTGGTTTGGAACTAGTTATTACTTGGTTTGGAACTGGTTTACACTTGGTTTGGAAGTAGTTTACACTCTGTTTGGAACTGGTTTACACTTGGTTTGGAACTGGTTACCACTTGGTTTGGAACTGGTTACCACTTGGTTTGGAACTAGTTATTACTTGGTTTGGAACTCGTTTACACTTGGTTTGGAACTCGTTTACACTTGGTTTGGAACTGGTTACCACTTGGTTTGGAACTGGTTACCACTTGGTTTGGAACTGGTTACCACTTAGTTTGGAACTGGTTACCACTTGGTTTGGAACTAGTTTACACTTGGTTTGGAACTGGTTACCACTTGGTTTGGAACTGGTTACCACTTGGTTTGGAACTGGTTTACACTTGGTTGGGAACTGGTTACCACTTGGTTTGGAACTGGTTTACACTTGGTTTGGAACTGGTTACCACTTGGTTTGGAACTAGTTTACACTTGGTATGGAACTGGTTACCACTTGGTTTGGAACTAGTTACCACTTGGTATGGAACTGGTTACCATTTGGTATGGAACTGGTTACCATTTGGTATGGAACTGGTTACCACTTGGTATGGAACTAGTTTACACTTGGTTGGAACTGGTTACCACTTGGTTTGGAACTGGTTATCACTTGGTTTGGAACTAGTTTACACTTGGTTTGGAACTAGTTTACACTTGGTTTGGAACTAGTTTACACTTGGTTTGGAACTAGTTTACACTTGGTTTGGAACTGGTTTCCCTTGGTTTGGAACTGGTTTACACTTGGTATGGAACTGGTTACCACTTGGTTTGGAACTAGTTTACACTTGGTTTGGAACTGGTTACCACTTGGTTTGGAACTGGTTACCACTTGGTTTGGAACTAGTTTACACTTGGTTGGGAACTGGTTACCACTTGGTTTGGAACTGGTTTACACTTGGTTTGGAACTGGTTACCACTTGGTTTGGAACTAGTTTACACTTGGTATGGAACTGGTTACCACTTGGTTTGGAACTAGTTACCACTTGGTATGGAACTGGTTACCATTTGGTATGGAACTGGTTACCACTTGGTATGGAACTAGTTTACACTTGGTTGGAACTGGTTACCACTTGGTTTGGAACTGGTTATCACTTGGTTTGGAACTAGTTATCACTTGGTTTGGAACTAGTTATCACTTGGTTTGGAACTAGTTTACACTTGGTTTGGAACTAGTTTACACTTGGTTTGGAACTAGTTTACACTTGGTTTGGAACTAGTTTACACTTGGTTTGGAACTGGTTTACACTTGGTTTGGAACTGGATTACACTTGGTTTAAAATCCAGAGACACAAGAAACTAATAACTTGAATAAAAACAGAGCATGACAGCAGGTTAATAAAAGGCGGCCATGGTTAAAATCCTCTCAAACCAAAGAAACGGTTTAGCTGCTTCTATGAGAATCCAGGAAACCCAAAGCTGGAGACAAAGCGTTCTTAGTCTCCATAGTCTCCAAATAATCAGCTGCTACTGACATTTTCTCGGACCTGACTTAAGAGAAAAGGAGATCGGGCTTTTTCTGTTGTTGCTCCTATTCTATGGAACAATTTACCTTTCCACATTAGATCTTCCCACAGCCTGGATCTTTTTAAATATTCTCTCATAACACATTTTTATTCTTTAGCATTTATTTGAAGTAATGTTTTGATACTCTGACACCAGTTTTTATTAATTTGGTGCAGTTTTACACCTGTTTTTAAAGTGCTATATAAATACATATACATTAGCTGATGGCTCGTGGCTTTAAAAGACGTGGTCAGGGGTGATTAGAAGGCTGTCAGCCTTTTCTAAGTGGACTGTAGGTTGTTTTCATCATAGAAGACAGTTCATGGTGTTTTATTCCCGTTTAAATGGGTCTGCAGAGAACATGTGACGCCTCTTCTGACTGAGATTGCATTCAGAAATGAAACGATGACCATATGTCCTAGTTATATTTTCTTCTGATTTCAAAGATGTTCACATGAACAGAGAAGCTCATTGCTTCCTTCTAAAGTGGATCAGTCGTCTGGTAAAGTCTCAGGAACATTACAACAACCTGGATCAGGTTATGGAGGACTCTGGACATGTCAGTCAGCTGATGGGGTGAAATGTTGAGGGTTATCTGTCAGCTTCTGCTGCTTCTGTCTCCTGTTCACTCCAGTTAATCCAGTTTTGTCGGTGTTGCAGAAGCACATTTCAGACCAAACTGGAGCTTATTTTTCCAGTTAAGAGCCTAACTTTGGTTTAATAAATCTGTGAGGAAGAGCTTGTTAAAATTGCTGCGTCTCTCTGTAGGTTAGCTTAGCGGTTAGCTTAACGGTAATTCTGCTTCTGCTCTGTTTCAGGAGGCGCTGTCCGACTCCGACAGGATCAGGTGAGTTGTCGCAGTCGGTCCCCTGAGCATTATGACCGTAGCTGTGAGAGACGATGCTTCTTCCAGACACTCTGATGCTAGGAGGTAGGAGCTAGGAGCAGGAACAATGGAACTAGGAGCTAGGAGGTAGGAGCTAGGAGCAGGAACAATGGAGCTAGGAGATAGGAGCTAGGAGCTAGGAGCAGGAACAATGGAACTAGGAGCTAGGAGATAGGAGCTAGGCGGTATTATCAGAACGTTTCAGATGCAGCCACTCTTAAGGTGAGGTGTCCAATATGCTAATGGTACTAAAGCGCTTCCTTTCCTGCCCTCTTACCCAGAATCCTCCAGCAGCAGAATGAGGACCTGCGGCACCGCCTCTCGCTCTCCACACACAAGATGGAGGCCATGGAGGCGGAGTTTGAGGGCAGCCGTCACTACATGGAGGCGGAGCTCAGCCGGACCAGAGACGACCTGGACAAGATGAGGGACAAGTTCCGCAGGTCAGGACAGCCACGATGATGTCCGAGGGCCTTCATCCCCTAAAAGCCGATGAGGTTTACAGGAAGTGAACATGAAGCTGTTCTGGTAGAGAGAATTTTTTACATTAGCTTAAGCCGACTGTCACTACCCGATCCGTACCATCAGCTCATTTGTGAGAACAGAATAACTTCCGGGTCGCCAAAAGAAAAATGTAATTACGGTACTGTAAATACTTATTTCTATACTTAAATCATTAAAGAATGCTAAACCGTATCGTAAGACTTTTCTAAAAGAAATTGATACGTTTTACATTCTCTCCATTGTATTGCTTGACGTCATCGTCAGATATGCTCAGAAGTCGGGGAAGATATTATTGCGTAACGTTTAACTGTATTGTCTGAATGCACTCTGTTAGTTTTATGGCTTGTTCAAACAGGACTGTAAAATATTTAATCCTTAATTATATGGTGAATTTGGTTATACAAATAATCTTGTTCTAAACGTTTATTTTATTAGAAAGTTAAAATTATCGATTGAGATTTTAGCGCCCTCTGGTGTACACATCATAAACTAGAGAAGACCTCGTCATTATGGTAGCCGCATTGTTTTATTTTGTTTTTTGTTTTTTTTACAAAAACAAACTGGGAATAGAACAAAGAACACACATATACCTTATTTAAATTATATTTATTAAGCACAAAATACATACATATGCAAATCAAATAAATGCTAAAAAAAACATCTCACTTGAAAAAAATTCAAAATCAAATACGTTTCTGTACTCTATGTGTTTATAGCTGGGGGTTTATGTACTTTAAGAAATGGTTTATATATTTTTATTTCCCTACCTAACCACAACTGGGAAACATTTTTGCTATTAAAAAAAACAAAAAACAATGTATTCTTTTGTGTATTTCTGTTTATTTTTTTAGAATATGCATTATTGCCGCAAATACAAAGATATACAAGAAGAAACCCCTGCCTCAAAAAAATACAAAAGAATAAAAAAGTAAGAAAAACGAAATATTTCCTACCGGAAGTTATTCTGTTCGCGCACGTGCAAATGAGCTGATGGTACGGATCGGGTAGTGACACCGACGTTAGCTTAGCAGACGTTAGCTTAGCAGACGTTAGCTTAGCAGACGTTAGCTTAGCAGACGTTGGATTACGCCGACGTTGGCTTAGCAGACGTTATCTTAGCGGACATTAGCTTAGCAGATGTTAGCTTAGCAGACGTTGGATTAAGCCGACGTTATCTTAGCAGACGTTAGCCTAAGCGGACGTTAGCTTAGCAGACATTATCTTAGCAGATGTTAGCTTAGCAGACGTTAGCTTAGCAGACGTTGGATTACGCCGACGTTAGCTTAAGCAGATGTTAGCTTAGCGGACATTAGCTTAGCAGACGTTAGCATAAGCAGATGTTAGCTTAGCAGATGTTAGCTTAGCAGACGTTGGATTAAGCCGACGTTAGCTTAGCGGACATTAGCTTAGCAGACGTTAGCTTAGCGGACATTAGCTTAGCAGACGTTAGCATAAGCAGACGTTAGCGTTACGTTAGCCCAGAGCTCTGCAGCCTCCCACATCGAGCATGAGAAACACGTTTTCCTGACTTCACGCACACGGCTGGCATTCGTCACGCTGAAGACACGCCCAGACTGAACGGACAGTGCGGCGAGGTCACTGCACGGTCCGCCCACAGCGCTGCCCGCCGTGTCCACATCTGTAGCTCCTGCTGCTGTTAGTGCTGACAGAGCAGTAGAAGAAGAGCGATAACCCGGCTCCTGCTGGGACGTGGTTCAGACTCTCCTCAGGCTGCAGTGGTTAAAAGCAGACTTCTAGTGATGCTGGGGATCTGACTGTAATCATCAGCAGGCTGTACTGATGGCGTCTAACCTCTGTCTCTGTCCCTCTGCAGACTCCAGAACAGCTACACGGCGTCTCAGAGAGCCAATCAGGACCTGGAGGAGAAGCTGCACGCTCTGGTGACGTCTCCTTTAATCCCTCACTGGCTGATTGATGAAGGGCAGCGTGTGGTCGATGGCTAACTGTGTTTACACATGGCTCCCGTCAATCACATGGTTAATCACGCCGTGCTGATGGGCGTGTAACGAGGCCTCTGATTGGTCCCCCGGCTGACCTCATTAATAATGAGTGGGGCTCATTGATCCCTCAGTGTGTATCGATCAGCTGTGGAAAAGCCGTGGTGACGGGGACAGAGGTGTCCGGAAGGTTGGGTCCGTCTGATCCAGGATCTGCTGATAGGCTGAGAGGAGAAACCTTCTGAAGTTCTCGTTGGTTCCGTCGTAATGTTCCTTATCAGCTCTAATTGGCAGGGATGAGTTTCTTCTAATCATTTCCGCTCCCGTCTCCCTGCGCCTCGTTCTCAACGTTCCCGTTTATCTGCTCAGCTCCACCAGACGTGGAACCGTGGACGTCTGGCGTCGTTACGGTTCTCCATGCTTCCACTAAACAGACACATCCAGACGTGGAACCGTGGACGTCTGGCGCCGTTAGGGTCTCATGCTTCCACTAAACAGACACATCCAGACGTGGAACCGTGGACGTCTGGCGTCGTTACGGTTCTCCATGCTTCCACTAAACAGACACATCCACAGACTGCAGGAACCTCTGAGGCAGCAGCTCCATACCTGAAGCACGCAGTGACGGTTCAGGACGTCCTGCCTCAGAAAGCCACTCTGTTCTGCCCAGGCAGGAAGAAACAGAACAAAATAAGTTCTTAGTTAGATTATTAACTGCTGGCGCTGCAGTAAAAGGTTCCTGAGGCTCTGTGGAGACACGCGTCCGCTGTTCTTCAGCTATAAACCAGGAACCCGTCGTCTCCTCAGAGAACGTCCGTTAGATTTTCTGCTTTGACTTACCGGCCGGTGATCGGTGGAACGAGTGGGAAATGGGCCGGTTCCCCGCAGCGTTCTTCTGCAAAGGAAGCGAGGGAGGTAGAACTGGTCGGAGCACGTTCTACCGGTCTGAGCGCGTTCTACCGGTCTGACCAAGTGCTACCGGTCTGAGCACGTTCTACCGGTCTGAGCACGTTCTACCGGTCTGAGCGCGTTCTACCGGTCTGACCAAGTGCTACCGGTCTGAGCACGTTCTACCGGTCTGAGCACGTTCTACCGGTCTGAGCACGTTTTACCTGTCTGAGCACGTTCTACCGGTCTGAGCACGTTCTACCGGTCTGAGCACGTTCTACCGGTCTGAGCGCGTTCTACCGGTCTGACCAAGTGCTACCGGTCTGAGCACGTTCTACCGGTCTGAGCACGTTCTACCGGTCTGAGCACGTTTTACCTGTCTGAGCACGTTCTACCGGTCTGAGCTCGTTCTACCGGTCTGAGGTTGTTCTACCGGTCTGACCTTGTTCTACCGGTCTAACCAGGTTCTACCGGTCGGAGCACGTTCTACCGGTCTGACCACGTTCTACCGGTCTGACCAGGTTCTACCGGTCTGACCTTGTTCTACCGGTCTAACCAGGTTCTACCGGTCGGAGCACGTTCTACCGGTCTAACCAGGTTCTACCGGTCGGAGCACGTTCTACCGGTCTGACCACGTTCTACCGGTCTGACCAAGTGCTACCGGTCGGAGCACGTTCTACCGGTCGGAGCACGTTCTACCGGTCGGAGCACGTTCTACCGGTCGGAGCTTGTTCTACCGGTCTGACCTTGTTCTACCGGTCTGAGCGTGTTCTACCGGTCTAACCTTGTTCTACCTGTCTGAGCACGTTCTACCTGTCTGACCACGTTCTACCTGTCTGACCACGTTCTACCGGTCCAGGTGGACCGTGGACGCTGCGGTTCCTGACAGCAGGAAGTGTTTGTGCTGAACTGATGATGATGTTTCCTGCTCCTACTTCCTGTCTGACCACGTTCTACTGGTCTGACCACGTTCTACCGGTCTGACCACGTTCTACCGGTCTGAGGTTGTTCTACCGGTCTGACCACGTTCTACCGCTCTGACCACGTTCTACCTGTCTGAGCACGTTCTACCTGTCTGAACACGTTCTACCTGTCTGAGCAGGTTCTACCGGTCTGAGCAGGTTCTACCAGTCTGACCACGTTCTACCTGTCTGACCAGGTTCTACCTGTCTGACCACGTTCTACCGGTCCAGGTGGGCCGTGGACGCTGCGGTTCCTGACAGCAGGAAGTGTTTGTGCTGAACTGATGATGATGATGATGTTTCCTGCTCCTACTTCCTGTCTGACTGTCTTTCATCTCTTTCCTTCCTCACGCTGCTCTCTGGTGGACTCATCTTCATCACCATCTTCATCAGGCTGCCGTCAGTCAGACATGGGTTCATGCAGTTGGGTTTCATTCATTCTCATCTTCCTCCTCATCCCCCATCCTCTGCCTCAGTCTTCTGAGCACCACGTCACCAGAGCCAGCATTTAGGAACTAAACATTTCATTAATGCAGACCATAAATCAGACTATTCTGGTTTGCTGGCTGTAATTTTGTCTCGACCATCTTCTGGTTGGACCTGGTGTTCACACGTTGTCTTTTCATCCATACCTGCTGATCCAGGTTTCACCTGCTGCTCCTTTAGACCAAGCTGTACGTCACAGGTGTGAAACAAACAGCTGCTCTGTTGCTCATTTGAGGGATTGGGACAAAGTTCTGCAGAAACCCAAACCACAAAGCAAAGAAAATACTGCTAGGTGTACTTATTGAGAGGCATGGTCCACCCATTTCTAAATTACACTAGCCGTGAGCGTTAATAGCACCGTAGCCATTGCTGACGATTACTAGCGTTAGCTTAGCATGCGACATTAGGATCAGTATTGGTATACTTACAGCAGCTGTTACTGTAACTCAGAAATTAGCGTGATTAATTACACCATTTAGTGAAATTAGTGTTAGCTTTAGCTTACTGACATTGAGGTTATCTTAGCATGCTAATGTTAGCATTACCGTAGCGTTAGCATGCCCATTTTTAAAGGGGGCATGAACAGGAAAAAGGCCTAAGACTGGTGAGGGAGAAGAGCTTGGAGGCAAATATCGCAGTGGCAGTAGTGTTACATTAGCCTTAACAGAATATGATGGATGATAAAAACACGCCTCGGTTAATTTAAAGTGTGTTAAACGCAGTTTGCCAACAGCTGTTCTGTGATGTAACCCACGGCTAACTCCGATTTAAAGTTTTCTGCTTCTGAGAAACTACCTGTGGCTGAAGCTAGTGTTATGTTAGCCTTTGCATGCTAATGAGCATGCAGAGCTAAACTTTGTACATTTCAGATCATAAAAGGACCATGATGCAGTGCAGCTGATTTCAGCATACTAAGGCTAGCGTTAGCCTCAGCGAGCTAACGCTAGCCTTAGCCTGGTAAAGCTGTCTTGCCCCACAGTGATAGTCTGGGACAGATTGAACAGAGAGACTGTGGTGTGGTTTGGTTTCTGCAGGACTCTATAGCTACTCAGCAGCCCCCCCCTCCCCCTTCATCTGTGCATCAGTATCCCTGCAGAAAGTCCTGATCCAATGACGAGCAGCGCTGTGCAGCCGCCATGCTGATCTCTGTCATGTTTGCTTTGGGCACAATCAGATTACTGCACTGATTTCTTTGAGCTTTGATGCTTCGATCAATATCCAATCAAATTCTATTGATCTTCTGGTAACTGCAGCCACTTTCCAGCCTCCCATAGTGCATTAGGCCGCGCTGCTCGCTAACGCAGCATTCAAATGATCTGGGAAAACGGCCGGCTGGGAGCGTTCCCATGGAAGTGTTGGGTCGACTGGGAGGAACTAACATGTTATTCCCACATGATCTGAATGTGTTGGTCCTTGCAAATGCCATCTGCTAACTGCTCAGCTTCCTGATTGGCTGCACCATGGTGTCTGTTTGCAGCTACGGAAGGTGGAGAGGGACAAAAAGACGATGGACCAGGAGATCGTGGAGCTCACCAACAAACTTCTGGATGCTAAGAACACCATAGATCGCCTGGAGGAGCTCAATGTAAGAACGTCTTCCCCACAACCGCCGCTCTGCACCTTTAGCTCGTTTCCAGACGTTCTCAGGTCCTGTCTGAGCTTCCATGTTCACACATCTACAGACCACTGAGGTTACTCTGGAGAGCAGATTTAACATTTAACAGAACCGGGTCTACACCACCAGGTGTTGAACTGACCCAGGTTCTGGTTCCAGCTCCCTTCATCCCAGCGCCTCCCTGCGTGTTACGTCTGGTTCTCTGTGTAAAAGGGCTTTACACACACTTCTAGTCCAGAAAGGCCAGTAGCTGATTGTAGATGTCGCCTCTCTGCTCTGATCCCACGCCTGGTTAACAAAGTCAGTGATGTATCAGCGTAGCATCACAGGCGTCCGTATCGCAGAGCAAACTGTCCAGCTTCCCCCTACGGTCAATGCTTCAGCGTGAGCCTGCTGACGTGTGCAGAAACGCTGTAGAACAGTGACGTGCTAACTCTGTGTCTGCAGGAGCGCTACAGGCAGGACTGCAACTTGGCCGTTCAGCTGCTCAAATGCAACAAATCGCATTTCAGGAACCACAAGTTTGCCGACGTAAGTACCTGACGAGTCGTGCATGAGTTATTTCCCCTGTGAAATATTCCTTTTTCCTTAATGTTATACAGCTGCATGTATAGATCATTATGTCCCTGTGATGTTCTTCATGTTCTTCAATGAAACATAGTTTTATTCCTGGTTGAACACCACATGTGTGAGTGCCTCCCTGAAGATGGACCTCCTGTTATTTAGTGAGAACATCGGATGTCTGAGTTGTTGTTACGGAGGACAAGCCTGATACCGAGCTGTAGGGTTTATCCTGACGGCCATGATGGTGGGTATGACCATGATGAGCAGAACAGTCAAAGGCAGGAATCTAAAACCAAACAATAGGAATAAGGCTATACAGCGAGGGCAGATCTACTGTATAAATAATGCTGTGCAGGTATTGGCTGATAAAAAAGCACACCTGAGTAGCGTGACTCTAAAACAGGTGCAACACGTGTCCACAGTTCTCCTCCTGATATCTTTGCTGATTTCCTTTGACTTTCCCATCATGTTCCACAAAGAGTGTTTCAGGCGCCTTTAAAACATCCACAGGTGTTCAGATCAGCTCACATGCTGTCAGTAAACCAATCAGACGCTTCCAAAGTCATGACATCATCATCTGCATGTTTCCAGACAGTTAGAAATAAATTAGTATACGGTGAGAGCAGCAGAGCTACAATGAATGGCTAACTGCTAAGCTAACCGCTAAGCTAACCAGATACATAAACACTAGAAGTGCGCAGCCAGAGGAAACTAACGAGGAACGAGCCGCACACGGCGTTGGCGGGTCACAGCGATGGCATGTGGGACCACCAGTAGATCAGGTGATCCCCAGGATCTGGAAGCAGAAAGATCGTCCGCTATTCCTTTAAGATGAGCTTCGGTCTGGATCAAACAGCCGGACAGAGACACACTTTTTCAGATGGTCTCAATCCACTTCCAAACGGACCCTGGTGCCTTTCACTTCTGGTCTGAATACAAACCAGCCTCCATCCAACCTACCTACAGAAACAGCCGCCTCTTCTGGACTTCACGAGCCACCGTAGCAGGACAAACCTTAGCCCTTAGCTTGTTGCTAACGCTTCTACTGCGGTCAGGGAACAGAGCGCAGCGTCTCCTTCGGCTTACAGCAAGCATTCACCGACGCCGAGCTACGATCATCACATGTTATAGTTCACTTAGGTACAATATCAAGGCAAACTAGAAAAAGCTGTTCCTGCGAAACAGCAGTGAGATTGCTTTCCTCAAAATGATTGAGGATAAGAGGCAGAAGATCTTTGAAGAGAAGAAAAAACAGCTGAAATGAGAAAAAGAACCAATTTTAACATGAAAAACACCTGAAGGATTAGAAAAATGTTATGAAAAAGCTGAACTAGTTGAAGATAGTTGAAGGATATTTAAAAATTAGTATTAGTAGTAGTAGTATCAGTAGTACTATCAATAGTAATGAAAAACAGCTGAAGGATTAGAATGTTAAGAAAAACTGAACTAGTTTAAGATAGTTGTGGGATTTTTGAAAGTTAGTATTAGTAGTAGTACTACCAGTAGTAGTAGTAGTAGTAGTATCAGTAGTGAAATATCAGTAGTAGTAGTAGGAGTAGTATCGGTTGTAGTAGTAGTAATATCAGTTGTATTACAAGAATCTGAAGGAATTCGAAGCACTTGAAAGATTTGAAGAATTTCAAGTATTTGAAAAATTTGAAAAAAATTGAAAAATGTAAATTTGAAAAATTTAAAAAATGAACCATTTTAAAACTTGAATAATTTGAACAATAACAAGAATTTGAAAGAATTTGAAGGATTATAAAAAGAATTTGAAGAAGTAGTAGTAGTAGTAGTAGTAGAATTAGTAGTAGTAGTAGTAGTAGTAGTAGTAGTAGTAGTAGTAGTAGAATCAGTAGTAGTAGTAGTAGTAGTAGTAGTAGTAGAATCAGTAGTAGTAGTAGTAGAATCAGTAGTAGTATCAGTACTAGTAGTGGTGGTAGTAGTTGTAGTATCAGTATTAATAGTAGTATCAGTAGTAGTAGTTGTAGTATTAGTTGTATCAGTAGTAGTAGTTGTATCAGTAGTAGTAGTAGTAGTAGCAGTAGTATCAGTAGTAGTATCAGTAGTAGTAGTAGCAGTAGTATCAGTAGTGGTATCAGTAGTAGTAGTAGTAGTAGTAGTAGTAGTAGTAGTAACTATGTGAAGTCCAAAAAGTGACAGAAAATTGACACATGCCCGATTATCACTGGAAATTTTAAGAATATTTAGAGGAAGTGACTGTGCGAATTTCAGATCCCTACGTTCATCACAGCCCCTGCAGTGGGCGTCAAAAGGGGCCATTCTAAGCAAAGGGAGCCTGTCCCTGACCTGTAGTAACCTCTGGCCAGCAGAGTTCTGTTGTCATGGAAACTCACTCACGCCTGCTGGTGTCCGTCTACTGCAGGCTGAGACTTTGGCTCAGAAGAGCTCCCATTGGAATAAAATGGCATCACTTTGCCTCAAACAACTCTGGATATTTCCTCAACCATAAGGGCTAGAGACGTAATATTTTCTGCGTTTATTTCTGAACGGATAGGGGAACAAGACAAACTATCGGTTTTTGCTTGAAATATCTTAATGTAGGCGCAAAAAATCATGAAATAAAGGGGAATATTGACAAATATTCAAACATCCTCTAAAATGAGTCCCGAACAAATCGTTCTAGCTGAAAAAGTATAAGAGATATCAAAATAATTCTTTCAGCGTGAGTATCAGCAGGCTTGTGAGGACTGTGGTGCTTATTTTTATGTTTGTACAAAAATTGGTGTAGGCATGGCAACGATGTAAAAAAGTGCATCATTTAGAAGGATGCAGGTCCAAAGCGTTTTCAGGATTTTGCACATTCGCTACTTCCGAACAAATTGTTCCTGCGGCAGAACCGTAACAGTTATCAACAAAATTCCTTTTTTGTGAGCGCCAGAAGGGTCTGGACATGAATGTGTGAAAGTCTCATGCCTGTACATCAAACGGTTTAGGAGTAGCAACGACGCAAAAACATGTGTCGCTTGGGAATGTCAAGTGTGATTTTTCACGACACCTCCATAGAAAATCAATAGAGAGCGTTTGGGGTTTTTGCCGCTCTGGGGTGATTTGCGAAAAATCTATAAATCCCACACCAATGATGGTTACATTTTCTGAATCCAGACAAAAATCTGGATTTTTGTCTGGAAGTTGTTGGAAATTGTTGGAAGAAGAAAAAATGCTGTATAGCATTCTCACTTGACTAGAAGTGGCTTTGGTCCGGACCAAAGGACTCTCTTGGTAGGAATGCACCCTGAATGTCAGTGTTTAATGTGTAAAAGTTAATATTTTACCGTTTTTAAGTCCCCACCAGCGTGGAAGCTGCTCCGTCTGGGGACCAGATGTTCCTCAAGGTCCATTGAGGCTAGCAGCTGGGAGACGGGTGCAGCTCCTCCCTCATTAAACCCAACCTCCACCCAGCTTCACCTTTCTCGTCTGTTTTGTGTGCAGCTGCCCTCAGAACTGCAGGACATGCTGAACAAGCACATGAAGAGCAGCCTCCCGGAGCGGGGCCCCGGCCCCGGGCCCCAGGACCCCGACACGCTCAGTCTGACGCACGCCGACGTGGTGCCCACCTCCGTCATCGCCCGCGTGCTGGAGAAACCCGAGCCGCTGGTCCTGAACTCGGCCCAGTCCAGCAGCTGCGGCCGACCCGTGGCCGAGGACGTCTTCGTGCACGTGGACATGACGGACCCGGCGGGCCTGGAGGCCCGGGAGAACGGCGCCGGTGACGAGGCGGTGCAGCACAACGGCTCCTGTCGCAGTCAGAGCAGCCTGGACGAGGAGGGGAGCGGAGCGCCGTCCTTTGAGAAGCTCAACCCGTACCCGGCGCCGCCGCCGCCTCACCCCCTCTACCCGGGCCGTAAGGTCATCGAGTTCTCGTCCGACGACAAGGTCAAGATCCCCAAGAACTCGCCGCTGCCTAACTGCACCTACGCCACGAGGCAGGCCATCTCCCTGAGCCTCGTCCAGGTCGACGACGAGCGGCTCGCCCCGGGAAGCCCCGCCCCTTCCTCGTCCTCGGGCGGCGGGGGCGGAGCCAACCAGAGGGACGCCACTAGTGACCCGCTCTCCACCCAGTCCAGCCCGTTCAGCAGCCCCCCACAGGTGAGTTACGGTTCCTGCCTGGCTAGTCTGACGGTTCCAGAACCTTCACAGGTACCACCGCACCCTCAGCGGGTTTCAGAACTGAACCTCTGAGGGTTTAAGAACAACACGAACCCCTACCAGAACCAAGTGAGGACCCGTGAGGGTTCTAGAGCCTTCATCAGAATGAAGGTTCCAGAACTTAAAAGGGTTTACTGAACAGAACCTCTAAGGTACCTGGGAAAGGTTCTATGAGGGGTGCGGAACTTTCCCAGGGAATCAGAGGTTCTGTTGGTGATTCAGTGTTTCTGGGCCCGTGTGACGTGCTGACGGCTGTGGTCATGTGACTGATGGCCGCGGTCATGTGACTCTGACGGCGGTGGTCATGTGACTCTGACGGCCGCGGTCATGTGACTCTGACGGCCGCGGTCATGTGACTCTGACGGCCGCGGTCATGTGACTCTGACGGCCGCGGTCATGTGACTGACGGGCGTGGTCATGTGACTCTGACGGCCGCGGTCATGTGACTGACGGGCGTGGTCATGTGACTCTGATGGTCGTGGTCATGTGACTCTCCCCCTGCAGGCGCCGAGCGTTCCGGCGAGCTCCGCCAGCTCCGAGGAGGACCTGCTAGCCAACTGGCAGCGGATGTTCGTGGAGAAGATGGCGCCCTCCTGCGAGGGTTCTACCATGCACCGAACCTCTTTCAGCAGCCAGACGGCGCAGGAGCTGCAAAGGAGGAGGCAGGCGGCGGGAGGCGGGGCCTCTGCCTCCTCGGACCACCACAGAGCGGCGTACTCGGACGGAGAGGAGGGCTCGTCGGCTCGCAGCTGGACGCCGAGCCGCGGGTCCAGCCTGGACACGGACACGGACACGGAGGCCCAGCCCAGCAGGAGAGGGCGCTACGGAGCGGGGAACGCCCCCGAGGAGGGGGAGCGTCTCCTGATGAAACTGGAGGACGAGACCGGCAGCGCAGACACCGCCATCGCCGTGGCAGCCGGGCCCCCGGACGGCCTCGAGCCGGAAGGAGAGGACGACAGCTCGGCCGAGGAGAGGGACGTTCTCCCGCACGAGCTGCCCGTCATCTCGCCCCGCCTCCTGGAGTTTGACCCCGCCCCCGGCCCCCAGCGGCCAATCAAGAGCCCCAAGCGGATGGGCGTGCACCACCTGCACCGCAAGGACAGCCTGACCCGTGCCCAGGAGCAAGGCACGCTGCTGGACTGACTGTCTCCATGGAAACCAGGTCACACGCCACCCCCACCCAGGAAATAGCCATACTTTACCGTATGCTGCCGAGCGCGTCGCCTGACTCCAGTGTGTGTGTGCTGCAGTGAGCGGTTCTGATCGGCTGTTAATGGATCAGAAAAACAACCTCCAGATTTCTGCTAAAGTTCAGGTTCCAAACAAATGATCTACGATGAATAAACCTTCACTTTATGAAAGCATGGCAGTAGGTGAGCGGGTTCTGCACCGCCGGGGGTTAAACTGAGCAGGTTCTGCACCGCTGTGGGTTAAACTGAGCGGGTTCTGCACCGCCGGGGGTTAAACTGAGCAGGTTCTGCACCGCCGGGGGTTAAACTGAGCAGGTTCTGCACCGCCGGGGGTTAAACTGGGCGGGTTCTGCACCGCCGGGGGTTAAACTGGGCGGGTTCTGCACCACCAGGGGTCAGATGAGTGGTTTCTGCACCGCTGGGGGTCAGATGAGTGGGTTCTGCACCACCGGGGGGTCAAACTCAGCGGGTTCTGCACCGCCGGGGGGGTTAGGTGAGTGGGTTCTGCACCGCCGGGGGGTCAGATGAGCGGGTTCTGAACCGATGGGGGTTAAACTGAGCGGGTTCTGCACCGATGGGGGTTAAACTGAGCAGGTTCTGCACCGCCGGGGGTCAGGTGAGCGGGTTCTGCTCCGCCGGGGGGTCAGATGAGCGGGTTCTGAACCGATGGGGGTTAAACTGAGCGGGTTCTGCACCACCGGGGGTTAAACTGAGCGGGTTCTGCACCGATGGGGGTTAAACTGAGCGGGTTCTGCACCACCGGGGGTTAAACTGAGCGGGTTCTGCACCACCGGGGGTTAAACTGAGCGGGTTCTGCACCGCTGTGGGTTCTGCACCGATGGGGGTTAAACTGAGCGGGTTCTGCACCACCGGGGGTTAAACTGAGCGGGTTCTGCACCGATGGGGGTTAAACTGAGCGGGTTGTGCACCGCCGGGGGTCAGGTGAGTGGGTTCTGAACCGATGGGGGTTAAACTGAGCGGGTTCTGCACCACCGGGGGTTAAACTGAGCGGGTTCTGCACCACCGGGGGTTAAACTGAGCGGGTTCTGCACCACCGGGGGTTAAACTGAGCGGGTTCTGCACCACCGGGGGTTAAACTGAGCGGGTTCTGCACCACCGGGGGTTAAACTGAGCGGGTTCTGCACCGATGGGGGTTAAACTGAGCGGGTTCTGCACCACCGGGGGTTAAACTGAGCGGGTTCTGCACCACCGGGGGTTAAACTGAGCGGGTTCTGCACCGCTGTGGGTTCTGCACCGATGGGGGTTAAACTGAGCGGGTTCTGCACCACCGGGGGTTAAACTGAGCGGGTTCTGCACCGATGGGGGTTAAACTGAGCGGGTTGTGCACCGCCGGGGGTCAGGTGAGTGGGTTCTGAACCGATGGGGGTTAAACTGAGCGGGTTCTGCACCACCGGGGGTTAAACTGAGCGGGTTCTGCACCACCGGGGGTTAAACTGAGCGGGTTCTGCACCGCTGTGGGTTCTGCACCGATGGGGGTTAAACTGAGCGGGTTCTGCACCACCGGGGGTTAAACTGAGCGGGTTCTGCACCGATGGGGGTTAAACTGAGTGGGTTCTGCACCGATGGGGGTTAAACTGAGCGGGTTCTGCACCGATGGGGGTTAAACTGAGCGGGTTCTGCACCACCGGGGGTTAAACTGAGCGGGTTCTGCACCACCGGGGGTTAAACTGAGCGGGTTGTGCACCGATGGGGGTTAAACTGAGCGGGTTCTGCACCACCGGGGGTTAAACTGAGTGGGTTCTGCACCGATGGGGGTTAAACTGAGCGGGTTGTGCACCGATGGGGGTTAAACTGAGCGGGTTGTGCACCGCCGGGGGTCAGGTGAGTGGGTTCTGCACCGATGGGGGGGGGGTCAGGTGCTTTCAGGTGTTCCAGCTTCTGGTGAGTTCGGGTCTGGTTTATTGATCAGAGATAATTTCTTAGCTCCTGTTTCATGGTTCAGCGCCACCATCAGGAAACCGCCATCAGTGCTAATCAGTGTTAGAAGATCCACTTTGTCCCTCTAAAGCGGGTAGAACACGGCGTGAAGGTAATGCTGTATTCTCACTGTTCCTGGTGACCTCCATAGCTGAGGTGGAGAAGGTGCAGCCTGTGGGGTGGGGGGGGGGGGGGTCCAGGTAGGTCACATGATGACGGGACTGAGTCTGAGCCAATCAGTGATCAATGTCCAGGTTAGCTGGGCATGAAATTCTCGTTTTCCTGAACAGGAGCTTTTATTTTGAAAGGAATAAATTGGACACACCCGCCTGTTCACACACACACTCGGACTCTCAGTGCCTCCCTCACTTCCTGTCCCAGAGGTTGCGAGTTTGACGCCGGGCCTGCGCAGATTCAGACTTTTATTTTGATGTAACTGCTGGTTTCCTGTCATGTGTTCAGTCAGTGGACTGGTTGAACTTTGACCCCACCCCCTCCACCCCACACACTGATTGTCCCACAGGGGGCGGGGCTGTGGGCGGAGCTTCTCCACACCTGGAATGTAACCATCACCGTTTCTGTTGTTTTGGCTTTTCTTGTGTGATTTGGATTTGTTGATGTTTCTCTTTATTTGTACGGAAGCCCGCCGGTGCCAAAAACAGCCGGCCCTCCGGTCCGCGGCAGATGGAGCAGAGCGCCTCCTGGTGGTGTGAAGTAGAAGTTCGGCCCGTTTTTGGCACCGCGGGGCTTCTGGACGCCGTGACGGCGGCGTCAGTTCTTCTTCTCTGAATGTGGACTCACTGCCTCCTCAGGCCCGATTGTGACCCACCCAGGACCCTGATGGTTCCGACGTGCTTTCACGGGACTCCTCGGGGTTCTGACCCGCTCCGAGGCGCGCCGTGTGATTCCTGAATGTTCAGATCGACGCTTCGCCGTGAAGCTGCTGTTTCTTTGAGTTTAGGACGGATTGACCACAAAGATTCAGATAAAAGTTTTAATTCACTGATTGAATGTTTGCTGCTGATCACAGACAGGCTCAGACGGGCCGGTCCGTTTGGCCCGACTCGCTCTGTCTAGAACCCGTTAACACTGACCAGAACCTTGGAGGGTTCTGGTCCAGCTGCCCTGAAGGGGGAGCTGTAGCATCCAGGTTCTTCCTGACCCGTATTCACCAGGTAAGCAGTGAACAGCCCAGCCGGG
This sequence comes from Fundulus heteroclitus, assembly GCF_011125445.2. Taxonomy (NCBI): domain Eukaryota; kingdom Metazoa; phylum Chordata; class Actinopteri; order Cyprinodontiformes; family Fundulidae; genus Fundulus; species Fundulus heteroclitus. The sequence goes on along the minus strand of NC_046382.1, from coordinate 3,067,650 downwards.
TCACAGAACCGGGTCACAGCGGTTCTGCTGAGTTCTGTTCAGGTTCTGTCTGAGTTCTGGTTCCTGGCAGGAGGCAGCGCCCCTCCTCCTCCTCCTCCTCTTCATCAGCTGCTGCTAAATTATTCACTCTCCTCCATCTGGGCCTCTGCAGGTTCTGTTCTGCTCTTCCTGTGCTGTCGGGTTATGAGCCTCCTGCTTGTTCCTCTGGATGTTCTGTTAAGTTCTGAGAAGGCGGGGCGGTTCTGGGTCAGAACCAGCTGACCTTCAGCTACAAAGACGCGCCGGCAGCGCTGGAGGTGTGATGAATATTTCATGTGGCGTATAAATAGACTCTGAGCGCGTCTCCTGCATCTTTAATGATTCTTCCTCCTGAACAGAACCGCAGGAACAGAACCACAGAACCTCTCCCCACGTTCTAACCCCTGATCAGCGGCAGAACCTCTCTGCCGTTATTGGACCCGGTGCTGGATGAGCGACGGTTCTGCTCGGTGTTTACTGGGATCAGAACCAGAAATCAGCGGATCAGTAGAACCCAGACCGCGGATCGGTGTTTCAGAACGTTCTCCAACCGGAGCGGAAAGGAACCGCCGTATTTCTGGTTCTGAAGCCAGGAACCCAGCGGACCGGCTGTTAGATCGGGTCACGGCTCTGATGCACAGGTTCTGCTCTGCCAGAATGTCTGTGCTTCAGAGGAGCGCATGAATCGGACCGGTACCGAAGATCACACCTGAATGTTGACGAGGCACGCCGTCGTTACGCCGCCTACAGGTGAAAACACCTGCAGGCGTCGTTACGCCGCCTACAGGTGTTTTCACCTGTAGGCGGCGTAACGACGGCGTAACGACGGCGTAACGACGGCGTAACGACGGCGTAACGACGGCGTAACGACTCCTCAGTGACCCGCTGAGGCGGCGCTGGATCCCTGCAGGTGTTTTCACCTGTAGGTGGCGTAACGACGGCGTAACGCCGCCTGCAGGTGTTTTCACCTGTAGCCGCCAGCAAAGCACCTGGCAGGTTAATGATTCTTACACGGTCTGCGGACCCTGGCGGGTCTGATTAGGGGCGGAGCTTCAGGAAAGTGTTTGGTACTAAAACAGGACGAGTTCCCAGCCTGAGCAGAACCTTCTGTCCTAAAGACTTTACCGTAAAACACTTTTTCTCTCTTTTCTGAGATTAAACATTAACAACTTTGTGATAAAATGGTCAACAATTAAAGACTAAATCCAGAAAACCATGAGAAACGATAAGGCCTAAATATTTGTACTAATTCAAGCTTCGTGTTTTTCACTGTAAGAACCGTGAGAACGGTTCCAGAACCTTTCCTGACCCGGTCCGTTTCTCCAGAACCGGCTGTGGTTCCGGTCTGCAGGTCAGAACTTCTCCTGAAGGCTGAAATAAACTCCCGTGTTCTCCAGAACAGCAGTGTGAGGCGTTCAGGTGTTCCTTCGTCAGTGTTCTTGGGTTTGGGTTCTGCAGCTGAGGAACGTCAGCTTTTCTCACTTTTCTGTCGTGACGTCTGAATGAGCCTCACACCGACGTTCAGAGCTGAGGGACGCCCCTGAAGGCCAGGTGGACTCACCTGGGCGCACCTGGACACACCTGAGCACACATGAACACTGCGACCCAACACCCAGGGGACTTTGGCCCCGCCTCCACCCACAGGTGCTGCCTCTGGCTCCGCCTCCACCCACAGGTGCTGCCTCTGGCTCCGCCTCCACCCACAGGTGCTGCCTCTGGCTCCGCCTCCACCCACAGGTGCTGCCTCTGGCCTGGCGACCTCAGCAGGTGCTGCAGGTGTGTTCTGTTCCACTTCCTGTTGGGGAGAAATCTCTGACTGTTAGAACTCTAACGATGCTTTTATTTTCTCAGTTTGGAAACGATGTATATTTTAAAACAAATAAAATATTTTAAACGTAGCTCCGCCTCCCGACTCTCTGTCCGGGGTCAGGGTACGGCTCCACGCAGAACCACGGCTTCATATGAAGCGGTTCTGCGGACGTTCTCACTGAGGAACCTCCCCGGCGCTGGAGACGGCCTTATTATCAGGTGATGATGTCACAGTCCTCTGCTTGGCACGTTTATCAGGAACCTGCTTATGTTCCTGCTGCCACGTCTCTATTATCATTCAGGTTCCCAACTCTGGACCTCTGTTGGGTTCTCCTTTATGTTCTGAATAGTTTTAATATTCTGGACCCATGTGCTGCTCCAGACGTTCCTCTGGGTTTCTATTAAATGTTCTGAATGTGATCTAGACAAGGTTCTCTGGTTCCAGAGTCGTGGCTGTCGGGTTCCAGCGGTACCTGTTCTACCTTCAGTAGTACTGAGAAGAAATGTTGGAACTATTATCGATGCTGAGGAACCGAACCCAAACACCCAGAGAACTTCATCAGAAACCAGAAGTGCAGCAGAGAACTGAAGCCCAGGTTCCTCAGAGAACCGTTCTATTGTTCCAAGGTGAAACCTGGAGATCCATCTGAGACCAGAATCAGCAGCATTTAACCAACGGTGTCGTGTTTTCCTTAGAACGTCTTGTTCTCTGCCGTCTGTTCTAAAAGGTTTGAGCTTGATCTAGAGACCTAATTTGGTTCTAATGTCATGTCTCTTCGTTCTCAAACCTAGCACTTTATTTGGTTCTACTGCAATGTTCTTAATGCTGCTTTGGATTAATTCAGGTCCCTGTGGTTCTATGAATAAGATGAGCAGAGGTTCTGGAAGCTTTTGACTGGGTTCTAAGCTGTTCCTCGTGTCATATTCTGTTTTTTCCTTGCAGGATCATGGTTCTGTCTCTCTCTTGGTTCTTCAGGGTTAGCTGCTTTTTTCATGTGGGTGTTCTGATTCATTTAGTCCCGCGGAGCTGAAACTGGATCTAGTTCATCTTCCTGGAAGTTCTCATGAAGTTCTGAGATGTTCTTGATCGGCTTCAGCGTTTGACTGTTTTAAAGTCAAAACGTTGTAAAGTTCACGTTCTCAAAGAGTCAGGATTATTTTACAGGTGAATGTTTCTAGAAGCTCTGCTGATCTTCTGGTTCCTGGACAGTTTTTCATCTGCAGAACATCTCAAAGCAGAACTTCAGGTTCCTCCTGCAGGTTCTCAGGTGAGTTTATTCTTCAGTCTAAGCTGCGCTGCCACCTGCTGGAGGTCTGAGGACCAGCGAGGTGCTTGTTTTAAAGATCTAGAGCTAGCAGCTGGTTCTATGGAGGACCGACTCTGACATATTCAAAAATCAGCAAATAAATATAAGCAATTAAATTAAACAATGAGCCAAATGTAAATATCTTATAATTAGCTTATTTATTTATTCCTCTTTATTATAATAACCATAATCATTCATTACTTAAAAATACATTTAAAAACTGTTTTAATGTCTGTTTTATTCTTCCTTTCTACATTTTTACCTCATTTGTTTCTTCCACCCTATTTATTTCTGCCTGTCCTTTTTCTATTTCTCTGTGTTTCTGCCTCATTATGCAAATGAGGAGGGCGGGTCTTAAGGGGACAATGGCTCCCTATTGGTTGGTTAGCATCAGCCTTCCATCTTTATGCTGCTGCCATCATGGCGGCATCACAGATCAGTGAGCTGAGGCATTTAGCAGCTTGATTTGAAAACATGGCTGTAATTCCACACTTTATCTGTGGTGTGGACGCTCTGACTGAACGTGTTTCGTTAAGCGGATCGTGTGGACGCAGTGACACCTGGTGTCAGCAGGTAACAGCAGGTGTCAGGTCCCCAAACAGAAACTACAGCCCCTGTTACCTGATCTTTCAGTTAGTGGGTAACGACAGAGAATACCACTTTATTATTCTCCTGTGGAATTGCAGATTACGTGATTGTTTGACACCGTTTGAAAATGTTCAGTGTTGGTGAAAACAGGTTCAAACCTGCCAATAACAAAAGTTATTAAGTTAAAGAGCCCAGCTCTATTCGTCTTTTCTAGGTCTGGAACTCTCCAAACTGCATATTGAAGCAGAAGGAAAAAAAAAACAGACAAAAAATATTAAAACAGAAATAAATATATTTACAAACTAGGTAATAAAGCTGACCATTATAATGAATAAAATAAATAAATAAGCTAATAAGAGATTTACATTTATGTCTCATCGTATAATTTAATTGCTGCTTATATTTGCTGTATTTTTGTGTGTTTATTTTATGCTTATATATTTATGGAGCATGTATTTATTTCTGCATATATTTCTATATTTTTGAATATGTCAGAGTTGGTCCTCCATAGAGTTCATATAGCTGCTGAAGTAATGTGTAACAGTGGCTGTATAATACTGTTGTAGTACAGAATAGCAGCACACGATGGCCCCTCCTTTATTTTACATATAGACCACTGCTAAAGCCAACAGTACCAGCGCTCTGGACTTATGTTTAGTGCACACACCTGGCTCTGCTCCACCTCATGAACAGGTAACAGGTGATACCGGGGACTCGGACTCTGCTCTATGTGTTCATGAATGTTAGGCGGTGGAGACCTGGTACTGTTTCTGAAGTAACAATAAAGGTACATGCGGAAACAGATAAGTCGTCGCTCTGCTATAGCTAGTTGCTATTGCTGCTATAGCTAGCTGCTATAGCTAGTTGCTATTGCTGCTATAGCTAGCTGCGATAGCTAGCTGCTATTGCTGCGATAGCTAGCTACTATTGCTGCGATAGCTAGCTGCTATTGCTTGCTGTGATAGCTAGCTGCTATTGCTTGCTGCGATAGCTAGCTGCTATTGCTGCTATAGCTAGCAGCTATTGCTGCAATAGCTAGCTGCTCTAGCTAGCTGCTATTGCTGCTCTAGCTAGCTGCTATTGCTGCTATAGCTAGCTGCTAGTGCTGCTATAGCTAGCTGCTATTGCTTGCTGAGATAGCTAACTGCAATTGCTGCAATATCTAGCTGCTATTGCTGTGATAGCTAGCTGCTATTGCTGCTATAGCTAGGTGCTATTGCTGCAATATCTAGCTGCTATTGCTGTGATAGCTAGCTGCTATTGCTTGCTGCTATAGCTAGCTGCTATTGCTTGCTGCGATAGCTAGCTGCAATTGCTGTTATAGCTAGCTCCTATTGCTGCTATAGCTAGCTCCTATTGCTGCTATAGCTAGCTGCTATTGCTGCAATAGCTAGCTACTATTGCTGCTATAGCTAGCTGCGATAGCTAGCTCTTCCCATTCTACTGCCACATTAGAAATGTTCTGCTTTCTGCTCTGGAAGGGGAAACGCAGCAGACGGGCTTCTGCTGAGGACATCTGGACTGACCGAACTGATCCAATCAGGTTTGTTGGTGTAAAACTTTATTTAAGCTCAAATGTCAGATTGTCTTTGGAGTAAAATCATCTCATTCATCAATTTCAGTGATAATCTGAGGCAGTTTATTAATTTAATCAGACATTAAATCATTTTCCATCTCTGACGTCATTAATTATTCTGAGCCGCTGCTACTCCTGTCTCTGCTTCCTGTGCTGCTGGTAGACCTCCAGGATCTCCTGGAGGACAGACGGATCGTCCAAAGTGGACACATCGCCAAGGTCCTCCCCCGTCTCCATGGCAACCTTCCGGAGGATCCGCCTCATAATCTTTCCAGATCGAGTCTTCGGCAGCCGTTTGACCACCTGAGAGACAGAGAGAGATGGAGAGAATATTGATGTCTGATTGGATGAGAGACGTCAGGTCAAGACAGCAGAAAGAGGCTCCTCCTTCCCCCCCAGGTATGTCCACCTCCAGCCGTTCATGGGGGGGGGGGGGGGGGCAGGTGGAGCCACTGACTCCATCCTCCATGTCTCTGACTCCATCTTCCATGTTTCCGTCTCTAATGACCTCAGAGTTAAAGTCTGGAATCAGCTCAGCAGCTGAAGCTCCTTTCCTCCCTGATGGAGTTCTGCTGACCCAGGAAAGGTCAGGGAGCAGGAGCTAGGAGATAGGAGCTAGGAGGTAGGAGACATGAGCAGGAGGTAGGAGCTAGGAGTTAGGAGCTGTGATCAGAACATTTTCAGATGAGTTCCTTTAAATCCAGATCAAAACACATTTCTTTAGGATTATCTTTGACTGTTTTAGTTAAACTGTTTTACTGAAACATCTTTAGTTTAAGTTTGTAGTCCAACTGTTTTTAATGTCTGCTTATTCTCCCATGTTGTATTTTATTTCTACATTTTGCTTTTATTCTGTTTTATTTTCCTATATTTTAATGATGTAAAGCACTTTGCGTGGTCTTTGTACTGAAATGTGCTGCACAGATAAACTAACCTGGTCTTTAGGTAGATCTATTTAAAGGATCATCTAAAAAGCAGCAACAACCGGGTCAGAACCATTGTGGTGGACTCACCAGGAAGTGTTCTGGTACCGCGTATTTAGCAATCTTTGTAGAGACCAGTTGTCTGAGCTGCTGCAGGACAGTGGACGGGTCATCACTCAGGTCCTCCTTCAGAACCACGAAGGCGAACGGAACTGGGTCGGACACACACAGGTTAACATCAACGACTGTTCTGATCAAACCTTCAGTCACATTCAGACTCCATTTGGACCCTCAGAACCACTGATGACGGCTGGGTTCTGCCGGCACCGACCAGTCCGGTCTTCAGCTTCAGGATGTTTTCATGAAGCCGCTCTGAGGTTCTGCTGGGCTCGGATCAGCTGGTCCGGTCCAGTTCTGCCGGTCTCACCTTCTCCTTTGATCTCATGAGGGGTTCCGATCACAGCAGATTCTGGAACAGCTGGATGCTCGTCCTGCAATCAAGCAAACGGGTCCAGACTCAGAACCTGAGCCGCTTCTTCAGCTTTGAACACTTTGGTTCTGTTCAGTCAGGCTGCCACCAGAGGGCGCTGCTGTGCTGTGAAACCACGTCACTTCAAAGAGAAAACACTGGAGCAGAACCTCAGAACCAGCTTCATGTGGTTCTGATTCCTTCTGGATGTGATTATTTTTATTTTTCCTCATTTCTGCCAATCAGAGCCAAACAGGAGCGGTACCAGCGGTACCAGCAGTACCAGCGGTACCAGCGGTACCAGCGGTACCAGCAGTACCATCAGTACCAGCGGTACCAACGGTACCAGCGGTACCAGCGGTACCAGTGGTACCAGCTGTACCAGCGGTACCAGCAGTACCAGCGGTACCAGCAGTACCAGCGACCGTGGGTCCTTATGACTTTGGTTTGTTCTGAGCTCAAATGATTTCACAGGAGAACCTGATCAGGATTTTAGTGGTTCTGGATCCTATTTAAACTGTCTGCCTCCAGGATTTTGGTTCTGATCAGGTTCTGGTTCAGTTCTTCTCCACGGTCCGTTTCTATGTTCTCCCACACGTTTATTGCTTCACTGGTCTAACTTATATGGATCTAAGGCAGGTTCTCATCAGTTCTAACAGTAATCCATTTAGGTTCTGTTTGGGTTCTGGTTCTGAGGCCTCAGCTGGTTCCTCCCTCATCAGATCCAGTTCCCCACCTGCAGAGCCGGGACCACGGCGAGGTTTCTCCTGACCATCACACTGAGGTCCACCTTACCAGAGCGTCCTCGATCTCTGCCGTCCCGAGCCGGTGGCCGCTAACGTTGATGACGTCGTCCATGCGGCCCGTTATCTGGTAGAACCCGTCCTCGGACCGGAACGCTCCGTCCCCGGTGAAGTAGTGACCTGCGGAGGAAGCCGTGAGCGTGCAGCCAGATGTTCTCTAGAGAATCTGAGGGTCCTACTGACCAGGGTAGATGTTCTGTAGAGAATCTGAGGGTCCTACTGACCAGGGTAGATGTTCTGTAGAGAATCTGAGGGTCCTACTGACCTGGGTAGATGTTCTCTGGAGAATCTGAGGGTCCTACTGACCAGGGTAGATGTTCTCTAGAGAATCTGAGGGTCCTACTGACCAGGGTAGATGTTCTCTAGAGAATCTGAGGGTCCTACTGACCAGGGTAGATGTTCTCTAGAGAATCTGAGGGTCCTACTGACCTGGGTAGATGTTCTCTAGAGAATCTGAGGGTCCTACTGACCAGGGTAGGTGTTCTCTGGAGAATCTGAGGGTCCTTCTGACCTGGGTAGATGTTCTCTGGAGAATCTGAGGGTCCTACTGACCAGGGTAGATGTTCTCTAGAGAATCTGAGGGTCCTACTGACCAGGGTAGATGTTCTCTAGAGAATCTGAGGGTCCTACTGACCAGGGTAGATGTTCTCTAGAGAATCTGAGGGTCCTACTGACCTGGGTAGATGTTCTCTAGAGAATCTGAGGGTCCTACTGACCAGGGTAGATGTTCTCTGGAGAATCTGAGGGTCCTACTGACCAGGGTAGATGTTCTCTGGAGAATCTGAGGGTCCTACTGACCTGGGTGGATGTTCTGTAGAGAATCTGAGGTTCCTACTGACCAGGGTAGATGTTCTCTAGAGAATCTGAGGGTCCTACTGACCAGGGTAGATGTTCTCTAGAGAATCTGAGGGTCCTACTGACCAGGGTAGATGTTCTCTAGAGAATCTGAGGGTCCTACTGACCAGGGTAGATGTTCTCTAGAGAATCTGAGGGTCCTACTGACCAGGGTAGATGTTCTCTGGAGAATCTGAGGGTCCTACTGACCAGGGTAGATGTTCTCTGGAGAATCTGAGGGTCCTACTGACCAGGGTAGATGTTCTCTGGAGAATCTGAGGGTCCTACTGACCAGGGTAGATGGTAGATGTTCTCTGGAGAATCTGAGGGTCCTACTGACCTGGGTAGATGTTCTGTAGAGAATCTGAGGGTCCTACTGACCTGGGTAGATGTTCTCTAGAGAATCTGAGGGTCCTACTGACCTGGGTAGATGTTCTCTAGAGAATCTGAGGGTCCTACTGACCAGGGTAGATGTTCTCTGGAGAATCTGAGGGTCCTACTGACCTGGGTAGATGTTCTCTAGAGAATCTGAGGGTCCTACTGACCTGGGTAGATGTTCTCTAGAGAATCTGAGGGTCCTACTGACCAGGGTAGATGTTCTCTAGAGAATCTGAGGGTCCTACTGACCAGGGTAGATGTTCTCCTGAGAATCTGAGGGTCCTACTGACCAGGGTAGATGTTCTCTAGAGAATCTGAGGGTCCTACTGACCAGGGTAGATGTTCTCCGGAGAATCTGCGGGTCCTACTGACCAGGGTGGATGTTCTCTAGAGAATCTGAGTGTCCTACTGACCAGGGTAGATGTTCTCTAGACAATCTGAGGTTCCTACTGACCAGGGTAGATGTTCTGTAGAGAATATGACGGTCCTACTGACCAGGGTAGATGTTCTCCTGAGAATCTAAGGTTCCTACTGACCAGGGTAGATGTTCTCTAGAGAATCTGAGGGTCCTACTGACCAGGGTAGATGTTCTCCTGAGAATCTAAGGTTCCTACTGACCAGGGTAGATGTTCTGTAGAGAATATGACGGTCCTACTGACCAGGGTAGATGTTCTGTAGAGAATATGACGGTCCTACTGACCAGGGTAGATGTTCTGTAGAGAATATGACGGTCCTACTGACCAGGGTAGATGTTCTCCTGAGAATCTAAGGTTCCTACTGACCAGGGTAGGGTCTGAAGTACGAGTCGATGAACCTCTGGTGGTCTCCATAGATGCTGCGAGCCATCCCAGGCCACGGCTGGCGGAGGCACAGAGGTCCGCCCACGGAGTTCCCAGTCAGAGCTTCACCCTGAGGGGACAGCCGGAGGGAACGTTAGATGGGGAACGTTAGGCAGGGAACATTAGAGAAGGTTAGACAGGGAACGTTAGTTCCCAGAGCACATTGCAAGGACGTCACTGAGGGCAGATCTGGTCTCAACGTCTGAGTCGACCGTTGGAGCTTCCAGTGGGAGGACGGAGGGAGAAGGCTGAATATCTAGAGCTGGTTGGGGCATCAGGGCCGTGGATGGAGGAGCGCTGAAGGGGCCTCAGGGTGGAGATGCATGGAGGAGCGCTGTGAGCCCGTAGAACTGAGCTGCAGAACCACCAGAACCACCAGTGAGGTCGCTGAAGGAGCCTCAGGGTGGAGATGCATGGAGGAGCGCTGCTTGGACACCAAGTGGGGCCTGATGAACCCCGGCTGGGTCCCCCAGGGGAGGCTGTCAGAGGATCAGGGACCCGGAACAGCCTGAGAACCTGGGTCCTCACTGAAGGTGTGTTCAACCGTCAAGGTGTTTCAAAATCTGGAGAATGTTAGCTGGGGAACGTTAGGGAACTTTACACAGGGAACGTTAGGGAACTTTACACAGGGAACATTAGGGAACGCTAGTCAGGGAACATTTCAGAATGTTACACAGGGAACGTTAGGGAACTTTACACAGGGAACGTTGGGTAACTTTACACAGGGAACGTTAGGGAACGCTAGTCAGGGAACATTTCAGAATGTTAGACACGGAACGTTAGACAGGGAACATTAGGAAACTTTAGGGAGGGAACGTTAGGGATCGTTAGACAGGGAACATTTCAGAACGTTAGACAGGGAACATTAGGAAACTTTAGGGAGGGAACGTTAGGGATCGTTAGACAGGGAACATTTCAGAACGTTAGACAGGGAACATTAGGAAACTTTAGGGAGGGAACGTTAGGGATCG